>NC_044306.2:102321317-102646039 GCF_007474595.2 Lynx canadensis
TGGAGC
The DNA here is from genome assembly GCF_007474595.2 of Lynx canadensis. NCBI lineage: Eukaryota > Metazoa > Chordata > Mammalia > Carnivora > Felidae > Lynx > Lynx canadensis. The sequence continues at coordinate 102,321,324 of NC_044306.2, forward strand.
ATTTTATTGTTTGAAGCAAAATTAATCTATTTTGATCCAAATTAAAACAACGGTTTTACCAGAATTGACTGGAAAAAAGCAGAGAAATATTTTCTGGAACTGATGAAAATGTCCTGCACTTTGGAGTGATGGTTACACAGGTATATACATATATCAAAAATCATGAAACTGTGCAGTGCATTTCACTGTATGTAAATTTAACTCACTAAAAAGTAAAATATCTACACCCCTTCTCATGACCTCCCATATTTGCATATGTGCATGTAGATATATTTTTTGTTTCTAATAAAAGCGGGTCCACAGACTATGAAAGTTTTTGCTATTGTAACTCTCTCTTCGTTGTATCTTCTCGCATTAGCTGTTCTTGTGATTACAAAAATTGCCCAAATCCTTTCTTCCTCCCTGTGTTCATGATCTTTATAATGTGACTTTTCAAATTCTCCTCTCAATAACTGTGGTTAATTTCTCCTCCCCTTGAATTTGGTCTAGCTTTGTGACTTATTTTGAACAGAATAGATGATGTGTCAGTTCTGAGCCTGGGCCTCATAGGTTTGTGTTCTCATTCTCTAGGGAATCCTCTGCCAAATGAGCCAGCTAGGACTAATCTACAAGAGGTTGAGATAACATATGGACCAGAGTCCCGTCATCCCTCTAAGATCAGCCAAATTGACTTTCAATTGACTTAGAGCTAACTCCAGACGAATGAGGGAGTCTAACCAAATCCAGCTCAGGTGACCTAAAAACTTGTGAGCAGTAATAACTGGTTATTTTAAGTTTTGAGGTAGTTTTTTTTTTTTTTTTTTTAAGTTTTTTTTTTCAACGTTTACTTATTTTTGGGACAGAGAGAGACAGAGCATGAACGGGGGAGGGGCAGAGAGAGAGGGAGACACAGAATCAGAAACAGGCTCCAGGCTCCGAGCCATCAGCCCAGAGCCTGACGCGGGGCTCGAACTCACGGACCGCGAGATCGTGACCTGGCTGAAGTCGGACGCTTAACCGACTGCACCACCCAGGCGCCCCAGTTTTGAGGTAGTTTTAACCACGTTTTGAGGTAGTTTATATACAGCAGTAGTTAACGTACCCTCTGGTGTATGAAATCTGTTGTGTGATATCTTTATTAATATTTTCACCAAGATAACCTTTTGTTGTAGTTTTTTCCAATGATTCTTCAGCTTTTCAGGTATAAATGATACCATATGCAAATAAAGGTAATTTTACCTCCTTCTTTTCAATATTTTATAGCCTCTCACTTCTTTCTCTTGTCCAAATGCTTTCAGTAAAAGATTAAATAGCAGTAACAGTAAACAATAATGTCTTGTTCTGGATGTTAGTGGAAATGCTTCTGAGATTTCCTCATCAATCATGATGATACTTCTAATAAAGACACATTTTATCTTTAACAAAAGTATCAAAATATTCCTTTTTTATTATCTTTATCTAGATAGTTGAATATCTGTATTATGTGCCTTCTTAGAATTTATAGAGAGGAATATTTGGGGTATTTCCCTAGAACAATTATTATGACAAATTATTTTAATAAGAATTTCTAATGTGGTATTATTTCTATTATGTTAGTACTATCCTCAAATTCCTAGAAAAAATACCAATTGGTATTGCTGTATAAAATATATATATATTTTTAATATACTACTACATTCTGCTTCCTAATATTTTATACATAAATTTCGCTCAGATATAAAAGAAAGTTTAGCCTGTAACTTTTGTGAGGGGAGGGCATCAATCGTCTATCCTATTTAAGTACAGTGGTATACCTGCTTCATAAAAGGATTTTGAAGTTTTCTATCTTTAGATAGCATTGGAAATGTCTACTATTTAAGATTTAAAAAATTCCTCTGAACCACCGGAGAATGGTGCCTTCTTTGAGAACAGTTAGGGCATCTTCTTGATAACTTTTATTATGAAAACAGTGTTTAGATTTTTCCCTCTTCTGTACCAGTTATAGAAATAATTTTTTCCTAGAAATGTACGCATTTCACAAGATTTTCAAATATATTTACATGGTTGACCAAAGAAGTTTTTTAGGATTCTTTCAATCTTCTATTTTTGTTAATTACTCCCTTTTTGTTAAATGAGATTAATAAATGACATTTGCCAGAATCACCTTTTTATGATTACTTACAACTTGTTTGTGCTCTAGCTCTTTAATTTACATTCCTTTTATTGATTTTTTTCATTCTGCTTGATTTCCATTATTTGTTGATATAAGCATTTAAAGTACTGATTTTCTATTCAGCTTTGCTTTAGCTATATCCTACAAATTCTTACATGAAATGCTTTCAATATCCTTGTATTCTAAATATTCTGAAGTTTCATTTTACATTTCCTCTTTGAGCCAAAAGTTAAGAGTATTTTTCCCAATAAATTTCTAGTATCCTGATTTTAGTATTTATAGATTTACTATATTACAAATACTATCTACACATTGCTTCTTTTAGAATTTGAAATTTTCTTTGTGGCCTAACATAGGATGAATTTTTTTCAATATTCTACAGGTTCTTGAAAAGTAGGTATATTTTACATTTTTATGGTGCAAAGTTTCATAAGTTAAGCAAATCTATCTTTTTGTTATTAAAAACCACTATATCCTTGCTTATTGTCTATTTGCTAATGAAAGAGGTCAATTATGGTCTCAACTAGTGGTGGATCTTAATTTTTCCTCCTTTTCTGTAACTTCTGCTATATGAACCTTGATACTATGTTATTTGTTGCATAGATATCCATTAACTGTTTTTGTCTTCCTTGTAAATTATACCTTTCAGTGATAAAGTATCCTTTGCCTTACGTAATGCTTTGAGGTTGAACTATACTTTGTCTAATATTTAGATCACATCTGCTCTCTCCATTTGTAATCACCTGGCAAGGATTTAGTTACAATAAAAGAATTAGGCTCATTTTATATTTATTGATTTTAGTCTTGTTGCATTATTTTCTGTTTTCAGTAAAAGATTTTTAAATGTCTTTTATCGAAGATTTGTTTTGTTTTTATGTGTATAGTTTGTTCATAATTAACAGTGATATTACTTTTTGATGATGCAAAGCAATAGTTTAATTCACATTAGTTGAAGTAATCAACAGAATGCTTGACTGAGTTCATACCAAGAAATATTTGTATGTGGTCTTGATTTAAATCCATCTTTCACAAAGAAAGCAAGATTAAGCATTTAAACTTTTAACATTATTCATTACTTCAGTATAAACCTATGGTCACACGAAAAGAAGGGTTTTAGCTTTGCTTGACAATCAGTGGCAGGGATGTTACAAAGAAATGTCTAAAGGCATAGTGTCTAAAGACAAGGGCTTTGGAAATACAATGTCCAGATCAGAATCCCAGCTGTGTCACTTACTATTTGGATGACTTTAAACAAGATATTTAACCTACTTGACAGTTTACCTGTAAAAGAGCAACAATACAACCTAATCTACAGGGTTATTACAAGAAGGTAGTATAACATAGTACGTTAGTTCTCACATTTAAGTGTAAGTAAGTAACAGGGGCGCCTGAGTGGCTCAGTCGGTTCAGCATCCGACTTCAGTTCAGGTCATGATCTTGTGGTTCGTGAATTCAAGCCCCGTGTAGGGCTCTATGTGGACAAGCTCAGAGCCTGGAGCCTAGTTTGGATTCTGTGTCTCCCTCTCTCTCTCTGCTCTCCCTGGCTCATGCTCTGTTTCTCTCGCTCTCAAAAATAAAAAGTAAAAAAATAAAAAATTAAGTGTAAGTAGGTAATACTTGAAAACACATATCAAATATACAGATTCTTGAGCCTTAGATCCAGAAATTCAGCTTCAGTAAGAGAAAATGAATTTTTAATACAAACACATTATATGATTCCAGTGCTAATTAAAATCATGAAATGAGGTGTGCCTGGGTGGCTCAGTTGGTTAAGCATCTGACTTCAGCTTAGATAATGATCTCACAATTCATGAGTTTGAGCCTTGGGTTGGGCTCTATGCTAACAGCTCAGAGCCTGGAGCCTGCTTCGGATTCTGTGTCTCCCTCTCTCTCTGCCGCTCTCCCGCTCATGCTGTCTCTCAAAAATGAATAAATGTTTAAAAAAAATTTAAGTATTTAAAATCATGAAATGATACTTAGAAAAATATAGGTTCTGGAGACTGATTTTGAATGCTGGCTCCATTCAACTTACTATGTAACTTCAGTAAGTTATAGAACTTCTCCAGGTCTGTTTTCTCATCAGAAAAAAAAAAAATGTTTTTTTTTCTCCTTAAATTAGTATAGTCACACTCAATGATAACACACTCATTATTGTTCATAATTTAAAATTTTTTACCTAAAAAAGTTACAATAATTTTAAAAACTGTATTAAAATGTATTATTTTGCTTATATGTGCTTTTGGGAGGGACTTTGTTTTTATTATAGCATAGACAGAGGGAGATTTACTGTGAAGCTTAACTTCTGGGCCCCTTACACTTGCACTTCTAAATACAGCTGATCCTTGAACAACACAGGTTTAAACTGTATGTACAGTTTTTCTTTTTATGTACAGATTTATGTACAGATGTTCTTTTCTAATAAATACAGTATTTTCTCTTACAATTTACTTTTTCTTTTTTTTTCATTTTTATTTAAATTCCAGTTAGTTGACACAGTGTAATATTAGTTTTAGGTATACAATTTAGTGATTCATCACTTACATATAATACCCAGTACTCATCACAAGTGCCCTGCTTAATATGCGGTTTTAAAAGAAATTAGAAATGCTAACCTTTCAGTGATCTTTCCACTTAGGCCATCCACAATCTCCAAAGAAATGTCCCCCTGTGCCCAATTCAGACTCAGGGATTTATATTCCAAGTTGGTTTGAAGTGGATATGCAGAAGGTACTAAACTAACATGAGGTCTGTTGACCAAGTAAAACATTGGAAGTTTTGAAGTCAGTGCATCATCAACACGTTGCTTTATAGCAATTTCTAAACCTCTAGTATCGCTGCAATTCCCATTACCTAAAAAGTAAAAACAAAACACTCAGAAGAAGTTCAATATTAAAAGACTATACACCAAAAAAAAAAAAAAAATGGAAAGAGTCTAAAGTCTATCTTTTATCTTGCTACTTTTCCTTTCCTACTTCTCTCTTAGCACCTGTTTCCATATTCTTTACCAGAATTAGGACAAGGTATCAAGGTCATGATTTCTATTCAAAAAAGAATCTACAGAAAATACAGAAAGTAAAAAAAATTGAAATTCCAGTGAAGAGCCAGAACTGACCCAGAAAAAAAAGAAAACAAAAAACAAGCAAGCAAGCAAAGAAAAAAATCCCAGTACTTTATACAGGTTTCTGCCAAAGACAATTGACTCGTCTTGATTCCTCAGATGACAGCATGAAACCAACACCTAATACATGAGATAAATGTGGCTGAGAAATAGTTGGTGAGAGTAAGTTACTTTTCTATATCTAAGGACCACAAATTACAATTATTCTAGTACTGTAATAGTCCAGTTTCACAACACAAAGTAATTTAAGGAATGACCATTTCTGGTTAAAATTTTGACCAATATCAAAATTTTGGAGTTCTTGGTTAAAATAACTGTTGAAAGAGAGCTCAAAGAGATGCAATGTCATTAGTAAGGTATAAAATAATGGGCTGAAAACTTAAAACAGAAGTTAAACAAGTCATTCCTATTTAAAAATTAAGAATTCTAAAGTAGATCTCTTTTCTCCTTAGAGGGTCAGAGGTTCTCACAAAAGAAATTTTATAAACTACTAGATAATACTTTAGAAAAAAGTTGTTTCCGTATCACTGAAATTGTTGAGATGGATGGCTACTGGTCTTACACTCATTATGACTACTTGGAAACTAGAAAATGATGTAAAGAGAGCATGAGTTGCTTTTGTTACCCTTTTTCTAAGCATTCCTTTGTGTGTGTGTGTGTGTGTGTGTGTGTGTGTGTGTGTGTGTTTCATTTTAATTCTGGTATAGTTAACATACAGTGTTAAATTAGTTACAGGTATTTCACACAGTGATTCAACAATTCTGTGTATTACTTGGCACTCATCAAGATGTGTACTCTTTTTTTTTTTAAGTTTTTTTTTAATGTTTATTTATTTTGGGGACAGAGAGAGACAGAGCATGAATGAGGGAGGGGCAGAGAGAGAGGGAGACACAGAATCGGAAGCAGGCTCCAGGCTCTGAGCCATCAGCCCAGAGCCCGACGTGGGGCTCGAACTCACAGACCATGAGATCATGACCTGAGCTGAAGTCGGACGCTTAACCGACTGAGCCACCCAGGCGCCCCAAGATGTGTACTCTTAAAATCCCCATCACCTATTTCACTCACACTCCCTCCAATGTACCTTCTCTATAGTTAGGAGTCTGTTTTCTGGTTTGTCTTTTTTTTTTTTTTCCTGCTTCTTTGTTTCTTAAATTCCACAGGAGTAAACTCATGATATTTGTCTTTCTAGGACTTATTTTGCTTAGCCTATACCCTCTAGATCTAACCCATGTTGCTGCAAATGGCAAGATTTCATTCTTTTTAATGACTGAATAATATTCCAATGTATGTATACACCACATCTTCTTTATTCATCTACTGATAGACACTGAGCACTCCTTTGAATATTCCAAATTAAGAAATACTGACAAATGAAGTCTAGGATAAAGATATGCTGGGCACACAAAAAAAAGATGCTTGGGCATAAAATACTGGTAAGAAGGAAGGTCTGTGGTCTGTGGAATAGTCACTGTATCTATAATGGACAGAAGACATGGATTCAAAAGAAAATGTTATATATTACATACTGTGCTACAAACTAAATGTATTCCCACAAAATTAATATGTTGAAACCTAATTCCCAATGTGATGGTAGTTGGAGGTGGGCCTTTGTGAGGTGCCCTCATAAAAGAGGCTTTCACCCCTGCTACAGTATTAGGACACAGTAAGAAAACAGTCAACCATGAATCAGGAGACAGGCCCTCACCAGACAGTGAATCTGTCAGCACCATGATCCTAGAATTTCTAGCCTCCAGAAGTGTGAGAAATATATGTTTAGGTGCTTAAGACACCCAATCTGTGGTGGGTAGCCACAGAGTAGTAGCCCAAACAGAATAAGACATACTGTAATAAGATAAGGATACTATTTGTGCCCAAGGTACCAAGACATATTTAGGAAAAAAAAAAAAAAAAAAAAAAAAAAAAAAAAAAAACCCAACAACACTGCAAGTCAAATTCCATGTAAGATTCCTTAAATGCCAAATTGTTTCAACTAGATGTTTTAATAGGGTGGTATAAAAGCAATAATTTAATAGAAAAAATCAAGGATATTGATACTAGAAATTTTACTTTTCCCCCTTATATATGTATGCTTTAACTATTAACTAAATCTGAGGTGTGGTTTTGGTTCTATCTTGAAACTAAATCTTGTTCCTGGAAAAATATGGCTCTAAAATTATGTCATATAATAGGAAAAGTTTGATTTATTTAAAATCATCTAAAATAACAACAAAAAACTCGAAAGGTAAGTCAAAAAATAAATCTAATCAAAGACTGAAGCAGACCTGAATTGACAGCTTTTTTTTTTTAATTTTTATTTATTTTTGACAGAGAGAGACAGAGCATGAGTAGGGGAGGGGCAGAGAGAAGGAGACACAGAATCTGAAGCAGGCTCTAGGCTCAGAGCTGTCAGCACAGAGCCTGACATGGGGCTTGAACCCACAGACCGTGAGATCATGACCTGAGCCAAAGTCAGATACTCAACTGACTGAGCCACTCAGGCGCCCCAACTTGACAGCTTTTTATACAGAAAAGATTCTCAGAAGCATAATCTACCATAAGTGTAATGTAAATCAATAGAAATGGTTCCTGAAAACAGTGTGGAGGTTCCTCAGAAAATTAAAAATAGACCTACCCTATGACCCAGCAGTAGCACTGCTAGGAATTTACCCAAGGGATACTGGAGTACTGATGCATGGGGGCACTTGTACCCCAAGGTTATAGCAGCACTCTCAACAATAGCCAAATTGTGGAAAAAGCCTAAATGTCCATCAACTGATGAATGGATAAAGAAATTGTGGTTTATATACACAATGGAGTACTACGTGGCAATGAGAAAGAATGAAATATGGCCCTTTGTAGCAATGTGGATGGAACTGGAGAGTGTGATGCTAAGTGAAATAAGCCATACAGAGAAAAACAGATACCATATGTGTCCACTCTTATGTGGATCCTGAGAAACTTAATAGAAACCCATGGGGGAGGGGAAGGAAAAAAAAAATAGAGGTTAGAGTGGGAGAGAGCCAAAGCATAAGAGACTCTTAAAAACTGAGAACAAACTGAGGGTTGATGGGGGGGTGGGAGAGAGGGAAGGGTAGGTGATGGGCATTGAAGAGGGCATCTTTTGGGATGAGCACTGGGTGTTGTATGGAAACCAATTTGACAATAAATTACATATATTAAAAAAAAAAAAAAAGAAATGGTTCCTGAAGTAGCTAATAAAAACTGAAGCGGCATGAATAAGAATGAAGTATCTAAATCAAACATTAGAGAACTGTGCACTGGTCCTACCACATCTGGAACATTGTAATTAGTCTGAAGCATTACATTGTTACCACCACCACCCATATACCACAGAACATCTGGAGAAAACAAATCACGTTCCTGTGAAACACAAATGTGTGGCTAGAAGAAGACATAAGGCAAGAAGCATCCTGTGTGTGTATTCATAACACTCACTCTGTATTTTACACAAAGGGCACCCCTGAGGGTAACACAACAGTACACAGCACCTAGCATTTAGTAGGTGGCTCAATAAATACCTGATGAAAAAGGAATATAAAAGATTAGATTACCAGAAAGCAATAATTATCAATTCTGGATGCACATTAGAATCACTAGGGATTGGAATATTAATACCAATACTTAATTCCCATATTATTTTAAAAGCTTCCCAGATGATCATCAAATGTAACAAGAGTAAAGAATTTAAAAAAAAATATTTTTTAACTGTTCCAGGCAGAATACGTTTTAAGTAGAAAAATAAAAGCACTTTCAACAATAAAACATGCTGACTCAAACCATTTATTCATGAAACATTTACATTTGTGCTAGGGAACATAATCCAGACCAAGATGAGTGTGGCATAGCATCTGCCTTCAAGACCATCAAGTTTAAGAGACATAGCAGTGAAATTCTAGTCACTGGCTATGCTCAGACAAAGCTGTCAGAGCTCAATTTAATAAAAAAAAAGCACCAGCATGAGAAGTTATAAGACTAGGTTTGAGTCTTGGCTCTGCCAATAGGCAAACTGAATGATTTTGGGCAAGTCTTTTATTAACATTGTGAACCTCCAATCACTGATCTTTAAAAAAAAAAAAAAAAAAAAAAAAAAAGGAGTAACATAATCTCTAAGGTTATGAAATGTTTAAATCTATGTTTAAAACAGTTTCACTAGGAGGGAATCAGCAATTAGTATTCTTTATAATCCAAATGTACAATTCAAATCAGCATATGAAAAGCACTCCTGGATGGGAATACCTCTGGACAAACACTCTTGAAATGTTTAGACAGATGACCTTACCTTAACAGAATACCAAATTTGCAAAATATATCTTAAAAACCTTGAAAATATAAATCCAGCTGTTTTTAAGTACCTAAGCAAAGTGAAATTTCTTCCATATTAGTCTGGATTGCTTTCTATTCAAATAATAGTAAATGTCTTTTTAAATGCAAGTCTAAGATTTTTTCCTAAAAAAGAAAAAGAATACTACCATAAAATGATAAATATCTGAATATAAAATTTGTTTCTGTAAACTTTTTAAAATGTTAAATAAGTCTTAAAATATAATACTCTCCATTGGTAACTGATCTAGTAAATTAGGTTTTTAAGAATCAAAATAAAGAACTGTAAAAACTTTCATGAGACTTATTAAAAGAGAATGGGATGAGGTCACTATTCTCAAAGAACTAGATTTAATTAAAGGGCAGTAAATTTCAATTCTAAATACGGAGAAATTCGTTTTTAAAACAATTGGAGCTATTCAATTAATAGAAGAGATTGGTTTTAAATCCTATGCTCCACATTACTAGATGCTTTTAAACTAAGGTCAGATGATCCTTTATCAGGAATGACATAAAAAGAGTTTATTATTAAGTGAGCAGCTATACTAGACTACTAATACAGTTCAGTGAACTCAGGATTCTTTTAGCTCTCCAAATCACATTCTTTTAGTGTACGGACACTTTAAATGAGTATTTCTCAAAGAGCCATTCACATCATCTGTATAAGAATCACCCAATGGTGCTCTTTTAAAATGTATATTCCTCTGCCTCAAAACTTCCTACCTCCTCCACCAGACACAAAATAGAGATCATAAGAAGTCCAAAAATGTGCCTTTGTTACAAACTTATACAAATTAAAATCATTTAGACTATACCAGACAGAACATCAGTTAGCTTTAGATGTGTCCCACAAAGATGCCAAGAAAAGAGAGCAGAAACAATTTTACAAAGTCTTATATAGTGTTTTATCGTTACCTGGTGTTCCCCATTGCTAGGTGCAAGATGAACTCAAAATGACAAGATTTAATTTTTAAGTTCCTATCCTAAACCACTAGCTAAATTCTTTTTTTTTTTTAATTAAAAAAATGTTTTTTATTGTTTATTTATTTTTGAGACAGAGAGAGAGCATGAGCGGAGGAGGGGTAGACAGAGAGAGGGAAACACAGAATCCAAAGCAGGCTCCAGGCTCTGAGCTGTCAGCACAGAGCCCGACGTGGGGCTCAAACTCACAAGCTGTGAGATCATGACCTGAGCCAAAGTCAGACGCCCAACAGACTGAGCCACCCAGGCGCCCCAACCACTAGCTAAATTCCAAGTAATTTTACAAGAACCTATATCCATCCTTTTGAGAAACTAAATATAGTATGGAGTTATGTCATATAAATGACATATTTTAAAATACCTTCTTCATCAGAGTCAAAGAAAGCTGTGATTCTAGAGAAAGCATAGATAATTCTTAGATACTTCATAGACATTCAAAAAGAAAAAGAGCCTTTCTTAAAGGAGATTGAGGAAAGTTTAAGTGTCTGAGAGAGTATCTGACCTGACTAAAAGAAAATATTGCAAAGCACCTTGGTAACTAAATTAAATCTAAGAAATGTATCATCTATATGAATATGTATTTGGAAAAAGTAGATTTAGAAGTAAGCACTTTTGAGGGTAAGAATAGTAGGCACTGCCATATTTACCAGGGGCAATATGATTTGGAGGGTAACTTAGTAATATTTGTCAAAACTGCTAATGCATACTTCTTTGCCTGCAATTCTACTTCCAGGAATTCATCTTAGTAATATACTTTTACATGCATAAATAATAAATATAAAAAGGTCATTCACTGTAGCATTTTGGCAGTGGCAAAAAAAAAACAAACAAACCAAAAAACACCCTACAAACAACCTAAAATTACCACAACCTAAAAATGGTTAAATAAATTATGATACATTTATACAAGGAAATATTACACAGTGAGCCACGAATAATGAGGAAATTCTTTACATACTCAACATGGAAAAACTTCCAAGATACATTATTAAATGAAAAAAGATGCAAACAATATGAGCTGTTATCATCTATTCACATAAAATACAGAATAGAAAAGAAAAGAAAAGAGAAGAAAAGGGAAAGAATGTATTCATTTATTTCTATAAGCATAAACTATCTTTGGAAAAAAAACAAAAAACTAGTAACAATGAATGCCACAGAAGTAAATTGGGTGCCTGGGGCACTAGGATGGGAGGGAAGCTTTACTGAAAACCCTCCTGAATCTTTTGAATTGTGAATCAAATAATGTATTTCCTATACAAAGAAAATAAGGTTAATATTAGAAAATTAAAAAAACAGAAAATAAATAACCATTTTCCTTTTTACAATTTATTAAAGCCAAACAAAAATAGGAAGAAAATACAGAATCTTATATACACATGGAACTGAAAAAGTTTTACCTGTAAGGGAAATTTCTAAGAAATGGTATATCTAAACAAACAAACAAACAAACAAACAAAAAAAAAACAAGAAAAAAATATAAGAAATAGTACCACTAAAAACAAAAATTTTACCCATGTGAGGATCTAAAGCTTGTACATGCAACTGTTATTAAAAATGGTAAGCAAAGAAGAACCAAGTAATAGTATAATTTAAAGTGTTTCACAAGGGAATTAAAGTTTTCCAATACCTAGGGCTTTATGAAAACTATAAAACTGAGCCCCAAAACTGTTTATTGAAATAATGCCTGAAATAACCATTCAAATATAAATACAGCATTCTGTAATACCTCCCACCACAGAAAGAAGTAAATTGCTAATTCATGTTATTTATCTTGTGCTCTAGCTACTTCCTACTCATTTGACCAATTTAAATTTTTTTTTTTTTTCAACGTTTATTTATTTTGGGACAGAGAGAGACAGAGCATGAACGGGGGAGGGGCAGAGAGAGAGGGAGACACAGAATCGGAAACAGGCTCCAGGCTCTGAGCCATCAGCCCAGAGCCCGACGCGGGGCTCGAACTCACAGACCGCGAGATCGTGACCTGGCTGAAGTCGGACGCTTAACCGACTGCGCCACCCAGGCGCCCCTCATTTGACCAATTTAAAGGATCCAGATCATAACCAAATGTATGAAAAAGGGAGGAAAAAAACCAAAATGGGCACTTAATATTTTTTCTTATTTCAAGGATAACTAAAGACAAACTTTTAGATTTGAGAAGTTCAAGGAAACACCTTTTTCTAAAAGAAAAGGAAAAATAATTAAATATTGTGCAAACAAAAGTATAAGTTCAAGGTATAATGTATCTAAGGTATAATATATCTAAGTGGCTAATTTAAAATATTAATTTTTCTCCTCCTGATAAGAAAGCAGAAGTCATATTATACTAAGTATGATTATAAGCTACCATGAAATGAAAATCTCAACAAAACAGTGAATGTGTTTTTTACCTTAAATAAAGGCTCAAGAGTGCAAAAATCTGGTTTTACACTGATTAATATATTTACTTAGTAAAAGAGGTCAGGAGGTACTGAAATCCCACTCACCAACAAGTATACTGCTGATATAAACTGGCTGTATAAAGTGACTCAGCAATGCTCCCTGTACACCAAGCACTTCCCATCTTGTCAATTTGTCACTTGAAGACATACTGCTTACTCTATTAACAACATCTGCAGGACAGTAGATAGTCAGATAAATTTTTCCTTCAACAGCCACATGGAGACTCAGCTCTTCATTGGCTTCAAATGCAGATATAGAATGTGGATTAAGACGCCTGGAAAAAGAAAAGTTTTATCCCTTTAAAAAAAAACAGTGGAATATTACTCAGCCATAAAGAAGAACAAAATCTTGCCATTTGCAGCAACACAGATGGAGCTAGAGAGTATTATGCTAAGTGAAAGTCAGTCAGAAAAAGAAAAATACCAGGTGATCTCACTCAGACGTGGAATTTAAGCTCAATTAGTGTTTTAACAAAACAAATGAGCAAAGGCTAGAAAAGGTGGGGGGGGCAAACAAAGAAACAGAATGTTAACTGTAGAGAATGATGGTTACCAGAGTGTAGGTGGATGGGGGATGGAATAAATAGGTGATAGGAATTAAGAAGTGCACTTGTGATGAACACTGCATGCTGAATGGAAATTGTGAATCACTATACTGCACCCCAGAAACTAATATTACACTGGAATTTAAATTAAAACTTTAAAAAATGTTTTTAAAAAGTTGACAAAGTAAAAATCTTTATGTACTTAAGAACTGGGGGTGGGGTGCCTGGGTGGCTCAGTCGGTTGAGCATCTGACTTTGGCTTGGGTCATAATCTTGTAGTCCATGAGTTCAAACCCCACATAGGGCTCTGTGCTGACAGTTCAGAGCCTGGAGGCTGCTTCGGATTCTGTGTCTCCCTCTCTCTGCCCCTCCCCCACTAGTGCTCTATGTCTCTCTCTCTCTCTCTCTCTCTCAAAAATAAACATTAAAAAAATAAAAAAATAAAAAAAGAACGGGGGCATCTGGGTGGCTCAGTCAGTTAAGCATCTGACTCTTGATTTTGGCTCAGGTCATGATCTCACAGTTTGTGAGTTCAAGCCCACATCGGGCTCTGTGCTGACATCGTGGAGCCTACTTGGGATTCTGTCTCTCTCTCTCTGTCCCTCCCCTGCTCGCACATGCATGCTCTCTCTCAAAATAATAAATTTTATTATTTAAAATAATAGAATTTTTTTCAGACATGTTTAACTTGCCAGTGTTCATTTAATTTCACGAACAGAAATAGATGCAAAACCAAAGCAAGGTAGGAATGGAGTAACATAGTACTACAAGATTAATACCAAACATAAATTAACCATATTTAGAGCTTCTGGCAAAGATAAATTCTTTTTACTATCTTTGTGTCCCTTAAAATCAAATGAATACCTAATTTTTGTTCCTACCACAGTTCCTAAGTTATTTTCTTTCTCTGTATGAATATTTTTTTAAACTACAAAGAGAATGAAAAAAAAAATCCTGACAATTTGTGTTCAAGACCTTTTCCAATAAAATGTGTTAAAAAATGTAAAATAGTTTTTCTTGAATTTTCCCTCCAGGAATACTCCTTGCCCTTGTTTTCAAAGGTATAACTGTAAGAATTTTTAACAAAATATTAACCATTATTATCTCTATATGGTGAGACTTGAAGTGAATTTTGCTTTCTCCTTTGTGAGTGTCTTACTGTTTAAATTTCTGATGCTACCCATTCATCAAGATAATGAAGTTTTGGCCACAGATCGACCAGAAAAACAAACTGCATTTCTTGATTCTGTAATAACATGTGAAGAGTGCATAAATCCATGCTTCCCTACCGTTTATGAAGTCTTCAAACTTGAAAGGAAATTTTCAACAGCATAGAAAGAAAGTGGTAAGGTAGAGGAGATTAAGTGGAGGGGAGGGAGAAAGAATCTGTGGCCTCTAGCTAGCCACAAATAACACCTCAAGGCAGAGGGAGAACAAGGATAGATATGAAGTTACTTGTTCTATTGCTGTTATGTATTCAGAATATATGACATAGACATCCTCACTGCTTTGAAAAATAACTTCCATAATACTTACAATTGTGACTTAATCTGGGCTGACCCTTTAGGCAACTGGTTCATATAGAGATAAATGTTGACATTCTGTTTGAGAGTGAGCAGATTAGAAGCTGCCTCTGTACAAAATACTGATTTTTCCATCATAGCAGGATTTTTGCTGTAGAAGAGCAGAAGTTGTCTATAAAAGTACCTAAAATAAAGGGGTTATAACTTTATCAAGTAATAGAATTTTTAAATTATATATCTTAAGTATCATATCTACATATGTGTTGTGAGCAATGTCTCTCCCTATGTGTTGAAAGTTTTGATACCTGATAAGAACTCCTAAAATAACTTTAGTCTTATTTAATGAAGAGTTAAACTGTATGAGAACTCCTCAGCTGGAGCCCAGTCTGCCATGTGATTTGCCTTAAAGCACCATTCCTTGACTACCACTCCACTCATTTCACATTTGAGTCTGCAACTGTCATATCCTGCAAAATACACATTTCTCCACTGATTCCTCCTTTTCTCACAAGTTCTGTTCTCAGCCTCCTGCATGAGGTGTCAATATTCTGTCTTATTTCTATTTCCTCTTCCTGCCAAAACAGACAAACAACTGTGGTTCCTGTTTCTTAGCGGTTGTGAAGACAAAAACACAAGAGTACAGAACAGTACAATGAAAACCGTAAGTTATAGAAGTGAAACGATCTCCTGAAAAACTAATACTAATCAAATCAGGAGACAAATATTATTTTGCTTATTAAATAAAAAACATGATTTTAGTACTTTCTTCAGAAATAATGAAAAATTAAGCACCAGTATATAACAAGGCCAAGCATGGGAAGAAATACACATATCAGATAATTTTAAAGAGGTCAAATAATTCAATAAGCACCAATGGGGATTAGAGAACAATGAGTTACATTACCTTCACGGACTTCCCTAAAACTTATCTTTTAAGATTATAGGATTCTTTCCTTATAATTAGAGATACGTGCTTAAGTTTTTTAGACAAACTAATGTCTAAATATGTTTTCAAATACTCTAGCAGAGAAAATACCACCAACAAAAAATGAGGATGCAGAGATTAAATGCAGAATGGTGATAACTGGGGGCCCCTGGGTGGCTCAGTTGGTTAAGCGTCCTTCAGCTTAGGTCACGACCTCATGGCTTGTAGGTTTGAGCCCTGCGTGGGGCTCTGTGCTGACAGCTCAGAGCCCGGAGCCCGCTTCAGATCCTGTGTCTCCCTCTCTCTGCCCTTCTCCCACCCATGTTCTGTTTCTCTCTCTCTCCCAAAAATAAATAAACATTTTAAAAAGTTTTCTTTTTAATTAACAAAAAGGAAGCTTATAACTGGATATGCTGATCATTGGATATTGGTATGAGAATGCTGATAACTGAATGATGGAACTCATTATCCTATTCTCCCTAGTGTTTGAATATTTCCACAAAATTTTTATAAAAAGTAAGCTTAATGTCTTAATGGAACCAAAATCTGGCAGACACTGGAGAAAGTAACACATTTCTTACTTTTCATGTTTTCATATGAAGGAACTTCCAACGAGTAACCTTCCTGACTTCTCCCTCCTACCTGCTATTAACTCCTTTCACAAGGAGCAGAGTGACTGATGAGTTTGGAAGAAGAAAGTAGGCCTCCTCACCTCAGCCCTTTTCCTTCTCTCTTTTAAAAAAAATGTTTATTTATTTATTTTGAGACACAGAGAGACAGCGTGAGTTGGGGAGGGGCAGGGAGAGAGAATCGCAAGCAGGCTCTGTGCTGTTAGCACAAAGCTTGATGTGGGGTTCAATCTCACGAACCTTGAGAGCATGACCTGAGCCAAAATCAAGAGTTGGACAATAAACTGACTGAGCCATCCAAGTTCCCCTTATTTCTCTTTAAGATCTGCCAGCCTATACAAACTTATAGTTATAAAATAAATAGGTCAGGGAATGAAAATATAGCATAGGGAACAGAGTCAATAATATTGTAATAATTTTGTATGGTGACAGATGGTAACCATATTTGCTATGGTGGTGGTGGGTGCAGTGAGTGTTGCAAACTAACATGCAAATAGTGTAATACTGTACATGTCAACTATATTACAACTTAAAAAAAGAATACCTTATCTATATTCTGCTATATAGTAAACTTTGCACAGACTTCATGAATGGAAACTTATTGTTTTCTGGCAATACTTTGGGTAAATATGGCTAATTTAGGGGTGAAATATTACCAAGCCAACTTGGTCCAGATCTAAAGCTATATACTCTTAATTACTTTGATCAGTGATAAACATGTCATATTAAAAAAGTTGTAGGACTCTTAAAATGGACTCATAAGGTCTTGATAATAGAAGCCACTAAAATCCACAGATTATAGACACTGCAGTTACAGTAAGGTTTTCAAAAATGACATGGAAATAATCAGATGACCTGCATAAGGAAAAGAATGTCATATCCATGGCTCAGTGATTTGTAAATAAAGACACTGATATGTGGTTACTTTGGGCTGAAAGCATTAATGTTTGATAGCATTAAATATATTTGTCACCTTACCTAAGGAGAGACCTTCTTGCTGTAACAACAGCGTGAGTATCGTGCAACACTCTTCCATTTGGCTTAATGCACTGGCTATAATTGTATTCACCTGTGCCTATAGCTACAACTTCATGCTGTCCAGCTGAAAGGAAAAGGTTAAGAATAGTAGGTTATTTTCACCTCCATCTTACCTATGTTCAACCCCTACCTTACCATTTTAAACTTACTAAAATATATTGACCAAAGAGATGTAAAAATTACACAATTTCAATTTCAAGTAAGAGTTTGAGAGTCTTCTAAGAACTAATTTTTTAATAGTTCAATAATTTCAATTAAAAATTCAGATATTTTATGATAGTTCATCTAAACTTTTACTACAATCAACAGAATCATTAGATACCCTTAGTTTGAAAACTTCCATCTATTTCTTCTACATCTAGATTTGTTTGGCTTACTAGAGATTTCACTGGCCATTCTATTTCTGCCTTAAACAAGTTATCTACACATAGTGGCTCCTTTTTTCTTAATATATTCAAACTCTCTACAAATAAAATTATAGTTTCTGTTCTACTAAAACTGCTTTTTTAGAGAAACAAGCACCTTATGCTTTTTCTAACAGTTTTTCTCCATTTACTTTTTGCTGTACCTCATTTGAGGTTTCCTTGAAACTCTATGCTTAAATTACACAATTCTTTTTTCCTTTCACATCCTATGAGGCCTTTCTATAGCCTAGTCACAAAGCTCACTGCTCTCTTTTCTCTCGATACTCTCTTCTGAACATTGTGCTTTTTAAATCTTTTACCTCTGTTGATGATTTCAAAAAACCTCTAGTCTTAGTCTTTCAGACAAAGTTCAATTTCACATTTGCAAATACCTAAAGGACTTTCATTAATTCAACAAAAGCAGCTGAGATCCTACCAAGTTCCAGGTGCTGAGGTTGATGGTAAGAATAAAATATTGAGCAAGATATGCCCTCATGAAGCTTCTAATAGGAGAGACAGAAAAAAGACCAACCACAAACTGTGATATGTGCTTTGAGGAGAAAAAATATGGGGCAAATGTAAAGAATGATTACATTCTTATTGTAAGAAAAAGTGTGTTTCGGGAGGAGGGGGGAGAGGTTACCCTATGCAAACTAGTTGCAGAATCCCTCCCTATGAAACTGAAATTTAAGTTTCAGTATGAGGAGTGAACAACATGAGGAGGTAAAAGGTACTGGAGTTAAAAGACAGACCAGTACAGCTGCTCCAGTAAAGAGTGAAGGGAATGGCATAAGATGAGGTTAGAGAAAGAGGCATCATAAAACATGCTAAGGATTTGTGGATTTTACTCAGGAGCTGTGGTGAAGCTACTGAGGTAAGGGAGTGAAAACCGTATTGGGTTACATTTTAAGATCACTCCTTTATGTGGAAAATGCTGTATGTAGGGTCCAAGAAACTAGAGATCATGACTTAAGACTCAAATAATGAAGGGTAGTTGGAAAAAGAACAATCAGATCTGAGATAAAGTTTGGGTATACAATAGAACTTAAAGAAAAATTTTGGGTCTTAGGGAAAGCACTTAGATTTTCAGTCTGTCTTATGTCATTTACTGAGATGGAGAAAATTGGAAAAAGAAAATAAGACAAGAAAAATAAAAAGTTCCATTATCATAAACGTAGCTGCTCCAGGAAGGAGTGGATGGTGGTGGGAAAAGTGAATTATATAGAGTCAGTGTAAGTTCTGGGATGGTGATGTAAAGTTTTGAGTTATAAAGGGCAACAGGGTAGCCAAGAAGTCAGTTTCTATTGCAACTCTAACTTGACCTGCCATATTTCAGGGAGATGCTAGTTTGATAATGCAGGAAAAAGAAGGGAATAACCCAAAGAAGGTATTCATTAAAATGTGCGAGGGAATGAAACCAAAATTTAAGTGAAGGAATTGGCTTTATGAGAGAGCCTGCCTCCACTCTCACAGTAGAGAATATGAGCACAATTGCAAGGAAGTACACAGAGTTGGTGGAAGAGGATGGAAGGAAGTTTGGATTTGAAAGCTTCTTACAAACAAAATTAAAAATTATGAGGCAAGGCCAAAAACTGAAAGCAAGGATGGAAAAGAGGATGTAGGGTACTTGAGGACAAAGAAAAGTATGAAACAGCCATTCCAGGGAGTGTGTGACACACCCTACTGGAGACACAGGCTGGCTGGGCAGTGAGGAACACCAATTTGATTTTCTAATACCTTTTAAGTAGGTATTGACTGTACAAGTTATTCCAGCAACAGGTACTTAATTTTACTTAGGCTTTCCCCACCCCATATTTGCAATCATATTTCTAAAACCAGACTTATTATTCTCATTCATGCTATTCACTCAACTTCACATCAGCTTCCAGATTCCCGTGTATGTGGAAACACCATTCCCCTATGTAAACTTGAAATGTTATTTTACTCATCTCACTTCATTTATCATTTGTCACTCCATCTTATCGCATCAATTTCTAAAAAAATATTATTTTCTTTCCCTGTTCATACTTATCTCAATTCTAAGCACCTCCATCATAACCATCTAATTTATGATTCCCTAATTCAGGTACAACCTGTGTAGTATTTTTAAAAAGTTGTTGGCAATTATTGCTTAGACATCAACTTATTTTAATTATCACAAATATAAATCAATGTTTTCTTAAATACCAAGTACTTTGCCAAATAGTTTACTTACAGTATTATACCTAATCCTAATAACTCTATGAAGTAGAGATTGTTATAACTTCTACTTTTAATTAAAAGAAAACTGAAGCAGAGAGATGTTAAGTACAAAATGTGCCCAAAGTCATGTAAGTCTCAGAGCTAAGTCTGATGCTGTTTCCAACAATTATAGTACAGTATCAATCCCTGACCAAAAATCTTTCACCACTTACTATCCATATCTCATTAAATCCAACTTCTGATTGGATTTTTTTTCAATATATGAAATTTATTGTCCAATTGGTTTCCATACAACACCCAGTGCTCATCCCAAAAGATGCCCTCCTCAATACCCACCACCCACCCTCCCCTCCCTCCCACCCCCCATCAACCCTCAGTTTGTTCTGTTTTTAAGAGTCTCTTATGCTTTGACTATCTCCCACTCTAACCTCTTTTTTTTTTTTCCTTCCCCTCCCCCATGGGTTTCTGTTAAGTTTCTCAGGATCCACATAAGAGTGAAAACATATGGTATCTGTCTTTCTCTGTATGGCTTATTTCACTTAGCATCACACTCTCCAGTTCCATCCATGTTGCTACAAAGGGCCATATTTCATTCTTTCTCATTGCCCTGTAGTACTCCATTGTGTATATAAACCACAATTTCTTTACCCATTCATCAGTTGATGGACATTTAAGCTCTTTCCATAATTTGGCTACTGTTGAGAGTGCCCCTATGCATCAGTACTCCTGTATCCCTTGGGTAAATTCCTAGCAGCGCTATTGCTGGGTCATAGGGTAGGTCTATTTTTAATTTTCTGAGGAACCTCCACACTGTTTTCCAGAGTGGCTGCACCAATTTGCATTCCCACCAACAGTGCAAGAGGGTTCCCGTTTCTCCACATCCTCTCCAGCATCTATAGTCTCCTGATTTGTTCATTTTGGCCACTCTGACTGGCGTGAGGTGATATCTGAGTGTGGTTTTGATTTGTATTTCCCTGATAAGGAGCGACATTGAGCATCTTTTCATGTGCCTGTTGGCCATTTGGATGTCTTCTTTAGAGAAGTGTCTATTCATCTTTTCTGCCCATTTCTTCACTGGGTTATTGGTTTTTCGAGTGTGGAGTTTGGTGAGCTCTTTATAGATTTTGGATACTAGCCCTTTGTCCGATATGTCATTTGCAAATATCTTTTCCCATTCCGTTGGTTGCCTTTTAGTTTTGTTGGTTGTTTCCTTTGCTGTGCAGAAGCTTTTTATCTTCATAAGGTCCCAGTAATTCATTTTTGCTTTTAATTCCCTTGCCTTTGGGGATGTGTCGAGTAAGAGATTGCTACGGCTGAGGCCAGAGAGGTCTTTTCCTGCTTTCTCCTCTAGGGTTTTGATGGTTTCCTGTCTCACATTCAGGTCCTTTATCCATTTTGAGTTTATTTTTGTGAATGGTGTGAGAAAGTGGTCTAGTTTCAACCTTCTGCATGTTGCTATCCAGTTCTCCCAGCACCATTTGTTAAAGAGATGTCTTTTTTCCATTGGATGTTCTTTCCTGCTTTGTCAAAGATGAGTTGGCCATACGTTTCGTGGGTCTAGTTCTGGGGTTTCTATTCTATTCCATTGGTCTATGTGTCTGTTTTTGTGCCCATACCATGTTGTCTTGATGATTACAGCTTTGGAGTAGAGGCTAAAGTCTGGGATTGTGATGCCTCCTGCTTTGGTCTTCTTTTTCAAAATTCCTTTGGCTATTCGGGGCCTTTTGTGGTTCCATATGAATTTTAGGATTGCTTGTTCTAGTTTCGAGAAGAATGCTGGTGCAATTTTGATTGGGATTGCATTGAATGTGTAGATAGCTTGGGTAGTATTGACATTTTGACAATATTTATTCTTCCAATCCATGAGCAGGGAATGTCTTTCCATTTCTTTATATCTTCTTCAATTACCTTCATAAGCTTTCTGTAGTTTTCAGCATACAGATCTTTTACATCTTTGGTTAGATTTATTCCTAGGTATTTTATGCTTCTTGGTGCAATTGTGAATGGGATCAGTTTCTTTATTTGTGTTTCTGTTGCTTCATTGTTAGTGTATAAGAATGCAACTGATTTCTGTACATTGATTTTGTATCCTGCAACTTTGCTGAATTCATGTATCAGTTCTAGCAGACTTTTGGTGGAGTCTATCGGATTTTCCATGTATAATATCATGTCATCTGCAAAAAATGAAAGCTTGACTTCATCTTTGCCAATTTTGATGCCTTTGATTTCCTTTTGTTGTCTGATTGCTGATGCTAGAACTTCCAACACTATGTTAAACAACAGCGGTGAGAGTGGGCATCCTTGTCGTGTTCCTAATCTCAGGGAAAAAGCTCTCAGTTTTTCCCCGTTGAGGATGATTTTAGCTGTGGGCTTTTCATAAATGGCTTTTATGATATTTAAGTATGTTCCTTCTATCCCGACTTTCTCAAGGGTTTTTATAAAGAAAGGGTGCTGAATTTTGTCAAAGGCCTTTTCTGCATCGATTGACAGGATCATATGGTTCTTATCTTTTCTTTTATTAATGTGATGTATCACGTTGATTGATTTGCGAATGTTGAACCAGCCCTGCATCCCAGGAATGAATCCCACTTGATCATGGTGAGTAATTCTTTTTATATGCTGTTGAATTCGATTTGCTAGTATCTTATTGAGAATTTTTACATCCATATTCATCAGGGATATTGGCCTGTAGTTCTCTTTTTTTACTGGGTCTCTGTCTGGTTTAGGAATCAAAGTAATACTGGCTTCATAGAATGAGTCTGGAAGTTTTCCTTGGCTTTCTATTTCTTGGAATAGCTTGAGAAGGATAGGTATTATTTCTGCTTTAAACGTCTGGTAGAACTCCTCTGGGAAGCCATGTGGTCCTGGACTCTTATTTGTTGGGAGATTTTTGATAACTGATTCAATTTCTTCGCTGGTTATGGGTCTGTTCAAGCTTTCTATTTCCTCCTGATTGAGTTTTGGAAGCATGTGGGTGTTTAGGAATTTGTCCATTTCTTCCAGGTTGTCCAATTTGTTGGCATATAATTTTTCATAGTATTCCCTGATAATTGTTTGTATCTCTGAGGGATTGGTTGTAATAATTCCATTTTCATTCATGATTTTATCTATTTGGGTCATCTCCCTTTTCTTTTAGAGAAGCCTGGCTAGAGGTTTGTCAATTTTGTTTATTTTTTCAAAAAACCAACTCTTGGTTTCGTTGATCTGCTCTACAGTTTTTTTAGATTCTATATTGTTTATTTCTGCTCTGATCTTTATTATTTATCTTCTTCTGCTGGGTTTAGGCTGCCTTTGCTGTTCTGCTTCTATTTCCTTTAGGTGTGCTGTTAGGTTTTGTATTTGGGCTTTTTCTTGTTTCTTGAGATAGGCCTGGATTGCGATGTATTTTCCTCTCAGGACTGCCTTCGCTGCATCCCAAAGCGTTTGGATTGTTGTATTTTCATTTTCGTTTGTTTCCTGATTGGATTTTAAATGACTCCAGAGGCACCTGTGTGGCTCAGTCGGTTAAGTGTCTAAGTTTGGCTCAGGTCATGATCTCACAGTTCATGGGTTCGAGCCCCACATGGGGTTCTGTGCTGACAGCTTGAAGCCTGGAGCCTGCTTCAGATTCTGTCTCCCTCTCTCTCTGCCCCTTCCCCACTCATACTCTGTCTCTCTTTCTCCTTCAAAATAAATATCAAAAAATTTTTTTAAATAAATAAATAAATGACTCCATAATCTGGTAACATCTTATCAACCTAACAACATTTTGTATTACTCCTGTGTGTGTGCGCGCATGCACATGTGTGCATATACGTTATGTATATGTATATATGTATATCTCTTCCACACTAGTAATAAATTTCTTACATTGTTCCATAAAAAGTTTTCTCACTGCTGCTTTCTTCCCTCATATCTTTCTCCAAAAGTGTCTTCTTTTCCTCTATTTAAATAAGCCTTATTAATCCTTAAAGTTTCAGCTTAAGTCCCACTTGTTCCCAAAGATTTTAACTCTATCAGGTTTCTATTGTCTATGAATTTTTCATACATCTTTTGATCATAGAAAATAATTAACTTTTATCATCTTAGACTTTCATAACAGTATATATATCTTCTCTCCCCATTTAAATTATAAAAACTCCTTAAGACCAGGAACCAAACCTCAAATTTGTTTTATATCATCTATAATCTCTTAACTGAAATAAATATAGAATTTAAATACTTTTAATGATCAACATAGAACATTAAAGGGTAAATAAAAGATAAAATGTAGTTGGAATCATCATAATATCCACAAGAAAAACCAGAAGTTCATGATTTTCCATAGTAATCTTTTCTTACTTTAAAATGAAAATTTGGTCATTTATTATATAGAGTCTTTCTCTTTGTCATAATGGAAATTAGAATTCAGTCTGGTAGTGGTTCTAACAGAGTTATTGTTTAAAATGTTAGGCAGTTTACCATTCTGCAGTTCTCTATTAGTTTCTGGTCAGTATATTTTAACTTTGAGAGCCTTTGTGTTTAATGATATACACCCACTATGTATGTAAGCGATGAACCATGGGAAGCTACCCCAAAACTCAAGAGCACACTTTACACCCTATATGTTAGCCAATTTGGGAATAAATTATATTTAAAAAAATGATACACACCCACTAGAAAAGGCCACTTCAAATCAATGCAATACCACTGTAAAAAGGGTCAAAGTTATTTAATTAAAATACTACTATATACATCTTAAAATTAGGATATTTAATAGCTTTTCTACAAAGCAACACATCCCATGTATTTGGACTTACCTCTTTCAATTATAAAAGCAGCCAATGAATTGCTACATTTCAGATATTCTGAATGATTAGATATTAGTTGATTAAATGTTTCTTTAACAATTTGTGATATCTTTCCACGCTGAATATGTCTCTCTTCTGGAAAAAAAAAATCAAATGGAGTATGAATTTGAAGAACACCGTGCTTTCTTGCAGAGGCCTCTATTATTCCAATTACAACCTTAACAATTGAGTTTGTAACTTATAGACGTGTAAGCAAATTATAACTTACATCATGACTGATATTTTAAAGCATTCCATTCCAAATAAAACACGTTATTGAGCTTTATAGAAAATTTCTCTTAATGTCTTCATATTACACACTAGAGAGTTACTGATCTATATTTGTTGAAATATTCAAAAGTCCTATAAGACACACTTCTTTGTTGTATAGGATTATTCTACATTGCCAGACAACCAACATCTCACTGAAAGCCAGTAGTCTTCCCTCATCATCATCGTGATAATTGAAATACATTCCTTAGTATTTGCCCCACTGAGAACCACTGAAAAACACGGAGGACTTAGACCCTTGATATAGTTCCATGTTCCTACTAAAAAGTCCTAAACTTTGAAAGGGGATAAAGACAGTGTTAAGTAACCAGGATTACCACAGAACAGTTTATAATCAAGAATATACATCAGAAGTTACCCATGGATTTTTTTTTAAAACATGACAGAGGGATACCTGGGTGGCTCAACTGCTTAAGCGTCCAACTTTAGTTCAGGCCATGATCTCATGGTTCATAAGCTCGAGCCCCACAATATGGTTCTCTACTCTTAGTGTGGAGACCACTTCATATTCTCTCTCTGCCTCTCCCCTGCTCCCTCTCTCTCTCAAATAAAAATATTTAAAAAAATTTTTAAAAACATGACAGAACTTAAGATTCTGGGGTAGGGCCTGGCCATTTGTTGCTTTGTGTATCCCTACTGAAGGACCCTTGTTTTAGAGAATGAGAGGTTGCAGAATCACCTGATACCATACAGTGTTTCTCAAAGTTTAGTTGTAAGACACTGACAGTTCCTCATGTTTCATGATGGCTGCTAAGCAGTCTACCAAGTAGTCTGTAGCCCATTTCATATTTTCAGAGGAAAAAAAGCAATGAAAGAACTTTTCTATCATGCATTATGTATATATCAAATGAATAATTGATTATAATTTTCATAGAAATTCTTTTGACCTGCTCAATAATAAATTACATTAAAAGCACACAAGTAATAAAAATTTGATGTTGGTCTCAGCTAACATTCTGCTAACCGGATACAACACATTGTAGTTAGGTCATTTGCATGCTTTTGTTTATATTTGTTAATATTTAATTTTTCTGTTAATACTGTTAATGCTATTTTATTGGCCAAAATAAATTCCAAATTCACATTATCAAGAAGAATGAGAACAATCATAAAATTAATCACAAAATGAAGCTCTGAGAGAAAAAAGAATAAAGTAATGGCTGTATTCTTTTATCTCATCGCAAAGCATACAATGTGGAGATAAAAATTATTATAATCGCATGCTAGCATACATTTACCTAAAATTGGTAAAAACCATCAATGTGTGGTGTATAAATTAGTTTTTGGTCCTTATGCAGTAAAAATATAAATGAGAAATTCTCAGCATCTTGGCTCTGCTTATCACCAAAAACTCATCATACAGAAGCAGTATTCATTTAAGGATATTTTAAAATTTTACTTTTTTTTTTTAACTGAAACAGCAATATAAAGATATACATTCAGAGGTTCCCTCACCAAATGTGGGCACTATTTTAGTTCTTAACAGACATTTTTAGAATCTATAAACATATATCACTTCAAAATATAAAAACTGGGACATGCTGAAATGCACCCTTTGCATTTACTTGGTCTTGGCCATCACTCAAGGATAGACATAGTAACTACCACATCCTTCCTAATGGATTTATAGAATAAATGTACTATAATTTGTTTAATTATACCACATGTAGTTAGCAATTATTTTGTATTACGATATGGAGTAGAAAACCACACTGCAATTAGTACTGCTAGAGTAAGAATCGTGTATGGGGCAAGAGAATGTTTTGCTACCCATTAAAAGATTGCACCTAAGTATCATAAAGAACACTTGAGTCTTAACAATGTATCAGTAATCCTCTTGATCTTAATTCAGTGTTGAAGGAAATAATATTGTGAATATAATCAAATCTTAGGTACTAAATTGTATCTCTTAGTACCATGCATGTAAAAAAATAAGTAGTATCATTTTCCTTATACATGTGTTCCAGCTATTGAGGAAATAAAATGATTTCACAAATTACTGCAAATGAAGAATGAGATAAGAACATGACACACATAATGCCAAGTAACACCATTTCTTTGATTTCAAGTTGCCAATTTCAAGTGTCATGTGTTTTTAGTATCATGTGTAACCTGAACTTATCTTCAAAGCCAAAATATCATTTTTTTTAACATTTGTTCATTTTTGAGAGACAGAGAGTGAGCAGGGGAGGAGCAGAGAGGGAGGGAGACACAAAATCTGAAGCAGGCTCCAGGCTCTGAGCTGTCAGCAGAGTTTGATGTAGGGCTTGAACTCACAAACCGTGAGATCATGACCTAAGCTGAAGTCGGATGCTCAACAGACTGAGCCACCCAGGTGTCTCCCAAAATATCACTGTTTTTAATGAAGATATGGTCCAGTCAGAGATATGGCAGAGCAAACAGGCTGTGAAATAGTGGTATCTTCTATAACTGGCATAGCAGAATCTGTTTCGGAAATTATTGTGAGTCTCAAATCTTTTTTCTTCAAAGGCAATAACATCCAACTCCTGTGTTTGAAGGATGATGTTTGCTCTCCTTTTTTCTGACACTTGACTCCTGTCTGAGCCTACTAAAGCTGACCCTAATCTTGTATTTCTTTAAACATACTGTTAACATATGTTCTTTCTTCCCCACAGACTGATCTGTTTTCTCAGGGTAATCATAATCTGTGTTATTTGTCAATCATTGACCAGAGATTCTACCCCACTATTCATAAAATTGCCCACAGAGGCTGAAAAGACAGACCAGAGCCCTTTCCCATATTAAGAGATGACTATTGCTGGATTGATCCCTCACTTCCCTTCTCTTCATCAATTCTTATGACTGTTAGATCAAGTGACTATATTAAGCTGTTGGTAGACTTTGCCATTTGAATGTGCCTACTTTCCCTGGTCTGGTCCTTTTACTGCAAACAAACTCATAAATGTGCAGGGTCTTTCTCTGTTTTAGAGAAAGAGATATAACAATAACAATGAGAAAAAAAAAGACAACAGAAAACAAGTTTGACTAAGCATAAAACCCATTTTTCAAATCCTAATCTGCAGACATAGAAAAGAGAAACGTAGGCTCTTTCTCATTTTAATTCTATAAATACTCTAAACTTTGAAGTCTGAAATGTTACCACTATGTAGGCAATGAAGAAGTAAAGAGTAATTTCCTGACTTTCAGAGGATTCATAAACCAATGATGGGAAAAGTATACAATAACTACCATACAGTATTGAATATGACAAAGTATTATAATAAAACGTTACTATTTAGGAAGCATCTACTGGCACTGCTTTAAGTATTTTACATATATGATTACACGGAATCCTCGCAATTACCCTATAAGGTAATTATTATTATGGACATTTTACAAATGGAAAAATTAAGGTGCATGGAGAAGTAGTTGATCTTTGGTCATGTAATTAGTAACTGCAATTGCAGTCATAGTTTTCCTGAGCTTGTGTGACAAATAACTGCGATTAAGAAACTGATTATTTAAAATGAATGCCCAACCATAAAGCACTACCAGAAAGCTGTTGGTTTTCATTAATGACAAGCCTACAAAAGAAAAGCATTCTCAAAAGAGAAGATATATGAAATTGATGAACCATCTCCTCATATGAAAAAAGCCATTTCTTCAATTTTTCCTCTCCATTCCTCATTTCTCATTTTTAGCACAATATAGAAGGAAATTCTTCTCCTTGTAGAAGTCTGATAGGTTTGAATGATAAAATACTAATGTATTTTCATACCTAAACTATCTTAAAGTTTATTTTGAGATAGAGCTCATGTGTGGGAGAGGCAGAGAGAGAAGGGAGAGAGAATCCCAAGCAGGCTACGTGCTGTCAGCGTGGAGCCCGATGTCAGGCTTGAACTCATGAACCGTCAGATCATGACCTGAGCTGAAATCAAGAGTCAGACACTTAACTGACTGAGCCACCCAGGCACCCCACCTGAGCATATTTTAATTATATGTTGTTATAACTTTTTATTGGGCTCCCTTCTAAAAAATTATCATTATGAAGGACTTTCTTACCATAATGTATTTTTGAGACATAGACTGGTTCTGGTGAAACAACAGGTTCTGCAGGGATAGGAGGAGGACCTGTAAATAAAATAAAAATGTAAAGAAACGTGAAGCTTCCATGTTCCAAAAAGCAGGTACCTTACTATTATGTAACACACATATTAGATTATTATCTAAAAATGATTATTTTTTCTGTATAGTTCTGCCAACTCTAGGCCATCAAATCTCTATTAGCTCAGCCTTAGTAAATGTCCTGCCTTACTGAAATTATACAAACACATTTCTGGATTTCCTAATTTATCAGCACAAGCATAACTGCTACTATATAGTTGGTGTTGTAATAGATGCAACGTTCTGAAAAACATTTAAAATTAAACCTTGTTTTAGATGCCCATTAACAATTCTCTATTTACAGTAATACTATGCAAAATACTTAAAATTATTATCCTATCAAAAATTTAATATGTGAGAATTATCATTTTTCCTAGGGGGATACTTCATTCAAAGTTTTCAAAGCTGTTAGTCTCATTCTTTGCAATGGCTTTCCAATTTGTTTCCCAAGTTAGGGAATCTAGGAAAAACAAAGCAAAAAAGAACACTAAACCAAAGAAACAAAAAAAGATCATAGAAGTTTAAATGAAGAGGCTCCAGGAGCAAAGGTTCAAGATATTAGATCTCTCAAGAATCATTCATAAAGACAAAGGAAGCAAAAAAGCTGCTCCTCTGGACTTAATTTTGACTAAGATGAAATACTGGCCAAATACATACAAGTTAGCAAGGAAAGATTGGCAATGTCATCTTGTTAGTTAAGCAAAGGCTAACTATAGGTATATACACTCTGGACTTTAGAAAAGCAGAACCTTAAAAACTCAAAGAAAGATGATTTTTTTCCATTTACTAGTGCACTAGGCACAAGTGGAGTGAAAAACACAGATATTAAATCCTATTTATCAAGCACAAATAATTTCAATAAAGAAAATGTGACTGTACCAGTTGCACTGGATCTTAAGAGGCACTGTATAAATAAGCAAAATAGTCTTGAAAAAGAACAAAGGTGGAAGACTCACACTTCCCTATATCAAAACTTAATACAAAGTGACAGTAAATAAAAGCAGTATGGTAATGGCATAAAGACATACAGACCAATGGAACAGGGAATGCAGAAATAAATTCTCACTTCTTTTGTCAAATGATTCTTGACAAGGGTGCCAGTATCATTCAAAAACAGAAAAGGCAATCTTTTCAATGATGCTAGAAAAACTGGATATTCACATGCAAAAGATTAAAGATGGACACCTACCTAACACTACATACAGAAGTTAAGTCAGTATGGATCAAAGACCCAAACATAAGGGCAAAAGCCATGAAGCTCTTAGAAGAAAACAAAGAGAAAAGCTTGATGATGACACTGGATTTGGCAATAATTCCCTGAATATGACCCTAAAATTACAGGCAATAAAAACCTGGGATTTTATCAAAATTAAATACTTTTGTGAATCAAAAACCACTAATAACAGAGTAAAATGTAAATCACAAAAAGGGAGAAAACATAGGTACCTCACATATCTGATAAGGCATTGACATCCAGAATATACAGCAGTCCTCCCCTTATCTGAGGTGATTAGTTCCACTGCAAATAATACTGAACCCTATATATATATATATATATATACACACACACACACACACACACACTGTTTTTAATATGTATGTAATACGCACATCCTTGTGATAAAGTTTAATTTATAAACTAGAAAAAATAATAGTAAGAAATTAATAATAGAATATACATACTGTAATAAGAATTATGTGAATATAGTCCTCTCTCTCAAAATATCTTATTGTACTGTACTCACCTTTCTTGCAACGGGAGATGATAAAATGTGATGAGATGAAGTAAAGTGAATGACACAGGCATTGTGATGTAGTGTTAGACTACTATTGACCTTCTGATGACATGTCAGAAGAAGAATCATCTGCTTCCAGACCACAGTTGACCACAGGTAAGTGAAGCCACAGAAAGTGAAACTGTGAATAAGAAGGGAACTACTGGATAGAGGACTCCTAAAACTCAACAAAAAGACAAATGACCCAATTCAAAAATGGGCAAAAGAATGGAGTATGACATATCTCTGAAGAAGATGTACAAGTGGCACATGAAAAATGCTCACCATCACCAGTCAGTAAGAAAATGCAAATCAAAGTCACAATGAGATGCCACATCACACCCAAAAGGATGGCTACTATTTAAAAAACCCAGAACATAACAAGCATTGGTGAGGATGTGGAAAAACTGGAACCTTTCCACACTGTAGGCAGGAATGTCAAATAGTGCAGCCATTATAAAGAACAGTACAGCAGCTCTTAAAAATTTAAATATAAAATTATCATATGACCTAGCAGTTCCACTTCTGGGTATAAATCCCAAAGAATTGGAACCAGAATGTCAAAGAGATATTCGTACACCTATGTTCATAGCAGCATTAGTCACAATAGCCAAATTTGAGGCAACCCAAGTATGTATCAACTGATGAATGGATAAACAAAATGTGGTATATACATACAAGAGAATATTATTCAGCCTTAAAAAGGAAGGAAATTTTGATACATGCTACAATAAAAACTTTGAGGACATAATGATAAGTGAAAGAAGCCAGCAATGAAAGACAAATACTGTATGATTCCATTTGAGGTACTCAGAAAAATTCACATAGAAAATAGAATGGTAATTGCCATGAGCTTGGTGTGGAGTGGGGGTGGGGAAGGAATGAGTAATTTTTTAATGGGTATAGAATTTCAGTTTTTCAAGATGAAAAGAGCTCTGGATATTGGATACACAACAAAGTGAATATATTTAACACAAAAGTGTACACTTAAAACAATTACGATACTAAAATTTATATTTTATATATATGCAGTACAAAATTTTATTTTACCACACTAAAAACCTCAATTTTTTAAAAAAGCAGTATTGAAATAAGCTAAACTTAGAACCAGATTCTTAAATCATTGTATAAAAAGTATTAAGATTTTCAAAACCTAACAGAGTATTATTAATAACACTGTCCTTGAAAAAACTTAGAGCGACATTATACAGTTAATTAACAATTATGATTATACTTAAAAAACACCATGTACAAAATATGAAAGAAGCAATATGTGGAAAATAATTTTTTTGAGCTCAGAATTTTGAAAAAATTAAAAATATGGTTTTTAAGTGTTTAGGACATTTTAAAGAAAATGTAACTCATTGTAAAGAAAAAGGTGACTTAATTAAATTTTTACCAGGCTCTGTGACCACAGAAAATACATTATTAAAAACTTTTAGTCATAATTAAGGCACTATTGGCACTTTTTGAGAAAACAATGGTATTGAAAATAAAAGTGGTACCAGTGGAGATGGGAAAATGTTTTAATTTTCACAAAAAAGGGAAAAGATATTTAAAAACTAAAAATCATATCCCACCAGGCAAAACATTTGCTAGCCCTAAATAAGCATTTTGAAGTATTTATCATTAGAAGCCAACCATAAACATTTTCTGATGATTAAGTTAGACGCTTGGGAAATTGTGTAGATAGATTTTAACTTAATTTCAACAAAGCATTTTACATCTTAGCTCCCTGAGAGTAGAGGACAGGTCTTATGTAATTCTAGATCCTCAGCACCTACCACAGGCCCTGGAACATAGTACATCCTGAAAACATTTATTGATTTATTCATTCTGCTGCATGCTCCTATTGGAAGGAAACTGGGAAAATATTGCTGGGGACGTACCTAGATGGGCTGATAGCTGATAAAATAATCACATATAAAGGATTTCAATAAATAAACTGAAAGAATGTCTTAAGAATATTATTTGTCACAGGTTCTACATTTTACATTAATTTGTTAAAGACTCTGGAAAGGCAAAGGCATATCTATAAAAAAATAAATCTAAATAAATCACTTGTCACACTAAGCTCTAGGTGAGTAAAATTTGTTCACTCAGGGCATAAAGCAGTGTGAGAATGGATAAATGAATGATGGACAAAAACGAATACTAGTAAAGATGACAAAATTATCAAATGATAAAATCAGAACTCAAAATTATCAAAAGTGATTTCATATTAGGAAGGAATTTCTAGGTTAAAATCAGTACCTTCTAAATATTTAAAAGAAAAAAAGTCAAAACATTATCCACAGGACAAAAGGAAAAAAAATGCATAACATGGCATCAGACATTCATAATAAGT
This sequence comes from Lynx canadensis, assembly GCF_007474595.2. Classification (NCBI taxonomy): domain Eukaryota; kingdom Metazoa; phylum Chordata; class Mammalia; order Carnivora; family Felidae; genus Lynx; species Lynx canadensis. The sequence goes on from NC_044306.2 coordinate 102,354,948, forward strand.
GCAAATGTTAAATCTTTTTATTGAAATATTTATTGACTAGGTCAAAAAATCTAATTTTATGCACAAAAGAAAATCATTAAAAACAAAACAACAGGATAAAGACACTGGACCAATACAAAATTTAACAAAGTATCAATCTGAGAATTTCAAAAAATTCAAGACCAAAACATATATAACATAAAATATACAAGATAAAAAAGTTATTTTATATTGAATTAAAAAAATATACACTGTAACAACATGAAATCACTGCATCACTGGTCTATAGGTCAAATAACATGTAAAAATGAAAGCATTTCAATAAAATCAGGATAATGACATTTATAGTGCCAGCATGTATAAGACATATACCAGAATCATCATAACTAGCCCTTTAATTAATAAACCTGAAAAATAGTGAAGAGAAAATAATGTGAAAATTAACAAAGTACGTTCTTAAGTACTTAATAAATCCAAAGTATTACAAACTATTTGAAAACAATGAAAAAACCACACATCAAAACTCACAAGATGTGGCAAAATAAATCATTTTTAATTATTAGTTTTAAACAACAAAAATAAAGATACATGAAAGAAGAGTTGAACATAGAACAAAAAGTTTAAGTATTAAGAAAGACAAAATGAATAGACTAAAAACAAACCAAAAAAAAGCCCAGTAGTAAAATAAAGTGATGATTTGTATTTAAAAAGAATGAGTTTATGACCACTGTTTAAATCAGATTTTTCTTTTTTTAAAGTTATCATTTACAGATGAACCAAAATGTAATCTACCGTTAAATGAGCAAAAATTGCTCACTATGACAAAATTTGCTTACTATGCTAGCATATATAACATGGTAACATATTCCTCAAATTGATTATTAGTAATAAAAGCTACCATCATTTTATTACAAATTATTCACTAAACACTAGGTAGGGGCTTTGCATACATTACTTAGTTAATTCTAATAACAGCATAGGAGGTAGTTACTATTGGTGTCCCCACTTTTTATGTTTTTTTTATTTTTTATTTATTTATTTTTTTAATGTCCTCCCTTTTTAAATGATGAAGCTAGCATTTAGAGGGCAAATAACTTGTCTGTTCAGAGTCAATATTCCAACTTCAGCAATTAATTCTGGAATTTACACTTAACCTATTTGCTGTGTTACTTTAGGCCATTATTTTCTCCAATAACTCTACCATCACTGAATTTAATATAAGCCAACTTCACAAAAATTGCATTTAAAAAGCATAATAAGCGCATAATAAGAATCCAATGAACTACAGAGAAAATCAAGTTTCTGGATATGAAGCTCTTGAGAATCTGACAAATTATCAAATAATTCAGCCAACATGTTCATATAATTTGGTGCTGAAATTTACAAGAGTATTTTTTTCTTTTATAAAATCTTTGTATTCTTTCCTTTGCTATTATTTTTATTTTGTTTTTCATTCAAGTATAATTAATATACAGCATTACATTAATTTCAGGTGTATGATATAGTGATTCAACAATTCTATATGTTTGTTACGCAGTACTCATCACAATGGGTGTACTCAATCCCCTATACAGGAGCATTTTAACTAATATTAAATATATCAGCAATCAGCAATGGAAGAAAATAAATTCTGCCATTTCTCTCCTGTAGTTGCCAAATAATTCTTCATTAACAAATCCTTCGGTGATTCCTTCTGGAAAAAGATTAATTTTACAAACATTTATAATCAAGAGTATTTACCTGATGTTTCTAACATTCTTGGCTCAGGTTCATCCAATTGTAGAAGCTCATCAAGAGCTAATTTTGCTGCATTGGATCTAGCCTCCTTTTTATTTTGTCCCAGTCCAGTCTTATATTGAATACCATCCACCACAGCACAAAAAGCAAAATATGGTCCCATAACGTTACCTTGAAAAAGAAGTCAGAATGAATGCTGCAACAATTCATAATATGTTCTTGCAAATGACATTTTATAAAGAAAAATATCCTAGTACAAACACTGTGGAAAACTATCTTGGCCTATTAGTTTTGTGTTTTATTTTATTTTATTTATTACAGCCAATGCAGGTTAAATATTTTTTTTATGTTCTTTATTTTTGAGAGATAGAGAGAGAGAGTGTGCAAAGGAGAGAGCATGCAAAGCAGAGGGACAGGCAGAGAGAGAGGGAGACACAGAATCCGAAGCAGGCTCCAGGCTCTGAGCTGTCAGCACAGAGCCTGATGTGGGGCTCAAACCCATGGACAGTGAGATTGTGGCCTGAGCTGAAGTCGGACGCTTAACCAACTGAGATGCCCAGGTGCCCCACAGCCAATGCAGGTTAAAAGCAAAGCTGGATGAACCCCTGAACCAGTTCTGAGGAATTCATCAGGCAGCCAGGTTAGCTCCAAATTCAGCATGAACAGTAGGGCCAGCTTTAGAGTATAGATCATACATGGAGGGACAGGGTCTTGTATAAAGAAATACCTGGCAATAGCAAGCACCCAAATATCTACTGAATGACCAACAAGAGGTAAAATGTGGAGCCTCTGGCAACATCTCTCTTCTCCCACCTTCTGAGTACTCTGATACTCTTGTAAGCCCCAGAACAAAAATATCCCTTTGAAGAAATCCTGTGAACCAATCAAGGTGTCATGGTAAGCAATTCAAACCACCATAACTTTAAAGGCAAGTGGAGGGGAGAGAATTCACGAGGAAAACCAAAACAAACAACAGTTTTATACTGAATGTCCAGTCATCCAAAATTCCTAGAAGGATTAGTTTTACACAATTACTTTTACCTAGTTTTCATATTTGCCTAATGAAAACTGAAGTGGAATCATCTAAATTTATAGGCCAAAGATTTTTCCAGTTCAAGTTTTACTTGTTGGTATTCAGACTTTAGAAGTTCTCTAGTTAATGCAAGTCTCTACTCGTTATGGATGGCTAGGTACAGCGTCACTCCACATAAGCCTCATCATCACTGTTATTATTACTTCCTTACATATTACACTAACTTCTGGGTTTCCATATATATCAAAGTTTTACAAGTAACTCCTGACTGCATTTGAGTAAATTGCTTTCCTCCCACCATCTATGACTTCAGTTTCCCAAATTCCTTCATTATGATCACCTAGGTTCCCGTCCCAACTTACTAAACCTTGTAATATTTTGTATATTTATTTAACAAGGGTGAGATTATTATGTGTGAGATATGACCCATCAAATTTGTGAATAAGACCTCTGTGTCAGAGTACTGAGCCTTTAAGCTTCATCCCATCATGCTTCAGGTTCTCAAACTTTAGTATGTATCTAAATCACCTGTAGAGTTGTTAAAATATACTCTGGTGTCATTACTAAACCTACTCATTCAGATTATTCAACTAGTAGTATACACATAAAGTAAATATCATTACTTATCAATGGGTTGTAGTTGTGAGCAGCTTTTACTAAGTTCAATGAAGATTTGCCCTCACATTTTTTTTCTTACTATGACCAACAGCTTACATTTACCAAGAGCATTCTGAGAAGAATGGAGGGAAATACAACTAGTGACACAAAAATAAAGTCCACAGTACCAATCATGAAGTAATCCCACCTACAGTGACTAGACCTTGGAAAACTCCCACCCACGATATTAAGACTCTATTTTTGTCACATGTTTACCAGTTATTTGATTCAAAACAACAGACTGGAAACTTGACTTCACTATGACAATCTTTGCTAAAATCTCAAAAACTTTAAATCCTTTTGCAAAGATACCTTGAGACCCATGTTGGCAAAAGTTAGTATCAGTAAGAGAAAATTTAAAAACCAAGCTACTTAATAATGTGTTTTTATATACAAATACCCACACATATGTGTACACATATATATATATATATTTAAGGATTGTGTTTCTTTGACTCATACTTTTAGCCTGTCAATACCTGTTAAGAGCATTTATTTTCTTAAAAAAATTTTTTTTACATTTATTCATTTTTGAGAGACAGAGAGAGACAGAGCATGAGTGGGGAAGGGGCAGAGAGAGAGGGAGACACAGAATCTGAAGCAGGCTCCAGGCTCTGACCTGCCAGCACAGAGCCGGACATGGGGCTTGAACTCATGAACTGCGAGACCATGACCTGAGCCGAAGTCAGACACTCAACCAACTGAGCCACCCAGGCACCCCAAGAGCATTTATTTTCTTATCCCTCTACTTTCCGAAAGTTCTATCTAATCATTGGTCATAAGGTAAAGAGATCAGAGGCTGCTGTTTGCATTTTATTTGATCTTTACTCCTGCAGCCTTCCACAGGCACAATGTGGTAAAAGACCCTTCTGGTTGGGAGGTGGTTTAAGCGAGAACGGAGAAAATAGTCACACACATCTGCAGAAAGGGTATCCATCATATACTATTTTCGATATACTATCCAAGTCCTAGTTTCACTTTTAGAAGTGAAATTCAGAATTTCATTTGAATTTCAGTTCATTTCACTTGAATTTCACTAACGGGATTTCAGTTCAACTAGCCACACACAAAAAATTAAAATTCAGTGATTAGAAAAATTTTGTACATGTATGTTATTTGCAGAAAAGTATGAATATAAAAATTTCTGAAGTATATCTGTCAAAACATACTAGTTACCTAACCCCAACATTACATGAATATAGAAAATAACCAAATTTAGTACCACTTGTACTCTCTGCTTTAAAAAAAAAATGTTTTAACAACATTTTTGAGAGACAGAGCACGAACAGGGGAGGTGTGGAGAAAGAGGGAATATAGAATCTGAAGCAGGCTCTAGGCTCTGAGCTGTCAGCACAGAGCCCAACATGGGGCTCAAACCCATGAACTATGAGATCATGACCTGAGCTGAAGTTGGACACTTAATCCACTGAGCCATCTAGGCACCCATTTGCTATGCTTTTCATAGGAAAGTATTTTCCAGTACTGCAATAACCAGATACAACTTTCCACTTGCCTGTTGTTACTGTTTCCTTAAGGTCAAGGTGAACTCGTTGCATTTGTGCAAATTGGTGCAAAGCTGACACAGGATTTATCTCTCCACGTTTGTATTTCATTATAAATTCCTTGGGTATTTTTTTTGGAGGAAGGACAGGATTTGAAGTAGATGAAAGACCTTTGGAAAGCAATGGTTCTGGAAAATTACCTAAAAATAAATGTTTACAGTGGTCAGTTCTGTAAAATAATAAAAAAAGTAAAAGCACTAAATCCTCCCCTAAAATGGAAGATTGTCCCTGATATATCTAATTGTTTTTCATTACAGGTAAGTTTCTACTAAAAAATTTTGGCACACATGACAAGTGCAACCTGTTGAAGCAAATACCTTTTGGAGTACTCAAACTATTCGCAAAGAAGTACTATCATTGTCATAACATTAAGTGAGGTCAAGGTTTTCAGAGGCTCTCAAAAGTCATTTTTTTACACATGATGTCACTAAGACCTAGACTGAGTACATAGTCCTGGGACTAAGACAAGTTTGTTTCCCATTCACTGTTTTATATTACTTTTCACTTCGAATTCAATTGACTTTAGGTGTTTGTCCCTGCTTTATACTTAATCTCAGTGATATATGGAATAGAAACCAGTGTAAGTTCAGTCTCTTCCCTGAGGGGGCTAACACAACTGCACCTCAAAAAAGCAAGACACCCTTTAAGTGGTTAAATAGTAAAATAATTAATTGCATAGCAAGGGGAAAGATTTCTACAGGCCTCCTTCAGTGTTCAGAGTCAAATCTGAGTTCCAGATGGGACACAGCCGCTGGTAAATGGATATATAGTCAGGGAACATTTAAACTGCAGGCTCAACAATACTTACTGGCCATCCCAGATTCTTAACTCAGACATTATTGCAAATGAAAAAGAAGTCATACCCGTCACTTGCGTAACCTTGGATGCCATATTCGACAGGCTGTAACTTTCTGAAGAATATCCTGTGGGTGTAGCTACCGTCTGGGCTGATGGCTGAACTGGCAAGTTCTTTTTCAGCATCTGAGCAAAGCTAGGGACCCGGGAACTCTGAAACCAGGCATTGTTGCCAGACATTTTCTCGCCTATAAATCATACGAAAATTGGCAGAAAACAAAAAAAGTACTAGATAAAAATAATCTGAAATTAAAAATTATATTCCCATAAATGGCTTGAACACACACGACATAGAACTAAATCTCGTTAACTTATGTCATGACTGCTTTGTAACTAGAGTTTTAACAGGCACGGGATTCGTCCCCCCTACAGCCCTTCCCTAAGTGCTGCTACAAAAGGGTAACGAAGAGTCAAAACAGTTGGCCAGAAAAGCCCTTACATCTACCCGGGGGTCAGAGAAAAACAGAAAAGAAAACAGAAAAACATAAGACTCTCAAAGGCCGATTCCAGCCCAACTCACACCCACCAAAATTGTCCTTCCTGCCCTGCAGGTCGGAGACCTAGCGACAGGCCGGGGGCTCGCCAGCCGCAGCTGCCACCGCCGTTGCTTCCTCCTCCCGGTTTGACCTCGGGCTTCAAGGCTCACGAGGCCAGAATTGCATCTTTCAAAAGCTGCCTGGTGGCGTCCCAGCAGTACGTGGACTAACACCCCACAACCCTCTTCATCCAATCACCAACCGTCTGCGGGGCTGTGCTCCCGCCCCCGCGCTCACGCCTGCGCCAGCGCCATGGCAGTGCCCTCTGGGCTGTGCGGCCTGCGTCAACAAACGGAGAGACGTAGGGCGTCACACGTTCGACGTCCTGTGATGCCGACTTTGTTCTCTCTGAGCGTGGGTACCCAGACCCCCCTAAGGGGCCCTCACTGCCACGGAAGTCAGGTAAAGCTGCGCAGCCAGGCCTTTCTACCGTCGTACCCAATGCCCTCCACACACCTGGTGCTACCATTTTCATGAAGCACTGTGTTAGAGCCGGGGTGCTTGGGGGTGTCTCTGGGGTACCAATGTGTGGATGGTTTCAAAGAAACTTTTCGTTTTATCTCTGGTTATGCTGAGAAGGCCCCTGTGGACAAGGATTGGCCTCAACAGTGCCTTTACTGTTTACAGGAAAAAAAAAACAAAACAAAACTTTGGACTTTGCATTAGTTTCACTGCTGGTACCAAACAATGAACAATCATGAAAACAGGTGGGGACATTGAAAGCTAATGGCTGTAGTATCTGAGTGATAAACCCATTGTGGGTGTTTTCTTCAATTCTTTGCACTCGTGAAGGTTGAAGGAGACCCTAATGGAGGTGTTAGCTGACAGATGGTAAATTAAATAAATTTACCCATGAAGGCAATTTGTTTTTTAATCTATATACATTATGGTGTTGTAGATAGGATTTTGATGTATGCTAAGTCCATTTTGGCCCAAATCCAAGGGAGCTGATTTTTTTTTTTTTAGTAAAATAACCTTAAAAGAATCGCCTTGTAAAGACTCAAGCCCTCCCCTCTTTCCTAAGGAGAATATTAAGACCACACTATACCTGTGACTACTTACTTAATTTACCTTCTGGCTAATTCCTGGCTTTATTTTTCTTTAGTAAATTACCAATCGAGTTTGGCATGTAACGCAGAAGGAATTGAAGAATTGAGTGATAGCATTATTACAATATATAAATGCTCCCCTACGTTTTTTATATAGGCAAGATTTCTCAAGGGTTAAATCATTTTAAAAGAAAAAGAATAGAATTGATGGTATTCTACCTCATTATAGCAAGGAGTAATATCCGTCCACAAATACGTGGGCTAATTGGAAGAAAAAAAAACACCTTAATTCCTCTTATAAGTAATGCATTTTCAGTAAAGGTATATTTTTCTCTAGTGATTACCAAAATGTATTGATATGTCGCTTTGATCAAATGCCCATTAATAATTGTAATGATAATTCAAAGCAGAATTCTTTTTCCTTAACATTTAGAGACTTTTGCTTACAGGAAATTAAAAAATTCAAATGGTGTTGCCAAGAAGTATGATAGGGATGAATAAAACTTCTGAGTACAAAAACATGTAATTACATTAGGATCAAATTTGAGGAGGGACATGGAATGGAAATAGAAGGCCAAGAAGTTAAAGGAATACATAAAAATTACTCTTAAAGTGTATATAAATAATATTTTATTTTGAAATAATTTTAGATTTACAGAAGAATTGTAAAGATAACACAGAGTTTCCTTATACTCTTCCATTCAGTTTTTCTTATTGTCAACATTATTATTTTTTTTAATGTTTACTTACTTTTGAGAGAGAGGGCAAGCAGGAGAGGGGGCAGAGATAGAGAGGGAAACAAAGAATCCCAAGCAGGCTCCAGGCTCCAAGCTGTCAGCACAGAGCTCAACACAGGCTTGAACTCACAGACCGTGAGATCATGACCTGAGCCCGAAGTCAGTCGCTTAAACTGAGCCACCAGGTGCCCCTCCTTATTGTTAACATTATATGTAACAATAGCACAATTTTCTAACCTAAGAAATTGGTATTAATACAACACTACTAACTATACTATACACTTCATTAGGATTTCACTAGTTTTTCAATTAATGTCCATTTTCTGTTCCGTGATTCAATCCAGGATATTACATTGCACTTAGTGGTCCCGTCTTAGTCTTCTGTGGCCTGTGATAGTTTTCAGTTTTTGCTTTTTTTCATGACCTTGACACTTTTGAAGAGTAGTGATTGAATACTTTGTAGAATGGCCCTAAATTTGGGTTTGCCTAATGTTTTCTCATGGTTATGCAAGAGTTAAGAGTATTTGGGGAGATGACTACATAGGTGAAGTTCACTTCTCGTAGCATATTTGGGAGTACATGATGTTAGCAGCTATTGCTGATATTAACTTTGATGACTTGGTTAAGGTTGTGTCTCCAGTTTCTCTTCTGTAAAGTTACCATTTTTCTTTTCTGTACTCTTTGTTAGAAGGATTCCATCCCAGAGAGAGGAGTATCACAGAATTTGTGGACATATATTAAAACCACCATATTAATAAACATTTTGAAGGAGATATTTTGAAGTTATGCAAATATCTTGTTTCACCCTGGAGTTTCACTAATTTTCATTCATCTTTGGATCTTGCCTCAAGCAGTTATCACTGTGGTGTTTTTTTTTTTTAAATATGCTTTCTCAGTTAAATTTCCTTTTTATTGAGATACTATTGACATAAATTAGTTTCAGGTGTACAGTGTAATGATTTGTTATCTGTATATACTATGAATTGATCACCACAATAAGACGATTTAAAATCCATCCCCCAAATCTTTTTTCTTTTTTTGTGGTAAAAACTTTTGAGATATACTTTGATATACTTTCTTAGCAACTTTTAGTGTATTTCAGAGATGTAGCAGGTTTAGTTCTAGACCACTGTGATAATGCAAATGTCACAATACAGAAAGTCAAATGAGTTTTTTGGTTTCCAGTGCATATAAAAGTAATGTTAATACTATACTGTAGTCTATTAAATGTGCAATAGCAATATGTCTAAAAACACAATGTACAAACTTAACTTAAAAATACTTTGTTGCTAAAAAAAATGCTACCATCATCTGAGTAGTAATCTTTTTGCTGGTGGAGAGTTTTGCATTGATATTGATAGCTGCTGACTGATCAGGATGGCCTTGCTGAAGGTTGAGTGGATGTGGCAATTTCTTTAAGATAACAATGAATTTGGTGCATCAATACTTTTCTTTTCACTGATGATTTTTCTGTAGTACAGAATGCTATTTGGTAGCATTTTACTCACATGCCTTTCAGATTTAGAATCAATCCTTCTCAAACCCTACTGCTGCTTTATCAACTTAGTTTATGTAATATTTTAAGCCTTTTGTTGTCATTTCAACACTCTTTACAATATCTTCACCAGGTGTAGATTCCTTCTCAAGAAGCTACTTTCTTTGTTCATCCATTAGAAGCAGCTCCTCATCCATTCATATTTTATCGTTAGATTGCAGCAATTCAATCACACCTTTAGTTTCTACCTCTAATTGTAGTTTTCTTGCTATTTTTACCATGTCTGCAATCACTTCCTCCTCTGAAGTCTTGAACCCATCAAAGTCATCCATGAAAGTTGGAAGCAACTTCTTCTAAACTCCTGTTTATGTTGATGTTTTGACCTCTTATGAATCATGGATGTTCTTAATGGCATCTAGAACGGTGAATCCTTTCTAAAAGGTTTTCCGTTTATTTTGCCCATATCCATCAGAAGAATCATATCTACGGCCGCTATAGCCTTAAAAATTAAGTCTTCTTAATAAGACTTGAAAGTGAAAATTAATCTTTGATCCATGGGGTGCAAAATAGATGTTGTGTTAGCAAGAATGAAGGTAACATTAATTTTATTATATATCTCCATAAGAGCTCTTGGGTGATCAAGTGCATTGTCAATTGAGCTTAAAATATTCAGTAAACCATGTTATAAACAGACGTGCTGTCATCCAGGCTTTGTTGTTTCTTTGATAGAACATGAGCAGAGTAGAGTTAGAACAGTTCTTAAGGACCCTTTTCAAAATGGCAAATGAGCATGGGCTTCAATTTATAATCACCAGCTGCATTAGCTGTTAAGAATGTCAGCTTCTCCTTTGAAGCCAGGCATTGAGTTCTCTCTAGCTCTGAAAGTCCTAGATAACATCTTCTTCCAACAGCAGGCTGTTTTGTCTACATTGAAGATCTGTTGTTTAGTGTAGCCATCTTCATTAATTATCTTAGCTAGGTTTTCTGGATAACTTGCTGCTGTTTCAACTTGTACGTTTATGTTATGAAAATGGCTTCTTTCCTTAATGAAACAACCTCTGCTAGCTTCAGACTTTTCTTCTGCATCTTACTCACATCTCTCAGCCTTCATAGAATTGAAGAGAGTGAGGACCTTGCTCTGGATTAGGCTTTGGCTTAAGGGAGTGCCGTGGCTGCTTTGATCTTCTATCCAGACCACTGAAATTTTCTCCATATCAGCAATAAGGCTGCTTCACTTTGTTATCATTTGTATGTTCCCTAGAATAGCACTTTTAATTTCCTTCAAGAACTTCTCCTTTGCATTCACAAATTGAATGTTTGGTGCCAGAGGCCTAGCTTTCAGCCGGTCTCCAGTTCCAACACTTCCTCACCAAACGTAATCATTTCTAGCTTTTGATTTAAAGTGAGAGACAAAAACTCTGCCTCTCACTTGAACACTTAGAGGCGATTTTAGTGTTATTAATTGTCCTAGTTTTTTTTTTAATTAAAAAAAATGTTTTTTTAACGCTTATTTATTTTTGAGACAGAGAGAGACAGAGCATGAACAGTGGAGGGGCAGAGAGAGAGGGAGACACAGAATGTGAAACAGGCTCCAGGCTCTGAGCAGTCAGCACAGAGCCCAACGTGGGGCTCAAACTCACTGACCGCGAGATCATGACCTGAGCTGAAGTCTGACGCTTAACCGACCGAGCCACCCAGGCGCCCCTAATTGTCCTAGTTTAAAGATTGTTTTGTCTCAGGGAATTAGGAGGCCCAAGGAGAGAGAATGGAATTGCTGGTTGGTGGAACAGTCAGAACGTACACAACATTTATCAATTAAGTCTGTGTTATATGGGTGCAGTTTTTGGCACCCCAAAACAATTACAACAGTAATATCAAAGAGCACTGATAACAGATCACCATAACAAATGTAGTAATAATTGAAAAGTTTGAAATATTGTGAAAATTACCAAAATGTGACACAGAGGAAGTGAGCGAATGCTTTTGGAAAAATGGAACCAATAGATTTGCTTGACTTAGGGTTGCCACAAACCTTTAATTTATAAAAAAAAATGCAATTATCTGCAAAGTGAGATAAAGCAAAAACACAGTAGAATGAGTTATGTTTTTATACAATACAGTGTTGCTAACTATGGTCACCATGGTCTCTACATTACATCCTCAGGACTTATAACTGAAAGATTGTACCTTTTGATCCCCACACCCCTGGCCACAGGCAATGACCAATCTCTTCTATCTATGAGTCTGTTTTGTTTTTTTTTTTAATTCCAAACTTATGTGAGATCATACAGTATTTGTGTTTCCCTATCTGACTTTATTTCACTTAGCATAATGCCCTTAAGATCTATGCATCTTGTCCCAAATGGCAAAATTTTATTTTTTCTTTTTCTTTTTTTTAATTTAAATTTTAGTTAATATACAGTGCAATATTGGTTTCAGAACTATAATTCATTGATTCATCACTTACATACAACAAGTGCTTATCACAACAAGTGCCTTCCTTAATTCCCATCATCCATCTAGCCCAGCTCCCACCCACCTCCCTTCATCAACCCTCAGTTTGTTCTCTATCATTAAGAGTCTTGTGTGGTTTGTTTCCCTTTCTTCTCTCCACCCCCCCCCCCAACTTCCCTTATGTTCATTTGTCTTCTCTAATTCCATATATGAGTGAAATCATATGATACTTGTCTTTTTCTGATTCAAATATTTTGTTTAGTGTAATACATTCTAGCTATTTCCACATCATTGCAAATGGCAAGACTTCAATTTTTTTGATGGCTGAGTAGTATTCCATAATATATACACACCACATCTTCTTTTTCCATTCATCATTGGATGGACATTTAGGCTTTCTCCATAGTTTGTTTGACTGTTGTTGATAACGCTGCTATAAACATTGAGGTGCATGTACCCCTTTGAATCTGTACTTTTGTGTCCTTTGGGTAAATACCTAAGTATTTAATTGCTGGATCATAGGGTGAAATTGCTGGATTCAAGGGTAGTTCTATTTTTAGTTTTTTTGAGGAACCTCCATGCTGTTCTCCATAATGGCTGCACCAATTTGCATTCCCATTCAGCACATTGAATGTTTCCTGCTACTCCCTTCTGGCCTCTGAAGTTTCAGTGGACAGGTTTGCTCCTAACCATATGTGTCTACCCTTGTAGGTTAAGGACCTTTTGTCTTTAGCTGCTTTCAGAATTCTCTCTTTATCTTTGTATTTTGGAAGTTTCACTATGATATGTCTTGGTGTTGACCTGTTTTTGTTGATTTTGAGGGTGGGGTTCTCTGTGCCTGTTGGACTTGAATGCCTGTTTCCTTCCCCAGATTAGGGAAGTTCTGTGCTAAAGTTTGTTCAAATAAACCATTTGCCCCTTTTTCCTGCTCTTCTTCTGGGACTTCAATGATATGGATATTATTTTGCCTTATGGAACCACTGAGTTCCATAAGTCTCCTTTTGTGATGTAACCATTTCCTTTCCCTTTTCATTTCAGCGTCATTATTTTCCATCATTTTATCTTCTGTATAGCCTTTTATCTCCTCTGCTTTTGTAACTCTCATTGTGACTGTATCCAGTCAGTTTGGCTTCTCAGTTATAACATTTTGTAATTTCAGCCTTACTAGTTTTTAGGTCTTTGATCTCTGTAGCAAGGGTTTCTCTGGTGTCTTCTATGCTTTTTCAAGCCCAGCTAGTAGTCTTATGACTATTGTTCTAAATTCTTGTTCACATTTATTGCTTATATCTGTTTTGAGCAAATCCCTGGCTGAGATTTCTTTTTGACCTTTCTTTTGGGGAGAATTCCTCCATCTTGTCATTTTGGCTAAGTTTCTGTGTTTTGCAAGTTTTAAAAGGTTGTTATGTTTCCTGCACCTGAGAGTAATGCTATATTAAAAAGGAGTCATACAGGGTGCCTGGGTGGCTCAGTTGGTTAAACATCTGACTTTGGTTCAGGTCATGATCTCGTGGTTCATGAGTTTGAGCCCTGCATTGGGCTGTCAATGCAGAGTCTGCTTTGGATCCTCTGTCCCCTTCTCTCTGCCCCTACCCTGCTTGTTCTCCCTGTCTCTCTCCCTCCCTCTCCCCTTCTCCCTTTGTTCCTCCTTCTCTCTCTCCCAAAAATAAATAAAAATTTTTGAAAAATTTTTTAAAAAGGGGGTCATACACTGTCTAGGGCCTGGCACTCCAGGAAGTGTTTCTGGTGTATACTGTGTGCATGCCCTCTTGCTGTTGTGTTTTGGCTGCTCTTTCTCACTGGTTAGTCCTCTGCAGAGCTTCTCCTTGCTTGCAGTGGTGGAGTGCTTGAAACTTTAACTAGGTGTGCTTTGATATTTTTGTTAAAATAAGCCTTGAACCTGCCAAGCTGTCTCCCTCTAACTGTGGAGATCCTTTTGCCAGTCTTTAGATTGATTTCCTGGGTGTTCCAAGGGATCTGACCTCAATACATCTGTGTTTTAGGGACAAGGAAAGCCCAGGGTCCTCCTTCTATGTCATCTTAACTTCTCCTCCTCAAGATTTTATTTTTTATAGATGAATAGTTTTCTGTTGTGTGTGTGCATGTGTGTATCACATCATCTTTAACCATCTAATTAAAAAATTTTTTTAATGTTTGTTTACTTTTGAGAGAGAGAGAGACAGAGCGCAAGCAGAGGAGGGGCAGAGAGAAAGGGAAACACAGAATCTGAAGCAAGCTCCAGGCTCTGAGCCATCAGCACAGAGCCGCACACGGGGCTTGAAAGCATGACCTGCAAGATCATGACCTGAGCCAAAGTCAGAAGCTTAACAACTGAGCCACCCAGGTGCCCTTCATCTTTATCCATTTATATATTGATGGAACTTTAGGTTGCTTCCTATCATGGCTATTGTAAATAATGCAGTGAACATGGGGGTGCAGATATCTCTTTGAGTTAGTCTTCATTTCCTCAAGCTTAATATCCATGTTGGTTCACAAGCTCCGATGTGTTGGTGTGGGAGCTTTCCGGGTGTAATCTGAAACTGATTCTCATACACAGAGGACAGGGAGAGACTAAAGACAGAGGTAGGTCATTCCAGGTTGGTAGATGGCAAGTTTTAATAAGCAAAAGGAACTAATATATAAGGCTTATCTTGGGTGACAACAAGATGAGTAGATTTCTGCACTCACCTGTCAAATTTAAAAGTTTATATAGAGGCATTAACTGGGCTTAATTGAATATATCATCCAGATGAACTCAGCACCCTACTCAGAATTACTGTCTCAAGTCTGTGTCATTGGGGCAGCTTCTGGGAGTTGAGAAGGCAAGTGGAACCTATATTCCAAGCACAGGGAAGGAGGTAAGAATCTTTAATGGCCTACGTCTAGCTCACAGGTCAACCAGTGATCATGTCTTGATGACCTCCAACATTCCACCCCCTATGATCAACTCTGACTGTCTCATATACCTCCCTCTTTCACAATTTGCCTTGTTGGGCCAGCAAGGGGTTTCACTAGCATGGAGGTGGCTCCTTTGGTGGCTATCTGACTGCATTGGAGGCAAATGCCACAGCAACAGTATGGATAAATTTAAGGGAAAACACAGATTAAGACAATGATTCTTAAAATCGGTGACAACTTTTCTACTAAGACCCCGTGATCCAGACCACTGACTTATGTCCCCTAGTCTGGAGATCAGATCACTCAGAGAATTCATTTGTGTCCTCATATGATTAAATATAGATGATATGTTAGCATGTTCATCAGGTGTGAAAACATAACATTTTGCTTGCATAGTGGTACAGGTGCCTCCTTGCAAGGCAGTAGTAATGTCCAAGGCCATTCTATTTTGGAGGATGGCTTTTCTCATTAGAGACATTTTAGTATTCAGTCAGGCCAGGCTTTGTTGGCTATCATTCAGGGTTTGCTTTGTGAATTTAGTAAGGGTTTCTGTGTATGCTATAATGTCCTCTAAGCCAATAGAAGGAACAAAGACAGTGGCCAAATGACCATACTTGTGGAAAAACATTACGTGCTCACCTGGCTTTGAGGAGAGGGATGTTGGAAGCTTCAGAAACTTGACTGGATTGTACATACTATACATTTTGGCTGGGTATCAGGCAAGAGGAGATGGTCTGGGGATAGGATATACAAGACCAGGACTCCCATATTCCCTCTTCCAATCATGCATGTTCCAGGCCAGGTTGAGTGCATTTTAACTGGTCCAGCTTATAGTAAGACAAAGTTTCCTCTCACTCAGGGGTGTGAAGTAACTAACCCCAACCAGAAGGACATTCCAATGTAAATTTCAATAGATAACTCCTTTTTTAGGCTTGATAGAGTTTGTTGTTCTCAGCAGCACAGCATATTGATCCATAGTGAGAGGTGAGGGCAATGGCTGTTTCCTGAGACTTCCATACCTTTATGATATTGGGTGCCTTGGCAGAGGTACCTAGTCCTGCACATGGAACAATAGGCCCTACTAGTTAATCATTCAAAGGTAATAAAGTCTGGAGGCAGTACTTTCATCTACTTGGCCAAGGTGGGTTTACCTGGTAGGAATTTTATCTGCTGTTTTAATATTACATTTTTTCTTTCTACCAATCCTGCTGCATGTGGATTATAGGGGAGATGGAACCTGTGTTCAATGTCATGTTCTTTTGCCCAGTCTTGCAAATCATGACTTTTGACATATGACCCCCAGATGAATATCTAGTTGATGAGGGTATCTATACATGGTATTTAACTTTCTTAATCCCCTAATGGTGGTAAACTGGTTTGCATAGTGATAGGGGAAAGCTTGTGTTAGGTCAAATGCAGTGTCCACATAAACCGAGGCATGTTTAGAACCCTCACTCAGAGTGAGGGAGCCAATGTAATCAGTCTGCCAGTCCCTTGTTGGTGGGGAACTCTGGTGGATGGCTCCAGACTCCTTTGGCAGTTGCCTTAGGCATTGTTTACAACACACAGGACATGTTGTTACTGTGTTAACCAATTTACTGTATTTCAAGGCAGTATCCTTGGAATCGGGGATCCTTGGAATATGTCCTCCCACCTGGGCACTGTGATAGTCACACTTTCTGTGTACCCAATCTGCTGTGTCTACTGAACGATCAGTTGCTAGGGCTCATATCTGAACCAGGGCATCAGCTTCTTGATTGTCAGGGGGTTGTCAGTACCTTATGAGCTGGGACATGGAATGCCTCACGCTGTTGCAAATGAACCCAGGTGTCCCCCCCCCCCCCCCCCCCACACATCCTGAACCCAAAAGGGCCCACTCATGATTTATCCACCTCTCGGTGTTCCATTGTCCAAGCCCTAGGGTTAATCTCTTTAAAGTGGCCCAACTGTATCCAGAGGGTTAATGGCAAGGGCTCATGAATAATCACCAGTCAAACCACTCTGAGTTTAGCCCATTGGTTGATGCATTGGCTGCTGTGGGAGAGACTGTCCTTGGAGGAGTGCTATGAACACTGCTAGGAACAGTTGCTCTATGGGGGTGTATGGGGGTTTTGCCCCCTTTTAGAGCTGGGACTAAAATCCTAAGGGTACTCTCTTCTTTGTCTCTGCTACAGGGCCTGACCCATAACTTGAGAAGTCTCAGACACATCTAACTCGGACGGTAGCCCTGCTGGGGAGATGCCCAGAGTTCAAAGGGAACTTTGCTCTGATCTCTACTCCCATACATGCCCACACCCAACTTTTTTAACCAGCTGTTATAAAGGATGGGGACACTGTGCTAGGTAAGGATTAAAAGTCGTCCAAAATCCCTATAAAGGCTGTATCTCTTTCATATTCTTTGGGGTTGGATACACTGGCACCTTATGAATCGTAGCTTTTGGGACAGTGCATCTTACCTGACCAAATGATTTCCCAAAACTTACAGCAGTGTCTGGTCCTTGAATTTTTGTGGGTCCACTGCCCATTCTCTCCTCTGCAGATGTTTCAGCAAAGCCTGCAGAGTATCCTGCAGCAGAGGCAAACATTCATGTTAACATTATATCATCAATGTGACGGGCTTATTTTACTGATATGGGGGAGGCGAACAGGGATGGGTCTGGGGCTACCATTGAATGACATATTGTTGGGTTATGCAGGTAACATTGGGGAAGCACTCAAAGGGCTCCTTATTGTCCTTCTCAGATAAAGGCAAATTGATCTTAGTTATCAGAAACTTGTCAAAGTCTCCCATGAATCTCCTTGAAGATGGAGCACTTTTGCAAGAACACTTTTAACAAAGCAACTAAGTAAAGCAGTAACTATCTGTAAATGACAGAAGACTTAAAAATGGCCATGGTTAGAGATCAGGCGAAAGCTCAGTATAATGCTGTTGACAAGGGAATTTTCTGTGACATACATTTTAAAATTATGAGTGGTAACATTGTACCAGGACATACCAGATTTTTAGGAATTTCATGCAAATACACAATAAGTTTAGCATCACTTATTTGGTAATGATTCTTATGAGATTTGATGTATACAATGTTAAATACTTGTAAAAAACTTAGCTCTTTTAATAGAGAAGACTCAGCTTTCTTAAGCAATTAAAGACCTGATAAAGACAAAACAATCTTTGCTTTCTAGGCAGATTACATTAAAGGTAAAGAAAAACTTTTGTTTACAATTTCTTATTAAGAGCAGGCAATAACCTAAGAAAATTTTTTTCTTTTAACAGAAAACCAAAATCTAACTTTGCACTAATGCACTTTTGATATTAAAATTTTCATTTTATCCTACTACAGCTTAAAGTCCAGAATTGTGATGCCTCCAGCTTTGCTTTTCTTTTTCAACATTACTTTGGCTATTTAGGGTCTTTGTGGTTCCATACAAATTTTATGATTGTTTGTTCTAGCTCTGTGAAGAATGCTGATGTTATTTTCTTTAAACAAATTTTTTAAATGTTTGTTTATTTTTCAGAGAGAGAGAGTGTGTGAGCAGAGTAGGGGCAGAGAGAGAGGGAGACACAGAATCCGAAGCAGCCTGTCAGCACAGAGCGTGATGCGGGGCTTGAACTCACGAACCATGAGATCATGACCTGAGCCAAAGTCAGTCTCCTAACCAACTGAGCCACCCAGGCGCCCCAAATACTGATTTTATTTGGATAGGGATTGCATTGAATGCATAGATTTTTTAATGTACACAAATTCATATATATATATATACACACACATATATATATATACATATATATATGAGTTTGTATTCATATATATATGTATATATATATGTGTGTGTGTATATATATATATATATACACACACACATATATATATATATATACACATATATATATATATATATATATATATATATATATATATAAAGATACAGACACAAGCAGAAACCCCATAGTTTTCATCTGTAACTCTAGTCATGAATCAGGTACCCTCTCACATGGCTAAAGTTTTTTTTTTTGTTTGTTTTTTTTTTTTTTTTTTGGTATTTGTGATCTTATGGAGGCTGTGGACTAGATTTTTGGGCAAGGGAACTTCTACAGCAGTCTGTTTTAAAAAGCAGCCCCTCCCATACCCTACTTTTTTTCCTTCAGTTTCTGTGGGCAATGTTTCAGTTAATCTGCGGTGTTTACATTTCAACAATTTGATAAAATTTATGAAGGACGGGAAATAATGCAAGTTTTCTAGAAATTTTGGGGTAATAAGTATTTAAAAATTTTTTTTTAATGTTTATTTTTAAGAGAGAGAGAGAGACAGAACATGAGCAGGGGAGGGGCAGAGAGAGGGAGACACAGAATCTAAAGCAGACTCTAGGCTCTGAGGCTCTGAGGCTCTGAGCTATCAGCACAGAGCCTGACACGGGGCTTGAACTTACAAACCGTGAGATCATGACCTGAGCCAAAGTTGGACCCTTAACCGACAGAACCACCCAGGCACCCCTTGGGGTAATTAACTGTTTAAAATTTTACTCTGTATTATGGGTTGGACAACATAGTGTATTTTGTCTGTTTCACTGTCAGTCACCACAAATTCCTCTTCATGCTGATCACTTTCCCAGAGATTCCAGCTCCTAGTGTGCAGGCTTTGTCACAAGTACCTGGATCTTAAGCTGAGGTCTCTTGTGCTCTTCTAGCTTTGCAAACAAGACACTAAGTTCTCTCATTTATTATCCTGTTCTCCTACCTTGTCTGCCAGCCCCAAAACTGGCAGAGTAGTGGGTACTCACATGTTCTTCAATAAGCTCAGCTCTTGTAACTTTCAAACTCAAGATTCAGCCTCTAGCTGGGCATCAATAACTACCCACAGTAGAGACCAGTGCATTGTGGTAGCCATTTATTTCCTTTTTTTTGCCAGAGTGCAATATGTGCAGTTCCTCACACAAGCCCATTAAAAACAGCCAACATTTTGGGCTATTCCTATATTCACATGACAGTCCACAGATATCTGACATATGGTCCATCCCTCCCCTCATAGAAGAGGATAGCCAACTCAGGATTTCCTCCATGGATGCCTCATTCCGAAAACCCATTTCAGTCTTCTGGCTGGCTAACCAGTCAAACTGGTCCCCATACACGAAGGGCAGGGAGAGAGCAAAGAGTCAAGTCATTCTAGGTTGGTAGATGGCAATTTTAAAAAGCAAAGGGAACTTACATATAAGGCTTATCTTAGGTGGTGACAAGATGAGTGGATCTCTTCACCTACAAGTTTTATAGAGACACTAATTGGGTTTAGTCACATACACTATCCAGATGATCTCAGCCCCACCTCACTATCTCAAGGCTGTATCTTTGGGGCAGGTTCTGGGAGTGGGGAAGGCAAGTGGGATTCATACTCCGGGACAAGAGAGGGAGTGAGGAACCTCTGATTGCCCGGGTCTAGCTCATGGGTCAAGAAGCCATCATGTCTTCTTGATGACTTCCCCAACAACCCAGAAGTGGAATGCTGGATTATATGTTGATTCTATTTTTAATTTTTTGAGGAACCTCCATACTGTTTAATAGTGGCTGCACAAATTTACATTCCCATCAGTAGTGCACAGGTGTTCCCTTTCCTCCATATTCTTGCTAATACTTGCTATTTGTCTTTTTGCTAATAGCCATTCTGTCACCTATAAAGTGATATCTCACTGTGCTTTTGATTTGCATTTCCCTGATGATTAGTAATGTTGAGCACCTTTTCACATATCTCTTGTCCAACCATTCATCTTCTATGGAAAAACTTCTATTCAGATCCTCTGCCCATTTTTTAATCAGATTGATGTTTTGTTTTGTTTTGTTATTGAGTTGTATTCTATATATATTTTTGTATATTAGCTAACCCTTGGCTGATATATGATTTGCAAGTATTTCCAACATTCTATAGGTTGCCTTTTCATTTTGTTCATAGTTTCCTTGGCTTTGTAGAACCTTTTTAGTTTGATGTTGTCCCACTTGCTTATTTTTTTATTTTCAATTTTAATTAAAATTTTTTAAAAATTGTATTTAAATCAACATTAGTTAACATATAGTATAATAATGGTTTCGGGAGTAGAATTTAATGATTCATCACTTACATATAGCACCCAGTGCTCATCCAACAAGTGCCCTCCTTAATGTCCATTACCCATTTAGCCCATCCCCCCACCTACCTCCCTTACAGCAACTCTCAGTTTGTTCTCTATATTTAAGAGTCTCTTATGGTTTGCCTCCCTCTCTGTTTTTATCTTATTTTTCCTTCTCTTCCCCTACATTCATCTGTTTTGTTTCTTAAATTCCACATATCAGTGAAGTCATACGATCTTTATCTTTCTCTGACTGACTTATTTTGCCTAGCATAATACACTCTAGTTGTATGCAGGTTGTTTTTGCTTTTGTTACCTTTGCTTCTGGTGTCAAATCCAAAAAAAAATCATTGTCTGGATATTTTACTCTGTCAAGTCCATTCATGATAAAAACCTTCAACAAAGTTGGTTGTGGGAATACCTCAACATGATAAAAGCCATCAATGAAAAACCCACAGCTAATAATCATCCTAAATGGGGAACTGAGCTTTTCCTCTATGGTCAGGAACAAGACAGGGATGTCTGTTCTCACCACTGTTATTAACATAATACTAGAAATCCTAGCCACAGCACTCATACAACAGAAAGAAATAAAAAACATCCAAATCAGCAAGGAAGAAGTCAAACTTTCACTATTTGCAGGTGACATGATACTGTATATAGAAACCTGAAAGTCTCCACCCCAAAACTGCTAGAACTGATAGTTTCAGGATACAAAATCAATGTACAGAAATCTGTTGCATTTCTCTACACCAATAATGAAGCAGCAGAAAGAGAATTTAAGGAATCAGTCACATTTACAATCGCACCAAAAACAATGATACCTAGGAATAAATCTAACCAAAGAGTTGAAAGACCTGTACTCTGAAAACTATAAAATGCTAATTAAAGAAATTAAAGATGACACAAAAAAATGGAAAAGCATTCCATGCTCATGGATTGAAAGTACAAAAATTGTTAAAATGTCTATACTACCCAAAGCAGTCTACACATTTAATGCAATCCCTATCAAACTACTACCAGCATATTTCACAGAGCTAGAAAAAAACTAAAATTTATATGGAACCACAAAAGACCCCAAATTGTCAAAGCAACCTTGAAAAAGAAAAGCTGGAGGCATCACAATTCTGGCTGTCAAGTTATATTACACAGCTGTAATGATCAAAACAGTACGGTACTGGCACAAAAATAAACACACAGATCAATAGAACAGAATAGAAAACCCAGAAATGAACCCACAACTATATGGTCAATTAAACTTCAACAAAACAGGAAAGAATATACAATGGAAAAAAGTTGGTCTCTTCAACAAACAGTGTTGGGAAAACTGGAAGGCAATAGGCAAAAGAATGAAACTGGACTACTTTCTTACACCATACAGAAAAATAAGTTCAAAATGTATTAAAGACCTGAATGTGAGACCTGACTACAAAAAATTCTAGAGAAGAACACAGGCAGTAAACTGACATTGGCTGTAGCAACTTCTCACTAGACACATCACTGGAGGCAAGGGAAACAAAAGCAAAAATGAACTGTTGGGACCTCATCAAGATAAAAATCTTGTGCACAGTAAAGGAAACCATCAACAAAACTAAAAGGCAACCTACAGAATGGGAGAAGATATTTGCAAATAACATGTCTCACAAAGGGTTAGTATCCAAAATCTATAAAGAACTTCTACAACTTGACACCCAAGACACAATGGTCCAATTAAAATATGGGCAGAAGACATGAATAGACATTTTCCAAAGAAGACATATAGAAGACCAACAGACATATGAAGAGATGCTCAACATCACTAATCCTCAGGGAAATACAAATCAAAACTACAGTGAGCTATCACCTCATACCTATCGTAATGGCTAAAATCAACAACCCAAGAAACAACTAGTGTTGGCGAGGAAGTGGAGAGAGGGGAACACTCTTGCACTGCTGGTAGGAATGCAAACTGGTGCAGCCACTCTAGAAAGCAGTATGGAGTTTCCTCAAAAAGTTAAAAATAAAACTGCCCTATGACCCAGCAATTGCCCTATTAGGTATTTACGTAGAGAATACAAAAATATTACTTCAAAGGGATGCATGCATCCTGATTTTTATACCAGCATTATCAACAATAGCCAAATTATGGAAACAGCTCAAGTATCCATCGACTAATGAATGGATAAATAAGATGTGGTATGCACATATGATGGAATATTATTCAGCCATGAAAAAGAATGAAATCTTTCCATTTTCAATGACATGGATGGAGCTGGAGAGTAGTAGTATGCTAAGCGAAATGAGCCATTCAGAGAAAGACAAATACCATATGATTTCATCCATATGTGTAATTTAAGAAACAAATGAATAAGGGGGAAAAAAAGGCAAACCAAGAAACACACTCATAACTATAGAGAAGAAACTGAAGGCTACCAGAGGTGAGGTTGGTGAGGTTATGGTTTAAATAGGTGATGGGGATTAAGGAGTGCACTTGTAATGAGAATTGGATGATGTATGGAAGTGTTGAATCACTACACCTGAAACTAATATTACACTCTATATTAACTATAGTTTAAAAAGTTAAAAGAAAAAATAGGATGATAAAACAGAGAAGGAAGATGTATCATATTTATAGAGAAAAGGATTAAAATTTCAGATAGGGTATTTAAAGAATACCTCACTGAGAAGACTACTGCTAAAGCCTTGAAGAAAATTAAAATTAACCTTGGTCAAATTACCTGGACCCTGAGTCTCAATTTCTTCATTTGCAAAATAGGCATATTATCATCTACTTCATTGGGAGGAATCTTTTAAGTGATAAATAGCATAGTACCTCCTCCCCAGTAAATGCTTGGTATTATCATTTTACTTCACATATGAATTAAGTACTAAAGTTTTAAAGATAACTTTTAAATGTTTGCTACAGAATTTAACACATACAATTTCCATGACAGAAAAATATATGGAAGAACCCTCATTTCTGCAACTGGTCATAAGGTTGTTAGACTTTGTCATTTATCTCTTGTACCAGCATTCCATGTCTATTGCCTTCATTCAGTCTCTCAGATGATTAAAGCTCCTTTTTCAGTGGAATAATATGTCAAGAACTGTGAAGGGTTTGAGATTTTACTCTACTTAAAAGTTTTAAAGTTAGCCCGCCCCAGTTTCATGGATGCTGACAGAAGACATGAGACTCCTGGGTCAGATACTAAGAACTTTATTATTCACAGTGTAGACATTTGCATGTCTATATAGTTCTACTTGTCCCCAGATCACATAGAGGTAGCATGTATGGTCTAGATTAATGCTGCACACACAGCAGGGGTGTGTTAGAGTAGAACTTGGAGCTAAGGAAAATCTAACTTTTTATAATGGGCAGAGGAGTCACTATATCTTCAAGGGCTATAAGCAAATCTACCCTTGCACTGAGAGTAAATACTATCTCTGTTTTCCAAGGTTCTTTGTTATACAAATATCCTTGAAAATATAGTCCTTAAAGAGCAGTTAGATGTGTTTGCAAGGCACACAGAAATGTGGGAGACCCATTGTGAATACCTTCCAACATAACCTGATTTTTGTTTCTGAGAGATCTGAGCACTAATGGAAATATGTAAAGTTGCTTTACTCTGCAACTAATTTAGGGGCACTAAGAGACTTTTCACCTGGGAGCCATTTCCATTCCTCTTTGCGTCCATTGTGTAGCAGCAACTCTATTTTCCCCAGTGATTAGAATTAGTCACTATAACCACACCTTTGTATTAGTTTAACCAGTTCATACCTGTAAGCCCAGGTGACTAGGTGGCAGCCTCAGATTCTAATTTAACAAAAATACTGTGTTTCTAGTGGAAACAGTCCTCCCTTGGATATTAAGAGCTCTTGACAGCAGAATTGGACAGAAAGCATATATTTTGAAGGAGCTTGTTAGATATAATAATGAGAGGTGATACTTCCTCTTTCAACCTTCAGTGACTGGACCCATGTATTCTGTTTATAGGAGATACAGTATGAGATACGGATCACTAGTTTGGAACATCTGCTACTTCCTACAGGGCAGCACCCCAGTTATATCTTTCTCAAACCAAGGAATCACTGAATCTTTAGTAAGCTATTCCACTGTTATAAGTATAGCTGCATCTGGGTAGTGATAAAACTAGTGAAACCCATGGACATCAAGTTTTTTTTCACTTAAAGGTAGGTTTAATTTTCATTTTGGTAATAGAAAACCATGATAGTAAAGAATAATTATTTAGACAGAACACTATTACTATTCGTGTTTGATGAATAAGATCATTAAACATCTCCTTCCTCCTTTCCAAAGGCTGGAATTCATTGAGAGACACAGATATCAGAGATATGGAGGCCAAAAAAAACTTTATTGCTTAAAGAATCTATATTGGAAAATGTGGCTCAGTTGTGTGGCCAAATGGGGTGCTAATGCTCTCTAAATACACAAACTTATTCTCTCAATGCAAGCTGGAGAAATTCAGCTTGCCCCTTACAGCATGCACAAGAGAGGAAATCAGAATTGCATCCTCCTTGCAGGCAGGCTGGCTTTAAAAGATGAAAAGAGAAGAAAGGGCTAAACCTATTTTCTTGTCTCCAGAGCAAACACAGATTAAGTAACTTCTGGGAAGGAGTAAACCATGTGATGGGAGAAAAAGTAGGTTATTATTCTGGTGGAAGTTCCTCATAATGGACATTGAAGCCAAGGGAAAGGAACTTATCAAAGAGAATTCTAAAATTTGTATGGGACCAGAAAAGACCCTGAATAGGCAAAGTAATTTTGAAAAAGAAAACCAAAGCTGGAGGCATCACAATTCCAGACTTCAAACTGAATTACAAAGCTATAATCATCAAGACAGTATGGTACTGGCACAAAAACAGACACATAGATCAATGGAACAGAATAGACAACCCAGAAATGGACTCACAAATGTAGGGTCAGTTAATGTTCGACAAAACAGGAAAGAATATCCAATAGAAAAAAACACTTATTTCAGCAAATGTAGTTGGGGAAACTGGACGGCGACATGCACAAGAATGAACCTGGACCACCTTCTTACACCATACACAAAAATAAACTCAAACTGGATGAAAGACATAAATGTAAGACAGGAAACCAGTAAAACCCTAGAGCAGAAAATAGGCAACAATCTCTTTGACCTTGGCTGCAGCAACTTCTTACTTGACATGTCTCTGGAGACAAGGGAAACAAAAGCAAATATCAACTATTGGGACCTCATAAGATAAAAAGCTTCTGCACAGCAAAGGAAACCATCAACAAAACTAAAAGGCAACCTATGGAATGGGAGAAGATATTTGCAAATGACATTGGATAAAGGGTTAGTGTCCAAAATCTATAAAGAACTGATCAAACTCCACACCCAAAAAACAAATAATCCAGTGAAGAAATGGGCAGAAAACATGAACAGACATTATTCCAAAGAAGACATCCAAATGGCTAACAGATACATGAAAAGATGCTCAACATCACACTGATCATCAGGAAAATACAAATCAAAACCACAATGAGATCCCACCTCACACCTATCAGAATGGCTAAAATTAGCAAGTCAGGAAACAGATGTTGGCGAGGATGTAGAGAAGGGGGAACCCTTTTGCACTGTTGGTGGGAACGCAAATTGGCGAGTCTTTCTGAAAAACTGTGGCAGTTCCTCAAAAAATTAAAAATAAAGCTACCCTATGACCCAGCAATTTCACTCTAGTTATCTATCCAAAGGATACAAAACTCATGATTCAAAGGGGCACATGCACTCCAATGTTTATAGCAGTACTGTCATCAATAGCCAAATTATGGAAAGAGCCCAAGTGTCCATTGACTGATGAATGCATAAAGATGATGTGGTATATATATACACAATGGAATATTACTTGGTGATCAAAAAGAATGAAATCTTGCCATTTGCAACAACATAGATGGAACTGGAGGGTATTATGCTAAGTGAAATAGTCAGAGAAAGACAAATACCATGCTATTTCACTCATATATGGAATTTAAGAAACAAAACAGATGAACATAGAAGGGAAGGAAAAATAAGATAAAAACAAATGAGGCAGCAAACCATAAGAGACTCTTAAATACATAGAACAAACTGAGGGTTGCTGGAGGGGAGGTGGGTAGGGGCATGGCTAAATGGGTGATGGGCATTAAAGAGGGCACTTGTTGGGATGAGCACTGGGTGTTATATGTAAGTGATTAATCACTAAATTCTCCTGACACCATTATTATACTTACTATATGTTAGCTAACTTGGATTTAATTAAAAAATAAATAATAAAAAAGAAAGCAATGCTCATTTGCTTTCCTAAAAATCATAGCACCCTTAAGAACCATGCTAACTATACTCTGCCTGTGCTCTATTAATGGTACAACAAAGACTGAATGACAGCACATCTGTTTACAACATGTTTTAAGTTCACTGTTGAGACCTGCTCAGAGAAGAAGAGTCTTTCAAAATAATAGTGCTCATTGACAATGCATCTGGTCACCCAAGAGCTCTGATGGAGATGTACAATAAATTTAATGTATTTATACCTGCTACCACAACATCTGTCCTGCAGCCCATGGATTAAAGAATAATTTTGACTTTCAAGTCTTATTAAGAAATCCATTTGTAAGACCATAGCTGCCATAGATAAGGTTCAACTAATGGTCTGGGCAAAATAAATGGAAAACCCTCTAGAAAGGATTCACCGTTCTAGATGCCATTAAGAACATATGTGATTCATGGTAAGAGATCAAAATATCAACGTTAACAGGAGTTTGGAAGAAGTTGCTTTCAGTTCTCATGGATGACTTTGAGGGTTTCAAGACTTCAGTGAAGAAAGTAACTGCAGATGTGCTGAAAATAGCAAAAGAACTAGGATTAGAAGTAGAGCCTGAATATGTGACTGAATTGCTGCAATCTCATGATAAAACTTGAATGGATGAGGAATTTCTTCTTACGGATGAGCAAAGAAAGTAGTTTCTTGAGAAGGAATATACTCTTGGTGAAGATGCCATGAAGATTGCTGGAATAGCAACAATGAAATTAGATTATTACATAAACTTAGTTGATAAAACAGTGCCAGTATTAGAGAGGATTGATCAGTTTTAAATTAAGTTCTTACAGTGGGCAGAATGCTACCAAACATTATTGCATGCTACAGAGAAATCATTCATGAAGAGTCAATCGATGTGGCAAACTTCATTGTTGTCTTATTAAAGAAATTGCCACAATTAAAAAAAATTGCCATAGGCACCCCAAACTTCAGCCACCACTGCCCTGATTAGTCAGCAACCATCAACATCAAGGCAAGACCCTCCACGAACCAAAAAGCTTAAACTTGCTGAGATTTGCTCATATTTTAGAAAATGCTATTACACACTTGCTATACTACAGAATAGTGCAAACATATTTTTTTAATTTATTTTTTAATTTACATCCAAGTTAGCATATAGTGAAACAGTGATTTCAGTAGATTCCTTAATGTCCCTTACCTAATTAGCCCATCCACCTTCCTACAACCCCTCCAGCAACCCCTCTGTTTGTTCTCCATATTTAAGAGTCTCTTATGTTTTTGTCCACCTCCCTGTTTTTTATTATTTTTGCTTCCCTTCCCTTATGTTCATCTGTTTTGTATCTTAAAGTCCTCCTATGAGTGAATCATATGAATTTGTCTTTCTCTGACTAATTTTGCTTAGCATAACACCCTCTGGTTCCATCCATGTAGTTGCGAATGGCAAGGTTTCATTCTTTTTGATTGCTGGGTAATACTCTGTTGTGTGTGTGTGTGTGTGTGTGTGTGTGTGTGTGTGTGTGTGTGTGTATACATATATGTATATGTATGTATGTGTGTGTATATATATACATACATATATATACCACATCTTCTTTATCCATTAATCCACCAGTGGACATTTGGGCTCTTTCCATACTTTGACTATTGTTGATAGTGCTATGAACATAGGGGTGCATGTGTCCCTTCGAAACAGTATACCTGTATCCTTTGGATAAATACCTAGTAGTGCAATTGTTGGGTTTTAGGGTAGTTCTATTTTTAATTTTTTGAGGAACCTCCATACAGTTTTCCAGAGTGGCTGCAACAGCTTGCATCCCCACCAGTAATGCAAAAGAGATCCTCTTTTTCCGCATCCTCGCCAACATCTGTTTTTGCCTAAGTTGTTAATTTTAGCCATTCTGACAGGCAAGAGGTGGTATCTCATCGTGGTTTTGATTTGTATTTCCCTGATGATGAGTGATGTGGAGCATTTTTTTATGTGTCAGTTGGCCATCTGGATGTCTTCTTTGGAGAAGTGTCTATTCATGTCTTTTCCCATTTATTCACTGGATTAATTGTTTTTTGGGTGTTGAGTTTGGTAAGTTCTTTATAGATTTTGGATACTAACCCTTTATCTGATATGTCATTTGCAAGTATCTTCTCCCATTCCATTGGTTGCCTTTTAATTTTGCTGATTGTTTGCTTTGCTGTGCAGAAGCTTTTTATTTTGATTAGGTCCCAGTAGTTCATTTTGCTTTTGTTTCCCTTGCCTCCAGAGACGTGTTGAGTGAGAAGTTGCTTTGGCCAAGGTCAAAGAGGTTTTTGCCTGCTTTCTCCTCTAGGGTTTTTATGGATTCCTGTCTTACATTTAGGTCTTT
The DNA here is from genome assembly GCF_007474595.2 of Lynx canadensis. Taxonomy (NCBI): domain Eukaryota; kingdom Metazoa; phylum Chordata; class Mammalia; order Carnivora; family Felidae; genus Lynx; species Lynx canadensis. The sequence goes on from NC_044306.2 coordinate 102,384,669, forward strand.
CATCCAGTTTGAGTTTATTTTTGTGTATCTTGTAAGAAAGTGGTCCAGGTTCATTTTTCTGCATGTTGCTGCCCAGTTTTCCCAGCACCACTTGCTGAAGAGACTGTCTTTAGTCCATTGGATATTCTTTCCTGCTTTGTCAGAGATTAGCTGGCCATGCATTTGTGGGTTCATTTCTGGGTTCTCTGTTCTGTTCCATTGATCTATGTGTCTGTTTTTGTGCCAGTACCATACTGTCTTGATGATTACAGCTTTGTAATTCAGCTTGAAGTCCGGAATTGTGATGCCTCCAGCTTTGGTTTTCTTTTTCAAGATTGCTTTGGCTATCCGGGGTTTCTTATGGTTCCATACAAATTTTAGGTTTGTTTCTTCTAGCTCTGTGAAGAATGCTGGTGTTATTTTGATAGGTATTGCATTGAATATGTAGATTGCTTTGGGTAGTATTGACATTTTAACAATATTTGCTCTTCCTATCCAGGAGCATGGAATATTTTTTCCATTTTTTGGTGTCTTCTTCAATTTCTTTCATAAACTTTCTATAGTTTTTAGTGTATAGATTTTTCACCTCTTTGGTTAGATTTATTCCTAGGTATTTTATGGTTTTTTGTGCAATTGTAAATGGGATTGGTTCCTTGATTTCTCTTTCTGTGGCTTCATTATTGATGTATAAGAATGCAACTGATTTCTGTGCATCGTTTTGTATCCTGCGACTTTGCTGAATTCATGGGTCAGTTCTAGCAGTTTTTTGGTGGAATCTTTTGGGTTTTCCATATAGAGTATCATGTCATTTGTGAAGAGTGAAAGTTTGACCTCCTCCTGGCCTATTCGGCAGTCTGTCTGATTGCTGAAGCTAAGACTTCCAATACTATGTTGAATAACAGTGGTGAGAGTGGACATCCCTGTCTTGTTCCTGACATTAGAGGGAAAGCTCTCAGTTTTTCCCCATTGAGGATGATATTAGCATTGGGTATTTCATATATGGCTTTTATGATCTAGAGATATGATCCTCCATCCTTACTTTCTTGTGTTTTTTAAATCAAGAAAGTATGCTATATTTTGCCAAATGCTTTCTCTGCATCTATTGAGAGGATCATGTGGTTCTCGTCCTTTCTTTTATTGATGTGATGTATCACATTGTTTTATGGATATTGAGCCAACCCTGAATCCTAGGTATAAATCCCACTTGGTAGTGGTGAATAATTTTTTTAACGTATCATTGGTTCCAGATGGCTAATATCTTATTGAGGATTTTCGCATCTATGTACATAAGAGAAATTGGTCTATAGTTCTCCTTTTAGTTCTGTCTGATTTTGGAATCAAGGTAATGCTGACTTCATAGAAAGAGTTTGGAAGTTTTCCTCCCATTTCTATTTTTTGGAACAGCTTCAAGAGAATAGGTGTTAACTCTTCTTTAAATATTTGGTAGAATTCCCTTGGAAAGCCATCTGGCCCCGGACTCTTGTTTTTTGGGAGATTTTTGATTACTAATTCAATTTCTTCAGTTTCTTTATGGGTCTGTTCAAATTTTCTAATTCTTCCTGTCTCAGTTTTGTTAGTTTGTGTTTCTAGGAATTTGTCCATTTCTTCCAGATTGCCCATTTTTATGGCATATAATTGCTCATAATATTCTCATATTATTGTTTGTATCTCTGCAGTATTGTTTGTGATCTCTCCTCTTTCATTCTTGATTTTATTTGGGTGCTTTCCTTTTTCTTTTCAATCAAACTGGCTAGTGGTTTATCAATGTTGTTAAATCTTTCAAAGAGCCAGCATCTGGTTTCCTTGATCTGTTCTGTTTTCTTGCTTTTGATAGCATTGATTTCTACTCCAATCTTTATTATTTCCTGTCTTCTGCTGTTTTGGGTTTTATTTGCTGTTCTTTTTCCAGTTCTTTAAGGTGTAAGGTTAGGTTGTGTATCTGAGACCTTTCTTCTTTCTTTAGAAAGGCCTGGATTGCTATATACTTCCCTCTTATGACCGCCTTTGCTGCATCCCAGGGTTTTTGAACTGTGGTGTTATCATTTTCATTGGATTCCATGTACTTTTAAATTTCCTTTTTAACTTCTTGCTTAGCTCATTCATTCTTTAGTAGGATGTTCTTTAGTCTCCAAGTATTTGTTGCCTTTCCAAATTTTTTTCTTCTGGTTGATTTCAAGTTTCATAATACTGTGGTCTGAAAACATGCACAATATGATCTTGATCATTTTGTACTAGTTCAGGGCTGATTTGTGTCCCAGTATGTGATCTATTCTGGAGAACATTCCGTGTGGAGAATATATATTCTGCTGCTTTGGGATGAAATGTTCTGAATATATCTATTAAGTCCACCTGGTCCAGTGTGCCATTCAAAGCCATTGTTTCCTTGTTGAGTTTTTGATTAGATGATCTGTCCATTGCTGTGAGTGGGTGTTGAAGTCTCCTACTATTATGGTATTACTATCGATGAGTTTCTTTATATTTGTGGTTAATTGATTTATATATTTGGGTACTACCACATTTGGCACATAAATGTTTACAGTTGTTAGGTATTCTTGGTGGATAGACCCCTTGATTATGGTATAATGCCCTTCTGCATCTCTTGATACAGTCTTATTTTAAAGTTTGATATCAGTATGGCTACTCCAGCTTTCTTTTGCTAACCATTACCATGATAGATGGTCTATTCTGGAGAACGTTCCATGTGCACTGGAGAAGAATATATATTCTGCTGCTTTAGGATGAAATGTTCTGAATATATCTATTAAGTCCATCTGGCCCAGTGTGTCATTCAAAGCCATTGTTTCCTTGCTGAGTTTTTGATTAGATGATCTGTCTATTGCTGTGAGTGGGGTGTTGAAGTCTCCTACTATTATGGTATTACTATCGATGGGTTTCTTTTGTTTGTGATTGATTTATGTATTTGAGTGCTCCACATTTGGAGCAAAAATGTTTACAGTTGTTAGGTATTCTTGGTGGATAGACCCCTTAATTATGATGTAATACCATTCTTCATCTCTTGTTACAGTCTTTATTTTGAACTCTAGATTGTGTGATATAAGTATGGTTACTGTGGCTTTCTTTTGTCGACCATTAGCATGATAGATGGTTCTCCATCTCCTTACTTTGAATCTAAAGGTGTCTTTGGGTCTAAAGTGGGTCTCTTGTAAACAGCATATAGATGGATCTTGTTTTCTTTGTCCATTCTGTTACCTATGTCTTTTGATTGGAGCATTTAGTCCATTGACGTTTAGAGTGAGTACTGAAAGATATGAACTTATTGCCATTGTGTTACCTGGAGAGTTGGAGTTTCTGTTGGTGTTCTCTGGTCCTTTCTCGTCTTCGTTGTTTGGTCTTTTTTTCTTTTTTTCAGCTTTTTTCCCCTCAGAGAATCCCCCTTAAAATTTCTAGCAGGGCTGGTTTAGTGATCACTAACTCCTTTGGTTTTTGTTTGTCTGGGAAACTTTTTTTTTTTTAATTTTTTTTTTCAATGTTTATTTATTTTTGGGACAGAGAGAGACAGAGCATGAACGGGGGAGGGGCAGAGAGAGAGGGAGACACAGAATCAGAAACAGGCTCCAGGCTCTGAGCCATCAGCCCAGAGCCTGACGTGGGGCTCGAACTCATGGACCGCGAGATCGTGACCTGGCTGATGTCGGACGCTTAACCGACTGCGCCACCCAGGTGTCCCTGTCTGGGAAACTTTTAATCTCTCTTTCCATTTTGAATGACAGCCTTGATGGATAAAGAATTCTTGGCTGCATATTTTCCTGATTCAGCACATTAAATATATCTTGCCACTCCATTCTGACCTGCCACATTTCTGTGGATAGGTCTGGTGCAAACCGGATCTTTCCTTATAGGTTAAGGACTGTTTTTCCCTTGGTGCTTTCATGATTCTTTCCTTGCCTGAGTATTTTGTGAATTTGACTGTGATACGCCTGTTGACAGTCGGTTTTTATTGAATCTAATGGGAGTTCTCTGTGCTTCCTGGACTTTGATGTCTGTGTCTTTCCCCAGGTTAGGAAAATTTTCGGCTATGATTTTCTCATATAACCCTTCTATCCCTTTTTCTCTCTGTTCATCTTATTCCCATAAGATGAATCCCCTATGATTCTGATGCTGTTCCTTTTTAATAAGTCACTGATTTCTCTAATTCTTAAATCATGCTCTTTGGCTTTAGCCTCCCTCTTTTTTTCTGCTTTGTTATTCTCCTAAAGTTTGTCCTCTATATGGCTGATTCGCTGCTCTGCGTCATCCATCCTTGCCGCTGTGGCATCTATTCAAGATGCAGCTCAGTTATAGCATTTTTTATTTCATCTTGACTAGCTTTTACTTCTTTTATCTCCGCAGAAAGGGACTCTAATCTCTTTTTGACCCCAGCTAGTATTCTTATTATCATGATTCTAAATTCTGGTTCAGACATCTTGCTTATATTTGTGTTAAGTCCCTGGCTGTCATTTCTTCCTGCTCTTTCTTTTGGGGTGAATTCCTTCGTGTTGTAATTTTGCAGTAAGAAAAGGAATTAATGCAAAAAAAATTAAAATTAAAAAATTAAAACAATACACACATGCAAAAAGAAACAAATGATGCTATATCCTCAGTGCGTTTTGGTCTGGTTGTTGAAAGGAGCTTTATAGATTAGAGATAAAAGGGAAAGTTAAGAGAAGAATAAGAAGAAAAAGCAAAGAAAAAAAGTAAATGTTTGAAAATTTAGAAAAATGAATACCCTGAAATAGAATAAAGTGAATGATTGAAGTAAAATGGAAATTGAAAAATTTACAAAAAAGTAAGAAATATAGTAGAAAATTAAAGAGAAATATTAATAAAAATTGAAAATAACAATAAATTTCTTCTTTTTCTGTATTCAAGAATAAGAAAAGGAAAAAAAATTGAACAGATAGACCAGCAAACAGCCTGAAATATTGAAATTACATCGGTGTCCCCTAGAAGTCAAACTATGAAGCACTTAACAGTTTGTAAACTCAGCAGGCAGAGAGACTTGTGGTATTCCTGAAGAGCAAGGTTGGTGCAGTTGGGCAGGATTTAGCGTAACGGCTCTGTTCTCCACTAGATGGCACTGCTTAGCTTACTGGGTTGGATTGTAGTGGCGTTGTGTTACCTGTAGTTGTGTATGTGCATGCATACACATGCATACACTACCCAGTCTCTAGTATCAGAACTCTGTTCTCTTCAACCAGCTTTTGCACACCCCTCCTTTGTCCCCGGCTTCCGTCCACTTCCTGCTTTTACACTGTCCAAAACCAAGCCATCACGTTGCTAGGTGGCACCGCTCTCCTGAGTTTTATCTCAGATGCAGCTGTACTTTCCAACCCCTCACTTCTGTGGGACTGCAGCTTTGACTCACTCAGACCTCCTGGGGAAGGTCTCAGCAAGCAATGGCTGGGTGCCCACACACCCCCAGGAACGTTCACAGGACCGTGCTACTGCTGATGCCCAGAGACTGCAGCTGGGTGCCAGCCCACCCCAGAAGAAGTTCACATGGTTATGCAGCAGCAGCGTTTCAGGGATTAGAGAAAATCACAACACACATCTGGTGCCAGGCTTCCCCCTTAAATTTTTTGTTCCAGCACCAGCGAATGTGGTTGTTCTCTAGGGTTCACTGGGACCTTTGCCTGTGGAGTGGCCACATAGCCTCCACCAAATGTCTCCCCATCAGGGGAACCGCCCCTCCCCATTTGGCCTGAAGACCCCTTGGATCTCTCTGCTCCTGAGCTTTGCCTTTCCCACTGGAGCACCACCAGGTATCAAGCTGTGGAGTTTCAGACTGCGCTCCCCGTTTATCTTAATGGAATTTAAACCCTCTCCTTTCTCCATTCTCCCTTTTTTTGTTCAGTCCCTGCAGCTGTTTCCACTTTTCCACTTTCTCTTCAGCTACTTTGGGGCACAGGGTGCTTTTCCCCTACTCTCCCCGTCTCTGCCCTCTCTTCGTAAAGAAAAAACAGCTCCCTGCCCTCTGCAGCTTCTCTCTCTCCCAGTTTACCTCTCTGTGCCATGTACCTGCTGAGTTCTGTGGTTCAGGTTGTTCAGATTGTTGTGTTAATCCTCGAATCAGTTTTCTAGGTGTGCAGGATGGTTTAGTGTTGATCTGGCTGCATTTCAGTGATGAGAGATGCAAGAAAGGCCTTTCCTGGCCTTGAGTTGCTTGACTCTGGTCTGCACAGGTAAAGCAGACAAAATTCACAAAACTTGAATTTTATTAGTTTTTTCAATTGAGGACTGTCTAGCCATCTGACACTTTTGGGTAAGAATACTATGTTCTTGAGGTCTGAATTGAAAAACAAAAGAGATTCTCAACAGACTTTAGAACATGTTCAAGTGACATGAGATGAATATCTAGCTCTCACTGTGCAGAGGGCACAAGCATTCTGGCAGTATCATTTGTCATAGAAAATGACCAGAATACTCAGGTAACCAGGTTTACTCCAGTTAACTTCAGAAGACACCATTCCATAATAAAGATGGAGAAATTTGTAAGGCAGTTCTATTTAGTATGGCCCGGGGACTGAGGCCACTCCATGAATTGTCAATGTTCTGTTACTGTTATTTTGAAATTCTTTACGGATGAGTAGAACTCAACACTTCAGTGTAATAATAAAATTGATTCTAATTAAAAATTTGAGCTTGTATTTTATATGTCCTTGAGCATTTTTTAAATTTTTTTATTTTGAATAATTGATTCATACTGTATTTTATAAGTATTATGTTGGTAGTTTAGATTGGTACTTCATAGATTTGGTGTTTCACATGGTAATTTTAAAAAATTATTTTTTACTATAGCTTGTAATCATAGCTGTGAAGGTTTTGTTAAATGTTATTGGAATTTTACAGAAAACCTGGATGTATCATGTGATTTCCTGGAATAGAAGAAGATAATAATTTTGATAGACTGGAAACTTTGTAATCTACATAGCTGGATGCATCTTGCTTCATTTAAGAATATTAGACAAACATCATCCTTACTATTTTTTTTTACAGTTGCATATTATTCCACCAAAAGGGCCTGCCATATTTTATTTAACCTGTCTTTTGTTGAATGGATATTTGAATTGTTTTCAATGACTTATTACAAATAATGCAAAAAATATTCTTACATAGTTCACACACATGAAGGTACATCCTTCAGTGAGAAGGCAAAGATTATATGCCTTTGTAATTTTCATAGCTCTTGCCTAATTTTTCTCCATGGGGGTTGTTCCAATTTACATTCCTACCAGTAATACACAAATAGAGTTTTTTTTTATAGCTTTGTCCAGTGGAGCCACAGAAATTTTGAAGTTACAGATTTAAATTGCCCTCTTCTTTTTTAAAATTTTTTTTTAAATATTTGATTTAAATTCCAGTTATCATACAGTGTAATATTAGTTTCAGGTGTGCAATGTAGTGATTCAGCACATGCATACAACACCCGGTGCTCATCACAAGTGCACTCCTTAATCCCCATCACCTATTTCACCCACCCCCCACCCACCTCCCCTCTGGTCACCATGTTTGTTCTCTTTAGTTAAGAGTCATTCTCTTGGGGTGCCTAAGTAGCTCATTCAGTTAAGGCTCAGGTCATAGCTCACAATTCATGAGATCTAGCCCCACATCTGTTTCTATAATTTGACTAATAATTTGTGGTTGTTTCCATAATTTGGCTCTTGTAGATAATATAAATATCAGGGTGCATGTATCCCTTTGAATTAGTATTTTTATATTCTTTGGATTAATACCTAGTAGTGAGACTGCTGGATCATAGGGTAGTTCTTTTTTTAACTTTTTGAGGAAACTCCATGCTGTTTTCTAGAGTGGCTGCACCAGTATGCATTCCATCAACAGTGCAAGAGGGTTCCCCTTTTTCCACATTCTCACCAACACCTGTTTTTTCTTGTGTTGATTTTAGCTGACAGGTGTGAGGTGATGTCTCATTGTAGTTTTATATTTCCCTGATGATGAGTGATGCTGAGCATCTTTTCATGTGTGTGTTGGCCATCTGTGTATCTTCTCTGGAAAAATGTCTGTTGATGTCTGTCTACCTATTTTTTAATTGGATTGGTTTTTGGTTGTTGAGTTGTAGAAATTCCTTTATAGATTTTGGGTACTAACCCTTTATCAGATATGTCATTTGCAAATATCTTCTCCCATGTCCTAGGTTACCTTTTAATTTTGTTTCGCTGTGAAGAAACTTTTTATTGTAATGAAGTTTCAGTAGTTGTTTCCCTGGCCTTAAGAGGCATATCTAGAAAGAAGTTGCTACAGCCAGTGTCAAATAGGTTATTGCCTGTGTTCTCCTCAAGAATTCTTATGGTTTATGTTTTTATCACAGTAAAACATTATCACAGTGCTAGAAATCAAGTAAGTTTATACTTAGATCATTTTTTTTTTGTTAGCTCATACGTCAATAATATATAAAGCCATGGGAAATTTTTAACATTTATAACTAGCATACTGTTTCTTTAAAGCAGAGAATACATACCTGGAGTAGGACTCAAGGAACTAATTTCTTTAATTTTTAGTTGGTTTGTTTTATGAAGTAACTTTCTGGTAGTTTATCTTAGACACTAGATCCATAGTAGACATAGAATTTGCTTCTCTGGTAAACCTGACCAGTAGAAATTATGTACATGTAGCCCCCAACTGTAATGGTGATGCAGAGAACTGGCAGATGATAGAAAAGATGGTCTAGCAGAAAGAATATAAAATTATGACTCTAGATACTAGGCTTTTCGTTGTTACTAAATTGCTGTGTGATAGTAGATAGTTAATTCCCCTACCAACACTTATGTGTGTGTGTGTGTGTGCACGCACGCATATGCAAGAGGCTCTTCTGTAATTATTATTTTTAATCTGTCAGACACTTTGTTGTCTACCTAATGCAAGAGTCTGCATCACGGGCTTTTTTGAGGCATTTTCTAGCTCTAGGATTTTTCAGTTCTACTTTTTACCCAATCTTTAAACTGACTGTACAGTCTTGGCTAGATTTCAAACCTGAGTTGTGGGGGCGTGGGGGGAGGAATATAGTTGATTATAAGTACTTTTGAATATTTCTTTAGAGTTTGCTAGTCTTTTTAAAATCTTATCCTTCTGCATGTATACTATATATACATTTATATATATAAAGTTTTTAAAAAGGATACACATAAATTTACATACACAGTATAAGAACATACAGCTGTGTACTCACCACTAGTTTAAGAAATAGAGAAGTGCCTGGGTGGCTCAGTTAGTTAAGCATCCAACTCTTGATTTCAGTTCAGGTCATGATCTCAGGGGTTTGTGGGATTGAGCCCCAGGTCAGGCTCTGTGCTGACAGCATGGAGCATGCTTGGGATTCTCTCTCTCCCTCCCTCTGTCTCTTAAATAAACTTAAAAAAAAAAAAAAAAGAATAATGGCATGCCTGGGTTGCTCAGCTTGTTGAGTCTCTGACTCTTGATTTCAGTTCAGGTCAGGATCTCACAGTTTGTGGGATTGAGCCCCAAGTCAGGCTCTGTGCTGACACCATGGAGCATGTTTGGGATTCTCTCTCTGCCCCTCCCCTGCTCTCACGTGTGTGCCTTGCTGTCTAAATAAATATATATATAGAACAATATCTAATATTTAAGCTTCTGCTGTGCCTCTTCCTGATTGCATCCTCCTTGATCTAATCTTTATAAGGATTTCATTTTTGCAAGAATTATAAAAATAAGCTATCAAAAGAAGAAAAGACCCCAAAACTACAGTGAAACCAATTATTGTGACTTTATTACAATAGTTACAAACAATATTTTAGTGGTATTCAATCATATCACAATTACTCAAACTATATACAAATAGGTATTTATACAAGGCTACCTTTTAAAAAAAGAAAAAACAATTAATGACCAAAAAAAATCACATTATCAGCAAGATTTTTCCTAAAAGTTATGGCCAATATCAAAGGAAATTCACAGTTACTCTGAAAATATTTTAAAGATGGAGGAATCATATTGCACATAATACAATTATAAACCCTACCAAGCAGATTTATATATTTTAATCTAGTTTTTCACAAAATTTACATTACCATGCAATACTTCACTGTATACAGAATGGTGGAACTAGAATAAACAGATTAACTTACAAACTCTCAATGTAATGACCACAAAATTAGAATTATTTTAAGTTATATTGGAAATAAGTTTACTATACAAAAAGAAAAAACACTCCAGTGTAATAAAACTTAACGGACACAATCACAGTTTGTTCACAGATGAGTTACTTTTTTAGTGTTCTTCTTTGTCTTTTCCTTTCTTTTCCTTTTCATCCTGTAGTGCAGTACCAAGTTTTTTGATAAGAACTGAGAGAACCTTATCAAGTGGGTCCATGACTCCTCTTTGAAGCCATTTAGGAATTGTAGTCCTGGCATGATGGAAGCCCAATTTTTGAAGAATATAATCAACACCTACTGGATCAATTTTTCTTCCAGTCCAAGAAATTAATCTGTAAGTATAAAAGTTATTTGGGAGTACAGTGCCCTAACACAGTCCTAAAGGTAGATTCAAGAACATCACTAAACCTCCATAATACGCTTAGGACAAAATATTCTCAGTAGGTGCATTTGAGTAATCTAAGCTACAATTCCTGGGTTCACTATAATAGCATTCACTATTATAAGCATCCTTGACAGCAGTGGACTAAATGAATCTCATTTTGATTTAGGCTTAAGTTACAGGGTCATCTTAATATTTAAAGAACATCTGGTTCATTCTAAAAGACGTTAACTTGATGGGAGGAATCCTTTTACAAGGTTTACAGATATAAAATTTATGACCCTGTACACTTAAAATACCTTACGTGTTTTGTCAGTTTTATCTCAGTAAAACTGAGAGTTCAACATATGTGGCATAATGGTGGGGGGAAAAAGGCTAAAATGTATTGTTTGCTATGGGCTAAACGTGTCTGAAGGACACAGTTTTTTCCCTATTCCTGGCATTTCCTTCCTTAGGAATAGCCATTTGTGAAACACTACTGACCTTTCTTTGCTCCCTTATTGATGATTTATCTGTTTGACAAGTTAACAGAGGAACCATATAGTGTAGTTTAGTGCCCTCTTCCCTACCTTCTCTTAAGAGCCACTCATTTTGATCCGTCCCTTCATGCAATAGGTTTCTCAAGGACAGACTCCTAAATAGGTTAACCCAAGACTGTTCATGGCTGCCTGTAGCTAGGTGAGTTCACAGAGCTGTCAACTGCACAATTCTGGTGTACACCCGCCTCCACACTGAGTTCTCCATCATGAAGGCCCTGTAGGTAAGTCCAAACTTGGACTTTGTAGTAGAAAGCCATTGTTTCCAGACATAGAAATCACATTCTCTGTTATGAGCCTTATCAGTATTAAAACTGCCATTTTGATTTGCAGCTGCCTCTCTCCCACTGTCTTAATTGCTTCTGAACTTGGGAAGGGAAAAAGAGGGTATTAAGCATTGATCTGCTAAAACTCTAATAGTTATAAGCATTTTGCATTAACTCATTTAACCATTGTAACAACCCTACAAGGTAGGTAATATTGTTTACCAATTGTTCATATGAAGCAACTGAGGCAGAACTAGGTTAGATTCTCTGGCCAAGATAATTTAGTTACTATGCTATCTGTAAACCTGGACTTAGAGCCAGAGCTCTTCAACATGCTCTCCACCACTTTTTAACTTTTTAAGTTCAAATTAAAAGGCATTTAATTTCATCATAGATTTACAAATACAAAACAAATTTTCTAAGTAGTTTTCTGCATTAGAACCTCTGCAATATTTAATTCTGTTCCTGAGCACTCATATTACTATTAATTCATACCAAATTTTATTGAATACAAATTAACACAAAGTCACTACTTTGTTTTTACAAGAGTCTACTGTATAATGGATATTTTGTTAGTTTGGAATTATTTTGTGGCATAAATATGTCTGAATAACCTTATCTAAATGAAATCTGTATCATTATGCAGAAATATGCTAGAATTTTCTTATGGTGACCTTTTTTTGATACCATTATTCCACGATTCAGACAGTTAAAATTTCATTAGCAAAGCAGATGAAAGGAAAGGGAAAAATGATAGGAAGGTCATAAGTGGTAATCATAAACAAGGACACACACTGCAAGTATCACTAGTTATAGCAGCCATTATAAATGTAATTAAAACTAGAAAATACTACTGACATTTTAATATGAAAGTAAGTTGATGTAATTGGCATCATGATTGTATTAGAATATGACTCGGTAAATGAACCTGAATCTGACAGCATTAAAGTCAACATTTCAGGGATGGTTCTGTATTGCTTAGCATGCAGACGAACTATGACATTGCAGGTTCTATTACATTGTCATGACATATGTGAGAAATTGTAATAATTCCTTAATGATAATGTGTGGCTGCTACTGTATCTACCCAAACTTAGTAACAAAAAACTTAACTGTAGGTACTTCAAACACTTGAAATTAATATCCTGGTAAAAACATAGCAGCAATGGTGGAAGTAGAGTTACTCTCATATTTTAGTGATTAAATGGAAGAATGTTACACAGTGGAGGATGCTGAGCTATTTGCAGTGTTTGTGCTTCTTTTGCCCTGACTAGAAGAACTTAAAAAAGCAGAAAGGAGCAGAAAGCATAGCCAGAAGTTAGAGATGTTATAAGTAGCTAACTTCTAAAAAGTTTTTGGTAAATCGTATTTAACTTACTACATCATTTATAACCTTTTTCTCATAATAATCCTGTAGGATATAGGTAAATATATATACCTTCTACTTACCTAAGAGTGGGTTCTAGATGCCATGTGTTGCACATAAAATCTCTCCAGTCCACAGTAGTATAAGTGATGCTGTCTTCTCTGTCTTTGTCAGAGGAATTGTCATCATGTATAATAATTGGACTTTTTTGTCCTGGTCGAGTAGATAAAATCCGAGGTGGAAAAATGGCTATGATGAAAATCATAGATTAATATTGCAAGTATATAATAAATTTATCTTAAATCACCATATGAATAGTATAATTAGTTCCATTTATCATTTTACTTATGAACTGGCCAAAGCCTCATTTAATGATATTTCTGAAAAACTAGTATTTAAAAATAAGCCATAAACAAGTGCCAGTTATTGGTATTTCTTAAAGAAAGACAGTATTAAAGTTAACATATTTTTGAGGAATAGCATATATTTTATATATATTTCTGTGCTTAACACTGATAGTAAAGAATGACAAGATTTGACAACAGGCATGGGACACTAAAATTGACAGTTAAAAGTTTCCTAAAGAATGACTATAGGTGGACATTTTAAATAGCTTTAAATGAGTGAACTGTATTATATGTGAATTGTGTCTCAATAAAGTGTATCACTCAGTAGTTTTAGGATGTAAATGTCTATATATATTTGAACACTGGTTCTAAGCTTTTTACATAAGCAGCCTTTCATTCTTATAAGTGCATACTCAAATGTTTTATGAAAGACAAGTTCTTTTTAAATTGGTGATAATATATATAAAATCAAAATCAAATCTGAAATATAGTTTTCATGTAATGTACTTTTAATAAATTTGTGTAGCCTGTTTTTAACTTTATTGTAGATTAGCAGCAGGGTAACACATGGACTGGGAATGAGCTTAGGAATAAAACTGTACTTATTGTCACACTATCACACCACATAAGAATATAGGCAGTTACTGCCTGCTCAGTTGCTCTGCTTTTATTATTGGTAATGGTTATGGTGCTATAATTGATCTGATGTTCTAGAAATATGTTGATTTGGTCTAGTCTTACATGCTGTTAATAATATTCTCTGGCATGTTTATACTTATTTTGGTCAAAACTAATTTCTTTTAGTTTTTAATAACAAAATATAACCGTTAAAATATTTTTATTTATAACTGAAATCCACATAGATAATAACACTTGGTTACTGTAAGTCTGATAATCAAATTCCCATTTCCTCTTTCCCATGAAATGATATTAAACAAGTTTGTGTTTTTACTCTTAATTGAAAAATAATTTACATATATATTAGGTTCGGGTATGCAACATAGTGATTCAGCAATTATATACATTTTGAAATGCTCACCACAAGCAGTGTATTAAAATTTTATTGATTATATTCCCTATGCTTTACTTTTCATACCCATGACTTATTTTATAACTAGAAGTGTGTAGCTCTTAATCCTCTTCATCTGTTCCCCCTATCTTCCCATTCCTCTCCCCTTTGGGAGCCACCAGTTTGTTCTCAGTGAGTCTGTTTCTCTTTTGTGTGTGTGTGTGTGTGCGCGCAACAGTTTGTATTTAAAGATTTAAAAAAAAAATATGCACAGTTCATAGCAGACCAAGACCAACACAGTATTTCGTGAAGTGACAAAGGTTTCATATAACTGTGAGAAAGAAATCTGGCAGGCTTTTATATACAGGTATACTAGAAAAGAATTCTGAACTTCACAGATTTACTTGGAATATTTTTTTTTCCACACTAAGTTCAAATATTAAGGCAGAGAGAAAAACAGGAGGATTACAATAGTGCCTGTTATATGTTGGTGCTATAAGTGAAGACTGGATCTACTTATATAAAGTATTTCCTATTAAATGATTTCAGTCATTTAAGTTTCAACTCCTGTCTCATAGATTTCTTTCAGTCATCATTACTGATTTTACTCTCACTGAATTGTTGACACATCTAGATTTAATAGTAATGGAACAGAAATTCAATCTGTGCTATGCTGCTTTTGCATTTTTTTTAAATAATCTGTTTTGTTCACTCAAACATTTATCATGAGGCTATTTTGAAATACTGCTAGAAAAATTTTATATTTATTCATGAAGAAAATGAAGTATTACAGGGTGATCTAAACAAATAGCATGTATTCTAAGCAATTAAAAAAAAAATCACATCCTGGGGCACCTGGGTGGCTCAGTCGGTTAAGCATCCCACTTTGGTTTAGTCATGATCTCATGGTTCATGAGTTTGAGCCTCACATCGGACTCTGTGCTCACAGCTTGGAGCCTGGAGCCTGCTTCAGATTTGTGTCTCCCTCTCCCCTGCTCACGCTCTGTCTTGCTCTCTCAAAAATAAACAAACATTAAAAAAAAAATTCTTTTTAAGAAAATCATGTCTATTGTTTTAGCACTATATATTCATAGGTTTGTGCAATAAATACTTACTGGGTGAATAAAGACTATATATTTGGAAGGCATTCCATATCATTACATTTCAGACTACCTCATTCTTTTCAACAGCTACAGAGGATGGAATGGATTCTATTATATCCATTCTATATGGATATTAGGGTCAGCACATGTTCCTTTAAACTTAAAAAAAAAATTTTTTTAATGTTTATTTTTCAGAGAGAGAGAGAGCGCGCGCGAGAGAGAGGCTCCAGGCTCTGAGCTATCAGCACAGAGCCCAACGCGGGACTCGAAATCATGAATTGTGAGATAATGACCTGAGCCGAAGTCGGATGCCTAACCGATTGAGCCATCCAGGCGCCCTGCCATATGTTTCTTAATGGACAAACATGTAAGTTTCCAGTGAGTAAACCAATGTTAGCTAGCTCATAAAAACAAAACCCCACCAATGAGGTCTAAATAATTTATTTCTAAAAAGATAATGTTCTCTGCATTCTAAACAGACTTATCTACTTAACTGAGTTTTCCCAATTATGTTTATAACTCATGCTACTTTATTATGTAGTTGTTTCTTTAGCCATTTCACTTTGACTAGCAGTGTTTCCTCAAAGAAATGTTCTTTCTCTTCTTTCTTTCTTTGATTCTCCTACAAGTCCTGATAATGTACATAGCTTATATGGAAACATTTGGTAAAGTAATAAAACACCATTCAGTGTGAGGTATATTTTGACTGAGTGTCATGTACATAGTAGATAGTCTACCAATATATTTCATTGATACATACAACTCATAAAGGACGGAGACACATTCCAGTCATTTTATCATTAGACCATAAAAATCCATATAAATGGCACTGACAACTGCCTTTCCTGAAGCTTGAAAGAAAGAAAAAAGAATATGCTACCCACCTTTTTCTTTTTCTTTAAGGTAAGCTGACACTAAATCATGAAGGAACATGATGAGCTCAGCATCCATAGTCACACAAATGTGATCAGTGAACTCTGTCACCACACTGCATTCTACCTTTGGCTTCAGGTTGGCATCTGCAATGGCAAAGTTCTATAGTAAAAGACTTAACGAAAGAAGTCCCTTTCTCTTAATAAGGGATATTACATGGGTTCATATAAATGAATCCATTTAAATGCAACTACAGAGAAATGAGTAGTTTCTGTATGTGATTTACAAATGATAATTTACTAAGCACTTTCCAAATATGTGCCATTTATTCCTCATAAAAACCCTATGAATGAGGTCCTGTTATTACTCCCCATTTTCCCAAAGAGAAAGAGGTACAAATGGATTAAATCATTTGCCAGAAGTCATATAGCTGATAAGAAAATTTGACTAAGCAAATCAATTTCATTACACTATATTAATATTACACAACCTGTGTGAACACAGTAATCTGAAGTTCCTTTAGAATATTCTTAGTAACTTTAGAAACTATTTTTCCACATACCCTGTAATGAAGGTTCTTGTGGCTCTTGAACATGAATGGATTTAAATTCAAGCTGCATCCTTGGTAAAGCAAAGATAGTCTCTGTTTCATGATTGTAGCTAGAACCTCCTCTGAATCCACTCAACAAACTAGAATTTTTCACTGTAGTACTATTCTCAGTATTATTAGCATCAACATTACGAAGCAAGTTTAGCTCTACGTGGATAATAATAAAGACAAAAGGAATCAAATTAAACCAGTAGACATTGATAAGCATATAATTTTCACAGAATTTTTATCATTTTAGAAGCTGGAAAATAATGATTCACATTTTTAAAAATAGAGCCATATAAAGCTTTGGTCTATTTAAATATATTTATCTATTTAAATATATTTATTATCTATTTGTTTATATTTACAAATATAGTAATATGTTTATATATGTACAGTTTTATTTATATATGTATATATATACACACACACACACATATATATATAGTATATATATACTACATATATATATAGTGATTCTATCACTGTTCTCATGACTAAAGCTTTATAACATGACTTTGGATAAATCTAATATATTTTGTTTGTATTTCTCAAACATTAAAATGAATATTATTTTTAACTAAATTCATGTTTAAATTTAAGAGTTTAATTAAGCTCAGAATTCTCCATAGATTGAATACCTTACTCTTTTTTTTAAGAGTACATTATTTATTTAAATTCAAGTTAGTTAACATACAGTGTAGTACCGGTTTCAGGAGTAGAACCCAGTGATTCATCACTTACATAAAACACCCAGTGTGCATCCCAGCAAGCGCCCTCCTTAATGCCCATCACCCACCCACCTCCCCTTCAGCAACACTCAGTTTGTTCTCTGTATTTAAGAATCTCTTATGGTTTGCCCCCCCCCCCCGTTTTTAATCTTATTTTTCCTTCCCTTTCCCTATATTCTTCTGTTTTGTTTCTTAAATTCCACACATGAGTTTCATTCATATTGTGAATACTTTACTCTTAAAAGAATTTGCAATTAAATATGTTCCTGACTTTGAAATCAGGTAGAAGTCCTGATTTTCTCCAACATATGTGCTATGGTTTTCTTATAAAAGTTAATAATTTTTTAGGTATATAGGTAGCAGTGAAGTTTGCTAATAGCCCCAACATGGTATACCAGCCAAAAAGAACTCCCTCCTCCAAAAGTTCTATTGGAAGATAGAATAGTCAATACAGAATAGTCAATACATACATAATCTTCTAATTTACTTCCTTATCCTTTTCTTCTCAGATTATTTTCAACAGTCTCTAACCCCTGGGATGACCTATTCCATAGTAACTTTTTCAATGGGACTTAAGTCATCTTTACTGAAAGATGGTTATTTCTGTACAATATTCAAGTCTTCACGGGTCTGAATCTAGTCACCTTTCCAGGACAGATGACATGATTGGTAAAAGCCAGTACTATAAACTTGAACACAAAAACAACCACAAAATAAGAATTTTCCTGACCACATTATCGCAAGATTGGTGATTCTAATCAAATGGAAAAATTCACCAAAAGTGCTCTTTTTAAACTTATTTCATAGGAATATTATTATTTAGCTTCATTTTATACCAACCATCCCAAACCTTAAGTTTGTGGCATTGTATTACTTAGTTGTGTAATAACTTTACCAAACCTCTGATATTTAGCATCACTACAAAAATATTTTAACTATAATAAACTTCATTTATTTAAACCAACTTTATTTTTGAATGTTTTCTTACATCTAAAATAGTGTCCAGTTTTTGAGATGTTGCACAATCAGGGTGGTGAATCATGTACAACATTAGTACTTATGTCATCAGGAATAAAATGAAACTGATTTAAAATAAATGAAAATTCTCCCTCTAATTAAATTCTAAACACAGGTTAACAGGGCTCCAAATAGAGAAAACAAATCTCTTTAAAGAAATAAACTTTTAACCTTCATTTCTTGTGGCTGTAACATAATTGAACCATTCTTTCACACTTGCTACTCCATGGGGTGGATTCTCATGGCGACGCCTTGTTATCTTAGTTATTGTTGCCATAGGACTTTCCAAAGCACCACATGGTTTGGTAACCATGGTGTTATGGCCCAGATGAAAATCCAGCGTTTGTACAATATATGTAGAATGATCACTAGACCCTAGAAGAAAAAAAAGGTTTCTTAATGTTAACAAGCTATATTTAGATGCAAGAAAATAGTTGTGGCTTTAGAGCAATAGACTTAGCTAACTCATACATAAGTAAGAAAGAGTGTAAAACTGAAAAGTGAGAAAAAAAATCACAAATAGGATTTCTTTCTTTTAGTTATAACTTGATTTGTCCCCAGTAAGATGATGAGCATCAACCATTTTTTCTTTATTATTAAGAAACCACAGATTAGGAAATTAAAGCTAGAAGGAAGGAGGTTTATCACTGTAAATAGAGGTAAAAGCATAGCCTTACCCATAAAAGTTTTATAATAGTTTTGACTGACAGTTTCCTTAAACTACCACCATGTGTCTTTTATAATGTTTTTATAAGAAAAATTTACAATAACTTATTATGACTGTGGCCAGACACAGCGCAGAAACTTTAATTGCTTAAGAAACAGAATAAGATGGCAAGTTCAGAAGTAAGTGCTTAAGCATGTCCCAGACTATATTGACACATTGGCAATGAACTCCTTGACATGTCAAGTACATGAGAACAAACAGGGCTGGACTTCAGTAATATAAGAAAAACATACAAAAGATACAAGAAAGCAAAATTATTCTGTCGTTTATATTCATATCAGAGAGGTAAAAGTTAATCATAAGAAAAGGTAAAAGTTACAAATGTGTCCATTTACCATCTTCCCAGATTTTCTGAGCTTCAGTCCAAAAAGCAATATTTGGTTCTTCTAAGTGAAAAAGGGCCCAGGATTTTGAACGGAAATTTGGACCATGAAAACAAGCTAGTGTCATATGATTTCCATGTAAGCTCATTGATCCTCCAAACTGCATTCCATTTTCTGGTAATGGAATCTGAAATAAGGATATGTGGCATCCCGATACCACCTTCAATACTCCAGGCCAATGTCGATGATGAGCTGCATCAAGCACTGCAAGAAAACCAAAAACCACTTATCCTCAAGTGCCTCTCAAACATCCTGAATGGCAGGTGGAAAGGCAGCAGGTGGCTATTTTCTACAGCTGAAGTGATGCAGGTAAGGGATGAAAACAATCCAACACCTGGCTAACATTAAGCAGAAGCTGATAAAAATATAGTCTGGGAAAAGATGCTCATAAGGATGGATAGAATTAAGAAAAGTAGTAACTTGCTAATAATAATTACAACTAACATTTCTATAATGATTCATGATTTACAAAGTACTTGCATGAAATTTTATACAATTCTCACAATAATTCTGTAAATTAGGTATTTCATCTATATTCTTTTCAATGAAGAAGAGGGGTTTAGTGAACCAGTGACTAGAAGACCTAGAAATCAAATGCAGATCTCCTGATTTTTTAAAATTCTCTTATACCCTTGCTACTCAAAAGTGGTCTCAGGACCAGCAGCATCAGCATCATGTGGCAGCTTATTAGAAACAGACTTTTTTTTTTTTTTATTTAAAAAAAAATTTTTTTTACCGTTTATTTATTTTTGAGACAGAGAGAGACAGAGCATGAACGGGGGGAGGGTCAGAGAGAGGGAGACACAGAATCTGAAACAGGCTCCAGGCTCTGAGCCGTCAGCACAGAGCCCGAACTCACGGACCACGAGATCATGACCTGAGCCTAAGTTGGACGCTTAACCGACTGAACCACCCAGGCGCCCCCTAGACATGGAGACTCTTAAGTCCACCTTGTTCCTAATGTATCAGAATCTTCATTTTAATGACATCTCCAGGTGTTTCAGATGCACATTAAAGTTTGAGAAGCACTAGTTATATTTCTGACTTATCCCAATAATGTCCTTTTTGATTGTTTTCCACAACTCTCATTCCAGATCCAACCAAGGATCATACATTGTATTTAGTTTTATGTGTCTTTAGTTTCCTTTAAAACAATTCCCTATGCCTGGGTTGTTTTCCATGACAAGGACTTTTTTGAAGAATCCAGGCCAGGCATTTTGGGGAACATCTCTCTAATTTGTAATGTGCCTGACACCAATTCTAGTTTAAAGGAAATACAGAAAAGAGAGGAACAAGATAAATGAAACCACAAGGAAACTGAAAAAAAAATCTAGAAGGATATTCTGTAGGAAAATTGGCCAAGTCTCTTCAACAAGTCAGGTCATAAAAAAAAGGACTATGCTGATTTAAAAGAGAGTAAAGGAACATAACCAGATTTAAATTGGGATCTTGGATTTTATATATATGTATACATACATACATACACACACACACACCGATATTACAACTGATTTGTCCAAACCAGTATACATATATAGCCCTCAGAAGGCTAGAGAAGATAATTAGCAAAATGAAAACTGGATATTGTTCACTAGAAAAGGTTATGAAACAGTATGAACAATATTTTGGTAAAAAGTACATGTGTATATAGGTTCATAGAAAATTATCTGAAAGCATATAAACTGTTCAGAGTGTTGATTTCTGGATGGAATGTGAGGTTTCTATTTTTTGCTTGTATTTATTTTCTAGGCTTTTCCAGTGCATATGTACTGCTTCTGTGATTATAAAAAATTATATTTTAAGTTTATTTTGAGAGAGAGAAAAAGTGCACATGCTTGAGTGGGGGATAGGGAGAGAGAGAATCCCAAGCAGGTTCCATGCTCTCAGTGCAGAGCCTTACATAGGGTTTAATTTCACAAACGGTAAGATCATGCTCTGAGCCAAAACCAAGAGTCAGATGCTCAACCAAAGTGAGCCACCCAGGCGCCCCTAAAATATTATTTAAAATTATCCTGATTCTGACTACTTTTCACCACTTTTACCTCTCTTTAGTTAAAGCCACCATCATTTGTTGCCTGAACTCTTCCAATGGTCTCCTTACTGTTACTATGTGTCCAATAATGGTAATGGTAATTACTGCGATGGTCTCTACTTCCACTCTTAACCACCTATAGTCTATTCTCTACACAGCAGCCAGAATGATTCTCTAAAAAGGAGTATTTTAAGGGGTTAGTTGAGCATCCAACTCTTGGTTTCGCCTTAGGTCATGATCTCACAGTTTGTGAGATCGAGCCCCTTATCGACAGCCCAGAGCCTACCTGGGAATCTCATTTTCTCACTCTTTCAAATAAATAAAATATCCTTTTAACAAAAGTTTAAGAAAAAGTAAATCAAATATTAAATCTGTTCAGAACTTTCCAATGGAGCTATCCGTCATATTAAAAATCTTATGAATGTGGCCATTCATGTCCAACATTTTCCTGCTTGCTCACTTTGTTCCAACAAAGTAGCCACCTTAATCATCCTCAAATAAGCCAACTTTCTTCTGTAGGAGCTTTGCACTCTTCAGTAGGCCCCTATGTGTACAACTCTCTTTCCCAGAAGAGATCTTTCTAGTCTAGATCTTTCACTTCAGAAAAGGCTTCTCTGAACCCCCTTTCTACACTAGCTAGCCTCACACACTAGAATTCTTTATCTCTTTTCCCTGCTTTTTCAGCACGTCTTTCTACCTGAAATTACCTAGTTAGTAAATTAACTATGGTCTATCTCTCCCATTACAACAAAGTTTTATGTGGGTAGGAACTTTGTCTACTAGTAGATCTCCTATGCCTAAAACTGTGCTTAAGAACATAGCTGATTTGCTGATTGAATTACTGAGTGAATATCTGCCTAATATGACACATCTAATAAATCCAAACTTAGACATTCTGATTACACAGCCCAAGCTCTAAACCAGAACATAGTATTGTCATAGTTAGTATTCAGGAGCATGGAGTGGGTATGGTTATGGGTGAGTTTGGCAGGGGGGAGGAGATAATAAATGATGACTTCCCAAATGATGGCCTTTAATTCCATTGATGGGCAGGAAATCAGGTACTTTGCTGAGTGAATAGAATAAAAAGCATATGAACCACTTTGTAAGTATGATATATAGGTAGTATATATATTAAATTAAAATTGTAATGCAACTTTTAGTGAAAGATAAAGCATATATAAAGGCTTAGTTCTAATTCTTACATTGTTCTTGTGAACTTTTCTCTAAGTTATTTGTCATTGTCTTAGGTGGAAGATATGGAACAGGTCCCCAGGTAGACAGAGCTCGTTTGCTGGTGTCAAACTGTTGTGTGAAAAATTCCTGGAGCTTCATTCCTATTTTTATCAGGTCCGGTGTAGTTGATCTTGATATCATTACTTGGAAAATATCCCACTTCAGATCTCCATGGACAAATATTTCACTAAAGCATAAAACAGAGTATCATATATCTTATACAAAACAGCTAAAAAAAAAAAACAAACAAAACAAAAACCAAATTCCCTTCTTCACCCACCCAGCTTTTTCATTCATATTGTTGCATAATAGAAAATCATTTTACAAGAAAAGTGAATTGTTTGTGTTTTCTAACTGGATGAGAGAAAACATGTTAGGAGCAGTCCTATAAAGTGTTCAAAAAGTAACATTTTACTAAATACCTCTTATCAGTCATGCTTGAATCCAGTGTATTATACAGATTTACTTTCCATTCATCCTGAAGCTTGAGATCAGCATTACTGAAGATACCCATGAGGATACTTGAGCCCATGTAATCAACACGAGCTTCTGTAGAACCCATAGTAATCTGAATTTTGTGACTGGGTTGCTGATTTGGATGTTCAGAAATATGAGCTAAAATAGAAACAATAATTACTTTTCACAGAAATGCCTACTGGGAAACACCAAAATCAATTTTAAAAAACTTTTCAGTTATAAAATTTCAACGTACCAACCATCTCCAAAGCATTGACATCTATGGTCCCTCCCACTACTCCTCCTTTAGAATCTAACTGTGATCTTCCCAGACCAACAGACATGCTTATCTCTCGATCTCGATTACTTCCTACTGACAGACGGCCCTGACTCTTCAAACCACTAGTTGTCCACCTGAAAAAAAGAAAAAGGGTTATTAAGCTTTCAGTGTCATGAATTAAAACAGGAGTTAGAGGATTTTAAAAAGTTTGACAAAACAATACATTTCTTATAAAAATTGTGGTAAATGTTTGAATATTAATATTGATGATAAAGCTTTTTTACCTAGCAAATTACACTATTTATAATTTTCTCTTTTTAGAATACATATTCCATGTTGTTTTAGATTACGTATCTTTGATAAGGCCACTTTCAGGATAAAGCAATTTACATCTTTTTTCTACTGTCTTTACTGTCTCAAACATTTCAGTATTAAAAAGGTTTTAAATTGCTTTACTACAATATAAGAAAAATTACAACTAATGATTAATTTTCCTTTTATCTGAATAGCTTACGTTGTATTTCCCATTACATTACTCATATTCATTTGAACATTTAATTGCTTCAAGTTGATGGCAAACACGACCAATGTTTCCCATGGGGTCCCTTGTTGGCTTGCTGCTTTGTTTGATTTGTTAAAAGGAGTTGATGTTTTTGAAAGTGAATCTAAAAATAGAAAAATCAAAAGCATATTCATTCACATAGATGCATGGACAATTAAAAATTATCACTCTTATCACTATAATCCCCAAAATAAAAATATGGTATTCTGAATTAAAACCTAACATTTAATATCTGTCACATTGCCTCTAAAATACTAGCTACCATTTACTGAATGAGTGTTCAGTAAGGGCTGATAGTCTTACTTCTTGAAAGCTCATAAAGTTCCATATGATCTCCATTTTCTATGAGGAAATTCTGATGTGCATGGGATACAGCAACACAGATCATCACCCTCAGATTTGCTTAACAAAGGAGAAAATCAGAAGGTGCTGCTGCCAAATAGAGGACCTGAAGGCAGGGACTATTCTGAAATGCAGACACCTGCTGAGGCACCTGTCTTCTGGGTTCCTGTGGGCTCAGTGTGTATCTTGAATCCTTCATTTACTCATCATACTCTAAGCTTGTGACATGAACTACATCACTTTTATATGTTAAGACATAAACAGTGCTGAACATATAAAAGAGTTCAAGAAACAGTGGCTGAATAAAAAGAATGACTGAATGAATAAATACCAAAGATTAACATTTTCAATATCAGACATCTTTAACAACACTGTAGGTTGGTATTACTTTTCTTTTTTTTTTTTTTTTTACTTATTTATTTAGAGAGAGAGACTGTGCACATCCAAGTAGAGGAGGGGCAGAGAGAGAGGAAGAGAGTCTTCAACGTTTATTTATTTTTGGGACAGAGAGAGACAGAGCACGAATGGGGGAGGGGCATAGAGAGAGGGAGACACAGAACCGGAAACAGGCTCCAGGCTCTGAGCCATCCGCCCAGAGCCCGACGCGGGGCTCGAACTCACGGACCGCGAGATCGTGACCTGGTTGAAGTCGGACGCTTAACCGACTGCGCCACCCAGGCGCCCCAGAGAGTCTTAAGCAGGATCTGCGCTCTCAGTGCAGGGATCGAATTCACAAACCGCAAGATCAAGACTTGAGCCAAAGTTGGATGCTTAACAGACTGAGCCACCCAGGTGCCCCAGTTGGTTTTACTTCTAAGAATAAGGGTACGATGTGGAGCAAACTAACAATATGCTCATTCCTCTCTCAAAACTACTAGCCATCCACTTACCTCTTCTGCTGGCAAATACTTTGAAGTGTTTGTTGTTTTGTTTGGGTATTCCACCCCCCGCCCCCCAACCATAATCATCTTCCATAAAAGTCTGCAAGAGTATATTTTTCTACAGTTGAGGCAAAAATCTGAGAGTAATGAATTAAGATTTTTATATTGGGGGCTTTGGGTGGGGATACTGATAACAAAGAGAGCAGTGTTACCTCTTCGGGGAACTGAAGAATCAGACACGCTCCTTGATCTTATGGAAGCTGGGGACTTTAGGCTCTGTGCTGCTGTCCCTGGTGACATGGTGCTGTTTGTCATATGTTCATTGAATACGTTAGGTGACTGAGGCATGTGGGTGAAGGAGGCTGACTGACTAGGCTGCTCCCAGGTCCTGCAGTAAGCTTTTCTTGATGATTCTGGGGAAAGATGTTGGCTTACCCCTTCAATGGAATCAGGTGTCCCTGGGCCAGATGCTATTAGAAAAGTGGAAAACAGAAACAGAATTAACCAGGGTAGAGTCTCCATCTTATAAAATAATAAATTTCACCACTCCACCATTTATAATTATATATGCCTTCTAGTTCTTTATTTGGTAACTGTACAGTAATTTATGGTTTGCAAAATACCTTCCAGCAAGTTATTATTTAATTCTTACAGAAACTCATGAAAAGGGCAAGACAGGTCCATTTTATAGATGAGGGAATAGACTCAGACCTGGATTTCTAATATTTTCTACTGTATCATGCCAACTCTACCTTTCACTTACACACTATACTAGTACAACAATATGTAAGTCCTAGAGAAAAAATGCAGGCAATATGGTAACATGTTCCCAACATTTTGTTTTTCATGCTTAACTAACCAGATTAACTTGCCAACATTTTGTTTTTCATGCTTAACTAACCAGATTAACTTGGATGGTTAAATGTATTTCTGCATTTCTAGATTTTACAAAGATTACAGAATAATTACAGAATATAAGTCAGCTGAATGTAATCTCTGAAAGGGCAAGCTTTTTGTGATCTCCAGTACTAATGTATCCCCAATGATTAGTTAGCACATTAGAGGCGCTCAATAGACATTTATTCAGTGGGTGAATGAATTGCACGGTGCAACTTAACAAGTTGTTGTACAACTTAACAAAACTTGTGTTATCAATCCGAGGTTCTTGTTATTATTGTAATCATAATTAAAAGCAACCTAAGTATAATTACAGTTACATAACAAGCTTACTTGGCAAATTTATAGTTTGGTCTCCAAGGAATAAGCGTCTTGCAATACTTCTCCTATACCAGGCTCTTGGAAATGCCAGAATTTCACTGAGTCGACGCATATCATATTTAAAGGAGGCAGATCCTATATCGCAGACAGCTGATGAAGAAATAAATAAAATCTGTTAGAACAGATTTCCAAAACTTTAAAAGTCTTTTCACATGGTAAGCATAATATGACATGTTACACAACTAACTAATGAAATATCAAAATAAGTTAGATGGTATGATTAGTAAGTGATATTTGTTCTTGCACAAATGATTAAAATAGCACATTCTTACATTATTCCATTTCCTTTTTTGAGGTGAGGGCAACTTGAAATTCTTTTATCACTTTATCGTGAAATTCTGAGAGGTTCTAAAGATCAGACTTATTGACAGCTTTCAACTTTAACATAGAGCTCTTCTCAAATATGGAAATTGAATAATCAGGATGGGCAGGGGATACAAATTTCCTCAAAATTAGTTGCAAACTAAACAGTGTGTGGCAAGAACTACTATTTTCCTTTTAGACTTGTCAGTCTGAAAGCATTCTTCTGATGGCCAACTCTTGGGGTTCTGCTCTGAGCATTCTGTTGCTCCTGCTTTACGTGCTCTTCTGTTCCTCTGCATAGCTTCTGTAGGATTTACACACCAGTGTCTCCCAAATCTAACATTTCTGTCTCAGCCCAAGTCCGTATCCACACAGCCAATCAGTCAGTTGTCTACCAGACTCTCCCACCTAAATGTCCTATTAGGCACTTCCTTACTTTCTAAATTAATGATGGTCCACTGCCCCTTCTGTCACCTAAGCTAAAAGCTTGAGGCATCCCTGTCTTCTCTATCGCTCCTTACACAGTTTGTCCTCAAGCATGTAGATTCTCTTATAGTTCTCTTAAAATCATTCCCTCCTCTTTTTTTACTGTCACGGTTCAGAGCTTTATCCCCTATTGCTTGGTCTATTTCAACAGCCTTTGCAAGCATCTTTCCATTTTTCATGCTACTGTCAACTCTCTTTTTAAAACACCAATCTGAAGCATCTTCCCACTTTTTTTTTTTAATGAAAACATGTTTATTTTATAATCCACATACAATTTTTTTGTGTGGTAAGAACACTTAAAATGAGATCTGTCTTCACAGATTTTTAAATGTATAATACAGTACTGTCATCTTTAAACACAATGCTGTCAACCTTTTTCTTAAAAACCTCTAATGGCTTCTCATCGCCCAAAGGATCAGAACCTTGTTCTTTTAGCCTGGCATCTGAGCCCCCTACAATCTAGTCCTGGTCTATTTTGCCAGCTTTACCTCTAGCCAATTCCTCTCTCCTCCTGGACATTCAACCATACAACCAGTTAAATGTTCAGTTACGCCTGTGTTTTGCTTCGGTGAACCAAAGTATGATCCAAAAGCATACTTTCTGATGCTTTTGTACCATTATATAACATGTTACTATAGCCAAGAATTTTCCTACATAATTTTGAAAATCTGGCCCAAATATCATTTCTTTTGTGAAGCATTGTCTGATCTCTTAAATAAAACTATTTTTTCCTCCTTTTTATATAAACCTCCATTACAGCATTAATCCCATGACAGTGTCATTTATTTTTCTACTTATAAGACCTTGCCTATTCATGCCTGTACCCTGAATCATTGAGCAGAGTGCCTTGCACAAGTTCACTGTTAAATATAGGCTCAATGTATGTTTGTTGAATGAATATTGGGTTAAAGTATACTTACTATATTTCTGCAGTTAACTTTAAACTTTTTCATTAACGTAGTACTCCAAATTCTTCAAAATATTCCATATGCATTTAATTTTAAATACTCAAATCACAATATAAAGAAAACGTGCAAGTGATTTGCCCATAGGTATATAGCTAGTGACAAAGCTAGCAATATACATGCATACAACTTAAGATCTTATGAATCCAAGTAAAAATTATTTACCCCTCATCCTTCATTAGTGTTTTAAGGATTTACAATCAGAAAATTAATTTAAACTAATAAGTCAGAAATTTTACCAATTCATGTTAGAGAAGCGAAGAAAAGAAGTGATTTTCAGTGATTTAATTAGGCATATATTGGCCTTTGGGTGGTATTTCTATGCATTTATCTAGAAATCATATTCCTAACATTGATTACTTAGACTGAGATAGTACATTAGGCTGGACTGTTATTCCTCTCCTTTAAATCCTATATCACTAAAAGCTTAATATTATTAAATATATTTAATATTTAAACATTGTAAAAAAAAAGGAGGCCCTTACTTAATTCTGAAAAACAGTATTTTAATTAAAAAACTATAAAGTTAGGTACCAGATATATTGATTAGTGTAGTGTCCATTTTGCTTGCAGACTTGCTTACAGACTGGCTTTCAAAAAATGAGGCACCTCCTGAACGCCTTATCCGAGACAAACTCACTTTTACAAATTCAAGGTTTATACTGAGTGAGTCTTTTCGACCAGTGACTGAAGTGGGTTCTTCATCCACATTCCCTTTAAAAAATAAAAAAACACAGCACACACACACAAATATACATGTACATATACATACGTACAACTATCTAGTTATATGAAATAATCTAATATACTGGAATATACCGTCAATTGAAATCATTTGAAGTGAGGTAAAAGTTTAACAATGATCTAATGAGCATTCTTGACAGTCGTTTAATAGTTTCAAGCCCATGAACAATAGTGATGATTTTCACAACCCTTCTCCAATAAAAGCAAGACTTGACATGGAGAATATGTTTTTGTTATCTAAGTAAATCAAGAGAAATTCACTAATATCAATGTCTCTTACATTTTTAGTGATAAATCTTCATTTTAATTAAACAATTTTTTTAAATGTTTATTTATCTTAGAGAGAGACAGAGTGCGAGCAGGAGAGGGGCAGACAGAGATGGAGACAGAATGAGCTGTCACAGCACAGCACAGAGCCTGATGCAGGGCTTGAACCCATCAACTGTGAGATTATGACCTGAGGAAGTCGGAAGCTTAACCGACTGAGTCATCCAGGCATGCCAAATCTGCACTTTAAAATGACAGTGAAATTTAAGTTGGTTAAATAATGACCAGGAGGAGGAAGGGGAGGAGGAGAAGGGTTTCAGTTTAAATTGACAAATGTGATGCACACACTTAAAAAATTTACTATTTGTATAATACAATTTCTTATACAAATGATTTGGCAAAACATTTAAATAACATAAATATCCTTTTAAATCAGATTATTGTGCTGCATATAGCACTTATGAAATACTCAGAGTTTTAAAATTCTTGTATAATCATCTAAACTATTTATTTTATATTCTACTTATTATGTAGAGACAGAATATATAGCAACAAGAAAAATAAACTTTCTGATCTTGTTTTATATGCATTATTAAAGGTGTTATGATTTCTGAATAGATCCAAGCTTGAAAAGGTGCTACAAGTGCAGCTGGGTAGCTCAGTCTGTTGAGCGTCTGACTTTGGCTCAGGTCATGATCTTGTGGTTTGTGGGTTCGAGCCCAGTGTCAGGCTCTGTGCTGGCAGCTCAGAGCCTAGAGCCTGCTTCAGATTCTGTATCTCCCTCTCTCTCTGCCCCTCCCCCCACTCACTGTCTGTCACTCTCTCAAAAATAAATAAACATTAAAAAAAAAGTTGCTTTAAATTAAAAAAGATGCAAACACTCTATACCTAGTCCTCCTGATCCAGGAGTCAGCCCAGAAACAGCAGTTTTTTGTTTCCCTGCTCCATATGGATGAAATACATAAAGGGAAAAATCAGACATGCATGCAGTGAAGCTCAAACCAGATGAACTACTGCTGGAACTGGTTAGATCTGACTGACTACTACTGTGTCGGCTTCTGCCAAGAGGGCTGCCTAGTCCTGATGAACCTGTAGTGAACACAAGAAATGCAAAAATTACAAGCCACAGAAAAATTTAAAAGCCTGTCACTTAATACATTCTTATGAACCAAACAAGACTTGAAATTAAAATGGAAATACTCAAACATTGTTAACTGATCAATATATTTAAATCCTTAAAATGAAAATAAAGACTTAGATGTACTTTGCAATTAATTTATTCTATAAACCAGGGTTGAATAGTCTGTTCATCTTTGAAACATTTATACATATGTTTTGGCCAACTCCATGGTTTCCTGTTACTTTTCTCCTTTGTTCCACTGGAAGCAGGCAGTGGAAGAGGTACAAAACAGTTGAGGCTAAACAAAGGGGGAGGAGAACTGTAAAAAGTCCAAATCATATAACTAGAGTCCACATTTCAGTAGCAAGCAGTGGAAGTAGAGGAAGGTACACAAATGCAGAAAGTTAAAGGTCTCTTTTCCCTGAGAAAGCCTCACTGGCAACACTTACCATGGGTGGATACGCTAATTCAAAATACGCTTTAAATGTACAAAATATGAGTAAAGCATCTGAATAAAACATTATATGATTTTGCTGATAATTCTGAAATGTGTTTCTCCAAAATATATAGACCTCCTTTGAATTCATATTGCAACTGGTTACTTGACATCCTATTAGAATGTGTCACAGGCATTTAAATCTTATCATGTCTGAAACTGAACTCTTGATCTTTATCTCCAATCTGTTTTTCTTCCAGGGTCTCCATCTCCAGTAAGTGACATTTCCAAGCAAACAGCTCAACCAGAAACCTGGGGGTTATTTGTCATCCTTCCCACTTCTAACTCCCTATCATGCAATTTATCACCATATCATTACTATGTCTGAGGGCATTTATCAAGACTGTCCATCTCCCTTATTTCACTATTATTACTCTAGGCTAAGCAATAATCAGTTCTGGACTGCTGAAATGGCCAACTGTTCTCCCTGCTTCCTTCTACTCTTGTTCTCCTCCAATCAGCTCTCACACTGTAGCCACTCTAGTGTTCTAAAGGCATAAATCAGAATCACATGTACTTTTCTGCTTAACTCTTCAATGGCTTCCCCACAAGATCTGGCTGTTTCTTATCTCTTTAAAATCTTTTTCAAAAGCCAGTCCACCTTTTGTTTGCCACACTCTACTTACACTTGTATTTTTGTTTTCATTTTTTAAACTTGCCAAATTCTTTCTTGCCTCATGGATTTTGTATTCTCTACCTAAAGTGTTCATAACCCCAACTCTCTGCTTGGCTAATTGATACTCGCCGACTTCCCATTTCCACTTAAAATATGCTTGTCTGCTTATTATCTGTTTCTCCAAATTCAACTTATGTTCCACATTAGCAGGGACATATCTGCTAGTGAGGTTCACTACCATATATCCAACCTAGCACTTAGCCAGACCCCAGTGAAGTTCAACAAAGACCCTCTGAAAGAATGGATACTGTCATAACCTATACTTCTCATACATTTATTCTCATCATCATTCCTTCCTGCATGTTTTATGATGATAAAATGAGGGATGCTACTTCATTTTTCTTTACTTTCTCAAGAATCAAAATGTGGGCATAACAAATAGTCACTCATTTCATATTCTTTTCACTACATATACCTAGCACAGCACATATATACTGTTATAATAATTTAAGTATCAATACTTTGTGACATTTTGTCATTATGACAAATGTGAATATCCCAACAGAGAAATGGACATAGGCATATTTATCCCCCTCCCTCATTAGCCAATAAAGTAATAAGACATAATAAAATCCCATTTTTAGTCCATCACATTAACCAATGATTAAAAATAAATTTAAAGCATAATGTTGGGAAGAATACAGTGAACTTGGTGTCTACACACACTGTGGTGAGGATGCATAAATCTTATATTTAAGATATATTTAAATCTTTTATATTGAAGATATATTTAAATCTTATGTTTAAAATACAAATCTTGGGGCGCCTGGGTGGTTCAGTCAGTTAAGCGTCCGACTTCAGCTCAGGTCATGATCTCACGGTTTGTGAGTTTCAGCCCTGCATTGGGCTTGGTGCTGACAGCTCGGAGCCTGAAGCCTGCTTCAGATTCTGTGTCTCCCTCTCTCTGTTCCTCCCCCGCTTGCACTCTATCTCTCTCTCTCAAAAATAAAGATTAAAAAAAATTTTTTTAATAAAATAAAATATAAATCTTTATATTTAAGAAGAGGAAAACATATCAAACACTTTAAAAATGTCTACTCTCTCTGACTCAGGAGTTACACTTTTAAGAATTTATCCTAAGGATGTTAATTTATATACAAAGATATTCATCTCAATATTACTTACAAAATAGAAAACAAAAAGCCCAGGGAGTCACAAATATGTGATCAAAATGGCAGAATATCATGCAATCATTAAAGTTATTTACATATGAATATTTAATAATTTGGGGAAATCTGTATTTTAAGTTTTTAAAATTTTTTTTTTTCAACATTTTATTTATTTTTGGGACAGAGAGAGAGAGACAGAGCATGAACGGGGGAGGGGCAGAGAGAGGGAGACACAGAATCGGAAACAGGCTCCAGGCTCCGAGCCATCAGCCCAGAGCCTGACGCGGGGCTCGAACTCACGGACCGCGAGATCGTGACCTGGCTGAAGTCGGACGCTTAACCGACTGCGCCACCCAGGCGCCCCTGTATTTTAAGTTTTTAAAAGATACATAGCAGAAGAGTTCATATTTAAATTTTGCCTAGGAAGAA
Organism: Lynx canadensis; assembly: GCF_007474595.2. Classification (NCBI taxonomy): domain Eukaryota; kingdom Metazoa; phylum Chordata; class Mammalia; order Carnivora; family Felidae; genus Lynx; species Lynx canadensis. Next base: position 102,417,769 of record NC_044306.2, read on the forward strand.
GACTATCTATAAAAATGCTGGAAAGTAAGTAGGAAGTGATAATACTGGTTATTATAAAAGGATATTATTATTTTCATTTTTAGCACTCTTCTGTTTTCTGTATTCTTATAATGAACGAGTTAATTTTATAATCAAAAAATAGGTTTACAAAAATGGACACTACCAATCCAATATTTTGTTGACTGCAACACAATTCTAGCAGCAATATTTTGGAGCTAAGTATGACAGTGGGCAACCACATTAGCAAAGTTATTTCTAAAATATTAACTTTTGTTTTCCTATTTTATGGTGAAACTTTCAAAGATTCACACAGCAACCAAACGCTTTGCCGTTTCTCCAGTGTCTTTTGACATTGTCAAATATCCTCTGGGGGCAAAATCACCCCTGGTTATGAACCATTGTTTTAATGATAGTTCCCTTATTCATAAGTATCCATTTCATTCATTGTAGTCTCTTAAGAATAAAATCTTTGTGATTTGCATGTGATGTATGATTTTTAGGGCAGAAATGACAGCTTTAATATATTAGTGAACAGTAACTGTCTCACCAGGAAATCATAGGTTCTGTCTTAAAAACAAAACCTTTCATAAAGTGGACATTTGAGTCAGCAAAATTTACCATTAAATGTGTGTGTGTGTGTGTGTGTGTGTGTGTGTGTGTGTGTGTGTATACACACTACCTCATACAATTTTATTTCACTGTGATAAATTCTTGCAAGATAACTACATCTCTTACTTTCCATTTGCAACACTGATTACTCTTAAATGTAAAAATAGAGCATAACATAAAACATCCAGAAGTACTTAGATGTATAATAACATGACAGTTATTTCATAGTGCTTGTAGTGTATAGCTCCAAGCCAATCAAAAATGTTACTCAATTGTCATTCACTTGTACCAAAATATACTAAATATATTAGTACAAAATAGACTAAAAAACTTTGATCTCTGTATTTTTTCCGTATATACTCTAATTCTCAAATATTCCCCTTTTCCAAATTTATTTTTTAGAAATACATACTAATTACTAGTAAAATGTTTGTTTAAAAAGTAGAATTTGCTTTACACCAGTGTAATAAAGAGTGTTTCTATACCTGGTATTCCAGTTTTGCTTGAAGAGGTCTTTGTTCCACTCTGGGTAGTATTACCTCCAGGGGATAAAGTCTCTGTGGGATATGTGGTCCCTAAAGTCTCTAGTTCTCCTCGGTTGGAAGAAAACACCAAGTCCAGGGATGGCAGCTTCAGCATGCATTCTACTCTTGATACTGGTAAACAGCTAAACTTGATCTGTGAGGGCTAAAAAGCACAGAAAACCAAAAAAGTTTCTAGGTACTAGAAAAGTTAAAACATTTCATACTGGATGCCAAATTTATATTTAATTTCCATTTCATTCCACATATACCAAACACAAAAGGATTTTGTGTTTAATGTCCTAGCCTTTATCAAACAGATACATGATATATTAACCAAAATGTATTAATAAAATGGTATTTAAAAAAAATCTAAATATTTGAGGAGGTTCCTCTGAGTGATACATATTTAGACATCTAGGTAATTCAAAACATTTAAAGGTGTCTGTGTTCATATTATACTTGTTCATAAGTTTTTTAAAGGAAATAATTCCTCTTATACTAAAATTTTTAAAAAGCTGTTGTAGTAACAGAAGTTGTATAAACTCTCTAGCTGTCACCCGTTACATGTTTTCATCATATTTTCAAAAGACTAATGCAAAACTCCAGAAGATCAGACTGAAGCCCGTTTGGCCAAATTGCTGTTGTAGAAAACAGTTTGAACAGATGACCATCAGTTTCTTTTATTCTTGAGATTATCAGGTTTTAATTGAAGGTTAACTAAATCCTGAAGTTTGGGGGCGCCTGGGTGAGTCAGTCGATTAAGCGTCCATCTCTTTGTTTCGGCTCAGGTTGGGATCTCATGGGTTTGTGGGTTTGAGCCCCACACTGGACTCTGCACAGACAGTGCAGAATGTGCTTGGGATTCTCTCTCTCCTTCTCTCTGCCCCTCTCCCCATTTGCTTGCCCTCTCTCTCTCTCAAAATAAATAAACTAAAAAAAAAAAAAAAAAAAATCCTGAGGTTTGGTTACAAGTGGTTTTCAAGTCCTCTTTAATAAATGGACTCAATCAGATACTAATATATACTCCCAAAGGCCTACTGATAAGACTGTATTTTATAATAAAATACTAAATAAAAATTCCATAACTTAGCAAAAATCTAACAAAGGTACTATTATGTGACTTATATCTCAATTACACTTTATATTTGCCCAAAAAGGACCATAATGGCAAGAAATACAGGTGTGCTAACAAAAAAAGGAATAAAATGCCGTAAAAAAGGAGGTTTAATGTAAACATTTTAATTTTTTCCATAACAGTGTGAAATCTAAGATTTGATAGCCCAAAGATCTATGCATCTCCCCAGCAGAAAAGTTAATACACATATAAAATTGTATATAAACTTCCCATATGTCAATCTCTAGGCCCTGATAGATATACTAAAGGTCCATGAACCAAGATTAAGGAAACTTTAAGGAAAATAATATTGGAAATATTCAAATAAACTTAAGAAAAACATTTTTCTTTAAAACAAAAAGGAAGAAATGAAGTATATCACCTGAACTCGTACATAAACCACAACATCCACAGGGAAGGAAGAGTAAGCAGATGTTGAAGATGATACTAATGATGTTGTTGATTCTTCCATAGGATCAGGTATTTCAAAATGTCCCATATCTTCATCTTGTGAACTGACAGCTGTTAAAATATTTAGTTTTATTATTAGGGCAAGGGCAAACTATTTACTAAAAGATCTTTTCTCTTAATGCTAGCACTGAGATAAGGGATATGAACACACAGAAACTTGCTTCTGTGGCCCATCATTCTACAAATCTTTACCTATTCAAACCTCTTGCTTGTTTCTCCAAATTCCAATTCCTGTTATAACACTGTACAGAGAAAATTAAGTATTTGCCCTCAAGAAGTTTCCAGTCCAAGAGAGAATCTAATGTAGGAATTAAGGATGTTAATTTTGTCATTAACTAGCTGTGGCCATGGGAAAATCATATAACCTCACCAAGACCTAATTTCTTTATTTGTAAATGAGGACTAGATGATTTCTCAAGTTCTTTTTCAGTTCTGTAATTCATGATCACTGAATATAGTATATAATAATATATAATAGCACTAAAAATTCTTCTAAGTAATAGAATTTTTAAAATATAAGTGATTGAGAAGTAAATGTATAAGGAGAATACTTACTTGTATAATTCCTTTCAATTGGTGTGATTGGGATAGTTTCTAGAGCTTTTTCCAGAAAATCTAATAGGCAGGGACTAATAACCATTTCTTCTGGCAATGACTGAAGTGCTACCCAAGCGTACAATTTGGCTGTTTTGACTCCTCCACTTCCTTTTCCTTTGGCTAGAACATTTACAAATGTGAGGTGAATTTAATAGTTCCCATAAAACATACAATAATTCTATGAGAAATTAGAACTACAGGACAGTTTCATCAGGTGAAGCACCTTATACATAAACCATACAAGAATGCAATAAAAATAGCAGATTGATAGAAATGATATATTAATATTAGGATATAAAGATAATTAATGATGCACATAATACCACAGTTACTCCTGCTTGCTCTAGGTCACAAATTTTGGTTCAATTTTTCAAGTTTATGGTTCGCTTAGTATTTCATTTAGCATTATTTTGTCCACTTAAGAAGATATAGAGAGAGTTGACTAACAATATTTTGTGGTAAGTGAGGAAAAATGTTGTTTTCAGGCTTTCCTATGTTCTTCTGTTTTTAGCTTATAGATACTTATAATGCTCCCCTACATGGACTACCATCTCTTTCCTCCTACATAACAAATATTCTGTGTCAGTAGATGAGTATAATAGCTAACTAAGACTTAGTTAACTTTGGCTTAGGTTTCTACCCCCAACATACATCAATTTTGTAAACCTAGCAAAGCAGTTCAACTTCTGTGAACCTGAGCTTTCCTCATTTATAAAATTGGAATAATATTATCTGTCCTGCACTTAAATGGGCATAGATGTTCCCTGTCAATTGAAAAGGGATATAAAAAATATGATTATCATGACTACTGGCTATTTTAAAGGATTTATGTATCAAGTTCCATCTCTCAAACAAAACATCTTCAAATAATTCTTGTCTGATATTCCTTTTTTTTATTTTTTAATTTTAATTTTTGTTTTGGAAATTCTAATGTATATTTGAGGTATCCATGTGGTGTGATAGCCAGATTCCAAAATAGCTGCCGGTGGTTCTTGCCTCCTGGCATTCATGCCCTTGTGTAGTTCTCTCCCACAGTGAATAGGGCTGACCTGTATGATCAACAAGATATTGTGGAAGTGATGGTTTGTGACTTCTGAGGCTAGGCCATAAAAGGTACTGCATCTTCAGTCACATTCTCTTCGAGATCACTCCTTTTGAAGGAAGTCGGCTCCCTTGTTATGAGAACACTGAAGCAGCCCAGTGGACAGGCCCAAGTGGGGAGGTACTAAAGCACCAGCTTGCCTGCCATGTGAATGGGAAGTGATGGAAGCAGATTTTCCAGACCTAGTCAAGCATTCTGACGACTGCAGACTTAGCCAACACCTTGACTGCAATGTCACAAATGACTTTACCGGCCAAACTGCTGCTGAATTTCTGATCCACACAAACTGTATTGGAGGTTAAAAGCCACCAGATTTGGGATCATTTGTTATGCAAAAATAGATAATAAATGTGGTTAAGACCAATGTACTTTGTCTTAAATGTGTAAGTTTAATGTTTCCATCTAAATCATAAGCTCCCACATATTAACTGCAGAAAATTTTTTCTAAATACATTTGTGTGTGTGTGTGTGTGTGTGTGTGTGTGTGTGTGTGCATGTATAAAAGTTAAACTATTTAGTATATTAAATTTTTTTTTAACACTGATATTCTAAGGTAGTATCAATTTGAAAAATATCCAAAAGTAGTTGGGCCACATTTCCAATATGAATATGAATTTTATACAGTCGTTATTGGCAAATCTATGTCCTTTTTTCTTAAACATGTAAACTTGAAAGAAATTCTCAATAGAGCAAATAGGTGATGACCAAAAAGTTACAAAAAAAAAAACAAAACTAAAAATAAGGTATATTTTCCTGAAATACCTGAGGGAATAGGTGGGGGTTGGGGAGGAAGTAAGGTGTTAGTCTTGCTCTGGACAGTGCAGGGTAAAGGAGGAGAAGGAGGAGATGATGCACTATCTTTCATACCATACAGCTTGGACTCTTTAGAGAGCGTTCTTGGCAAGGAAGATCCTCTGGAGGCATTAGGTGAGTCAGTCTTTAGTGTCTTGGAATTGTAATGCAACTGTATGAAGACAGATAAACTTTCAAAATTAAAATAATCCAGATAAAGAAAACCAACAAATGTAGAAAAATGAGGAAGAACACCAATCCAGCAGTCAGAAGACCCATTTTACAAGTAAATGTTGTGATGCTAGTAAGATTCTTAACTTTTTTTCATTTAAAATTTAAAAAGTCATCCCAGATAATAAATTCTTTTCTAGCTTAATGTTACAGCATTCTATAATTCTAGAATCTAAAAAAATAGATGTTTAATTAAGTTGGACTTGGAAAGGTTCAGCAAAGGTTTATACAATATTCATTGTATAAAAAAGTAACTTTTTACTGCCAAAATTTAATGGAAAAGCTATATAAAAGAAGTGGCAACCTATAATTTAGATGTTCTTATGTTCAGAATATAGCTGCATCAGAGAAAAATGAAAAGTTTCATGTTAATATACTCGGTAAAGGAAGAATGTGTATGATAGAAAATGAACACCACTAAGAATAAGCTAACCCTAGACGGATAGAAATTACGTATTAATATTAATATAATTAACATTAATAAATGATATATTAATATTAGAATATAAAGATAATTAATGATGCATATAATACAACCTAGACTTTTAGGTTTTTACCTTTACATCAACTCCAGGAATGTAAAATACTGTTGTTTCTAAGTCACTAGGTTTTGTCTGTAGAGATGATGGCACTTTCTTGCCAGTCATTAAATGGGTAGTAGAAGCATAATTAGTTTGAAACTTCTTCTTTTTTGAAGGAGAATCTTGATCTAAGCTCCTGGAACTTCTATCATAACTCCTATAAACAGAAAAATGTTTTATCTTTTTTAAAAAGGACATTTATCTCCTTTTGTTTAAAATCAAACTTTTATTTATATAGTAAGTGGAATGTAATCCTTCATTAATAAAGTTGAAAAAGTAAAGTTTATTAGCGTGTCTAGCTAAACTGGTTAATGCCTTGCATGGATGATGTTTATGTTGTATTTTCCGTAACTACATAGGGGAGTTATCTTTATTCTTTCCTGAGGCCGCAATTGTTTCACATGAACATAGCAGGCTGAGGCAAATGAAATTGCCCTTTATGTAGGTAAAAACAGCTGAATATTGGCAATTTATTATAACAAATTAACATTCTTATCATTACTACTACATTTGTAGGAATTCAATTGTATAAGTGCCTTTTCATCTTCTCATTTTATTCATTTTATAAAACCCTCCTTAGACAAATAGACCATTAAAAAAATTTCTTTTTTTAATGTAATCTCTACACCCAATGTGGGGCTCAAATTCACAATGCCAAGATCAAGAGTTGCATGCCCTAATGACTGAGCCAGCCGGGTACCCCTAAAAATCTTTTATTATGAAAAATTCAAAAAGTAAACAGAATGGTACAGTGAACTCCTAAGGCTCCAGCTTCAACAACTGTCAGCATTCTGCCCTTTTTTAAAAATCTACATTTCTACCTCCTCCCCATCCCTTCAATTGTTATTTTCTTCAGCTTTTATTTATTTATTTTTTAAGAAAGAGAGAGAGTGAGAGAGAGTACAAGCAGGGGAGAGGGGCAAAGGGCGAGAAAGAGAGAATGTTAAGCAGGCTCCATGTTCAGTGCAGAGCCCGACATGGGGCTTGATTTCATGACTCTTGAGATCATGACCTGAGCCAAAGTCAAGAGCTGGATGTTCAACTGACTGAGCCAGCCAGGTGCGTGCCTCTTTAGCTCTTTTTTAGATTAGGTCAAAGAAAAGCAAAGGAAAAAATTCAAGAAAAAATAATCTAATCTTAAGCCTATTTATACCACCATTTTTTTAATGATGGAAACAAATGGTAAAGCTGCAGTTATATCCTAAATGACAGTCCAGTATACTGAGGCCTCTGTGCCACTGTTTCCCAATCTTTATCTCTATTTGAATTCATCAAAATTCTGAATAACCAAGATATCTCAGTGTACTGCACTTGTCTTTATAATAGAAATGTGCACGATACAAGGAGAATTCCAAAGATATAATTCTTCTAGTTAAATTGCTAGAATCTAAATCTGACATCCATTTCCAGTTGCCAGAAAATTTTATACACTTGTTTAAAGAAATAGTATATTATACAAATAACCACTCAAACTTTGCAGGTGTGATTAAATCCACTCTTTAAATCTACATTTTGGGACATGGGTGGAAAGTTTGTTGTAATTCAGTGATATATAAATAGTATTTCTAACAAATGAAAATCACATGTACCCTTTTCTGACCAATTTCTTACCTTCTCAAACTTATATCGTCATGTTCTTGTAGAAGGGTAGTTGGGTGTAGCACACATTTTCCACTATCAATTTCAACACGTATATCAAGTTCAAAGTCAATATTTCTCTCTGTAGCTGTGCCACTAAGACTTCGGTTGACTGGAGCTGTGGGCCAGCGTTCTGTAAATAGTTGATGAACAGCGGCGAAACCTGTTGCTTTTTTACGAGATGTATGTCTAAAGAAAGAAAACTGATCATTACACTGTATTAAATCGAAAAAATTTTCAACAAACTATTTTCCAATATCTTACGTGAGCAACAGTCTGTAAATAAATTTTACTATTTTATAAATTCATACATACAACTCAACTAGTTCATACTATTGAAGATTTTCCTAAGTTTGATGGAGTCACATTTTATTCAGCAACCACGCACTCAGTAACTATCATGTGCTGAGCAACATGCTAGGTGCTGATGACACAGACAGCATCACTGCTATTAAGGTGTCTAAATATTGGTGTATGAAATATAGTCTACATTTTCAAGGAGATTTCGTATTTGCAAATTGTAAAATGTTACTTTCCTGATTTTATTAAAAGACTGAAGAATAGGGAAAGAAAAAATAATGCCATATGGAGCTAAATTACATTAGTAAGCCACAGATATGTCTCTTAGTCTCACTCTGGCTAGGCAAATTAAGATTTTTTTCTATAAAAGTTAATAGTTACACATAATGCTTTAAAGATCAGTTCTAAACTCTGAAATACTGCCTAAGCATCTCAAAACAAAAAGGCTACTTACGAGGGTTTCCTGTAAATATAAAACCTTTCCCTCTCATGATCTTCATCCTTTTCATCCTTCTCAGAATCTTCACTAGTGGAAGACAAACTGTCATCCCGTCGGCCCTCTTCAGGTTGGAAAGGAATGCCTGTTGAAAAGCCTCCTGGAGTTTTGGAAGAGCTGAACACAGAATATGATCCTTCACTGTTTGATGAGTAATGGGAGGGACCTTCAATGGTTACTGACAAAAGGTCCAGTTCTGTCTCCTCTGGAAACTGATTGTAAAAAGAGAAAACATGAAATCAGGTTCATTTTATATATCTTTTCTTAATTAAAAAAAGAGAAAGAGAAAGAACATGTTTAAACATTTAAAATTCCCTCAGACTTGAATTTCCTCACTCTGAACTGAAAGAAAGGTAGATTTATGAACATGAAATAGCACACCAAGGAGGGAAGCAGGTAAGTCACATGACTGACAGAGTGAAATTTACTTTACAGAAGCCTCTATCATCCTGTTAATTAGTACATGTTGTGTAATTGTTTAAGTTAAACATGCTATGGGGACAAAGCAAATAATGTGACCAACTGTAAATCAGAAGGGCATGAGAGCAATTAGTGACAGAAGAGCATGCAGTGTCAGTACAGAAAGTACCTCATGCTTCTAGATGCTTTTTGTAGATATATACTTTTTTGCATTAAAGCGATTTTTTTTTTTTACTTTTTATTTTATTATTTTTTTATTCTCAAGTTAGTTAATATACAGTGTAATCTTGGCTTCAGGAGTAGAACCCCATGACTCATCTCTTATATATGACACCCAGTGCTCTTCCCAAAGAGTGCCCTTCCTTAATGCTCGTCACCCATTTAACCCACCCCCATCAACTCTCAGTTTGTTCTTTGTATTTAAGAGTCTCTTACGTGGATATATTTTTTTAACGTTTATTTATTTCTGAGAGAGAGAGAGAAAAAGTGTGAGTTGGGGAGGGGCAGAGACACAGGGGCACAGAGGATCTGAAGTGGGCTCTTTGGTGACAGCAGAGAGCCCAATGCAGGGCTTGAACCAATGAACCATGAGATCATGACCTGAGCTGAAGTTGGACACTTAACCAACTGAGCCACCCATGTGCCCCCGCTTTTTGTAGGTGTATTTTATTCATTTTTATTTACTTATTTTTTAATTTTTTTTTTTTTTTTTTTTTTTTGGAGAGAGACAGAGACAGAGACAGAGACAGACAGAGTGTGAGCAGGGAAGGGGCAGAGAGAGGGGGAGACACAGAATCCAAAGCAGGCTCCAGGCTCCAAGTTGTCAGCACAGAGCCAGATGTGGGGCTCGAACCCACAAACTGTGAGATCATGACCTGAGCTGAAGAAACAAGTTCCTAATTGATTAAAGACAGATGTGCAAATAGTTATGTAATTAAAGATATCAAACTCAAGAATATTATTTTTTAAGATGAATAGTTTATTATAAACACTGTGTCACTGAGGATTGCACCAGGAGCCCACTGTCTTTAAGGTCAAAAAAAATAAAAACAAAAAAACAACAACAAAAAAACTTCCTATGATCTAATTTGTATTTCCTGTTTTGAGAGTTGCTTAAATATCCCTTGAAAATGTGAAAAGCCTTTGTAAAGTGTAACGTGCAAAGGAATGAAATCTATTGATTCTATTAGATACAACAAAATTAGATACATAAAAATAGACTATTATAATCAAAATTTCAAAAATGCAGAGTCCAGCTTTTTCTCACTTTTTATAATATACATGTTATTTAGTAAATATGTAAGACAGGTTTTATTTATCAGAACATATTCAATTTTTAAAAGTGTAGTATGAGTTTGTGTAAATATCCCTTTGTCTTATATCTATTTTATATTTAGCCATGCCTTAATCTATTTTGTAATTTATTATTTTTATATACTACTTTTTACAAGTAGCATACATTACTATTTAAAAATAGGATTTGAACCAATTCAAATATTAATGCCCTTAAGAACCACTTAATCATTTCACAATATAAACATATATCAAATCATTAGTTGTATGTCTGATACTAATGTTACATGTCAATTATATTTCAACTAAAAAAAGAAAGTTAGATGGGGAAAAATCAATTAGTAGAATCACTCAGTTCAATTCTGTAAATAACTTACTTCCAAGTTCATTTGTAGAAAAAAAATGTTTATCAAGCTCACTATAATCTAATAGTTCTAAAACAAAACTCAGTTTGACTAAATTCAGTGTAACTATAGGATATATACTGAGACTATAGCTTAAAAGGGTGGGGAAAGGGAAACAAAATACATGTCAAATTAAGGTAACTTGACAGAAAATTCTTAGACAAGGATTTATATACCTAGTATACAGCTATATTTTTATAAATTATTTTTTTTTAATATTTATTTATTTTTGAGAGAGAGAGCAGAAGCAGAGAAGGGGCAGAGAGAAGGGGGAACAGAGGATCTGAATTGGGCTCTGTGCTGACAGCAGAGAACCTGATGCGGGGCTTGAACCCATGAACTGTCAGATCACGACCTGAGCTGAAGTTGGACACTCAACTGAGTGAGCCACCCAGGCACCCCTACAGATATATTTTTAAAATTCAGTTTACTTTCATGACTTATATTTAGGGAAAATATATGGTTCATAAAAATGTTAATTCAACTTATAAATGATTGTGCAGCACATTTTCCACAGTTTTGTACATGAGACTAATTTTTATTTGTATTTTTAAATGTTTATTTTGAGAGAGAGAGTGTGGAGGGGAGGGGAGGGAAGAGAGGGAGAAGGAGAGGGAGAGAGGGAGAGAAGGAAAGAGGGGGAGAAGGACAGAGGAAAAGAAGGAGAGAGGGAGAGAGGGAGAGAAGGAGAGAGGGAGAGGGAGAGGGAGAGAGACAGAGACAGAGACAGACAGACAGACACAGACAGACAGAAAGAGAATCCCAAGCAAGCTCCATGCTGTCAGTGCAGAGCCTGACACAGGGCTTGATCTCACAAGCCATGAGATCATGACCTGAGCCGAAATCAAGAGTTGGATGCTTAACCAACTGAGCCACCCAGGCACCCCAAACATGAGAGTATTTTTTAAATGGATTGCTTTTATACATGTATGCTTTTTTATACCAGTGACTCCAAAGAAATAACATTCAAGGATTAATTTGTTGTTCTGAGAGAAGTTTAATTCTAGTTTCAATTAGTTAACAAAATTTTTTTAAAGAAAAGATTCATTTTGTAGTTGAATGCAGGGAAAAGAGATGCACTTAGGGATTAGCAAATAACTAATAAATAGCAGTTTTTGATTTATGATTCGGTCAATTTGGTAAGCTGATTTAGTCTTTAATTTTGGAGATTCAATAATACTGTATAAAGTATAGAAATAAAATGTATTTGTGCAAGAGCTTGTAAGACATACATGGTGAAAAAGAATTCAAACAATCTTAAAGCTTTATGTAAAATATTTTTGAGGCCTGAGTTTAGTACAAAAGGAGAGAAAGACAATGTGAAAGCAGATTTGAGGGTGGTTAATTAGTTTTAAAGCAAAATTTATGTTGTTCTTAATAAGTACCTGAAAATACCCTTCCCCAGGAGAGCTGGATTGTGGTGTACTTCCCCATATTGTTTTTTTCAACTTAATTAAAATAATAAGAAAATATATAAAAACTCGTGAAAAATAAACAATGGTTTAATAGTAAACAAATCTTCAAAAACAAACATAAAGTTAACAAAAAGTTTAACATACATAAAATTAAATGTAACTTTTAAGTTGACCTTTTCTGACTTCTGGTTTCTGCCATTATCACTATATATTCTGAACCAAAATACGTAATAAAATACATAAATACATAAAGTATAAACATTCTGCATTTACACTTGTGTAAAAGACCTAATGTGGATTCATACTTGAAAGGAAAATTACTCAACAAAATCTTTCTACCTAAGAACAAGCAGTAGAGTGTTTATTCTTGGTGCAAAATGCTAGTCTTGCACTAGGACATACAACTAATGATGTCAGACATACAACACTTGCAGCATGGCTCTCAAATGATGGCACAGAGGCAGTGTCCTGCTGTTTGGTAATTTTTAGATACTTCAATCATCACAATCCACACTTTCATTGTAGATAGGAATTAGTATTTTGAAATTGTGTAACTACTATAATTTTGTAATTAATAAAAATTATTTTGCACTGTGTATCTTGAACCAATAGTATCTCTCTTACTGTATCTTGGATATTGAAAGTTACTCTGGGTCCAGGAGATGCTGCATCTACACGGATTTCAGGGAGCTCCTCAGTTTCTCCTATTCGAGAACTGTAAGGAAAATAGAAAGTTACAAAACATTAGTATTGTTTTAAAAAAGCCCCTGGACTTTATAGAAGTCTCACAAATGACATTAACATTCTAAAGATTTCTAAATATTTACCTTATCCAACGGTTAAATTTTTGGTATTCCATTTCTTAACCTGTAGCATACTATTAAAAAAGCACTGAAGGTTTTGATTAACATGAGATTTTCTGAAACTAAACCATGTAAAAATTTATACCTCTTACTTCAAGTGCTCATTTATTAGTAAGACAGTATTTTTCTTTAATATGTAAAATTTCCATTTCTTCCTATGCTAAATGTGTATGTAATCACACCTTATCTAAAAGTGACAAACTTATAGCAGCAGCTAATAATATGCAAATACTCATTTCTTTGAGTAGTCTATAAGTTTACATATAAACTTGTCTAAATAGCAATGTACTTCTTTACTGAAAAGCACACAATGATTGTGGTATAAATATGATAGAGGAATTCTTCAAACTTTTTAGTTTGACAGTATCCATTATTACCAGTATTTGACTAATGAGGTTTATTTCTGCTCCCTTAATTATGTAATTTCCCCAATTAGAACACAATAAATAAGAAGTGGACATTTGTAAAGGAGTCAGCAATTTTATTATTTGTTTCAATGGTTGAAATATGTATTACCTTGCCCTTTCCATTCGTTTAAGAGGTGGTCTTCCAGAAGCAGAAATGCTTTTTGAACGGCTGTAACTTGGTTTGTAACCCAAACCCCATTTATCCTTTAGGGAAGCAGCCTAATGAAATAGGAGAAGAGTGACTTTAAACAACTGATGGTGTTGTAATATCTGACTACAGATAAAATATTATTCTATTCAACAAATTAGTCTGTTTTTCCCCCAGGTCAATAACATGTCACTTTATTTTTATTTTTTATTAGAGAGTGAGAGAGAGGTAGAGAGAGTACACATGCACATGAGCAGGGGAGGGGCCTAGGGAGAGGGAGAATCTTAAGCAGGGTCCGGACCCAGCACAGCCCATGTGAGGCTGGATGTGGGGTTTGATCTCCCAACAGTGAGATCATGACCTGGAGTCGAATGCTCAACCAACTTGAGCCACTGAGGCGCCCTGATAACGTGTTACTTTAAATTAGACTTTAAATGTCACTTAACAGTATAGGTGGATCAAAGTAGAGCAGGACCTAATGTCATTTAGAAGGAGTGTACAATGAAAATATGAGTCACCAGCTGGCCTGCAAGAGAAAAGAGAAAGATTGGGAGCAGGGGTGAGGGGTACAGAAATAAGGTGAGAAGAAAGGAAACGATTAAAAAGTAAAGAACAGCAAAAGAAAATGAGAATTAAAAAGACAGATTCCGGGAGAAAGCTAGGTTGGGGGTGGAAGAGAAAGAGAGATTAAGGGAAAGCAGGAGGGAGAGAGGGAGAGGCTGGGTTTGAGGGCCATCAATCATCTCAAGTACTACCCAAAGGCACTCCTGTGACAGAACTCCATTATAGGATAGGATAGGATAGGATAGGATAGGATAGGATAGGATAGGACAGGACAGGACAGGATAGGATAGGATAGGATAGGATAGGATAGGATAGGATAGGAAAGGGGAGAAGGGAGAAGGGAGGGAGAAGGGAGAAGGGAAAGGGAAAGGGAAAGGGAAAGGGAAAGGGAAAGGGAAAGGGAAAGGGAAAGGGAAGGGAAGGGAAGGGAAGGGAAGGGAAGGGAAGGGAAGGGAAGGGAAGGGAAGGAAGGAAAAGGAAAAGGAAAAGGAGAAGGAAAAGGAAAAGGAAAAGGAAAAGGAAAAGGAAAAGGAAAAGGAAAAGGAAAAGGAAAAGGAAAAGGAAAAGGAAAAGGAAAAGGAAAAGGTGACTTCAACACTCTACTGGTGTCCAAATCCCTCTTCTCCAAATCTGTATCTAGTTGGGAACTAGATATTGAAAAGACTCAAATACAATGGAAATGTGGAATGCAAGAGGACTGAAGGGGAATTGAGGGGGAAATGACAAATGAGGTAAATGTTAAGAATGCTGATACAATTTTGGTAATTTCCCTAATCCTCTCTACCTAGTTTTATCAACAGTCAATTACCAAGTATAAACTACCTCATAAACAGTATGAAAACAGTATTTTAATTCTATTATATGATTGTTAAGTATATGGTAGGAAAAATTTTAAACACAGATTTATGCATTAGAAGTCATAACTATCCATTTATTATTATCAGAAGCCAGTGATGAATAACTCAGATTGGATTTTATTTTCAGTTTAAATAAATAATTTATAACAGTATTCAAACTAGGGTGTCTGGGAGTTTGGGATGATCAAGGGAATAAAGTTCAAGTCAATGAACCCTGGATCTCTACAACCTTTCTCCACTTCCTCTGGCCCTAGCAACTCTGACTTAATGTTTTTTATGTACTGGGGTGTGACCCAAAAACCTTATGCTGGTAAAAAAAAAAAAAAAAATAGAGTGTTCTGCTGACTATTAAAAAAAGAAAGGTTAAGAATCTATTTTTTTTAAAGTACATTTTCCACTAACAAGACCATCTTAACCCAAAGCAACCTACCTCTATTTGAATACATTTTAGAATTATTTTCTACTGTATGTTTATAGTATATCTATCTACATATTTATTTTACTTGTTCAGCAACTGGACTAAATCCCAAAAAATGTGGTGGGAAGTGGGGTCAAAGGTAAATAACTTGTTCTTTAAGAGACTCGGATTCTAGTACGGACAACTAAATGAACGAAGGGAAAAGAATGAAGTGCCGCGAGTATAGTGGCTTAGAGGTAAAGTCAGCTGCAGAAAATGGGACAGGAATAAAATGGACATCTCAAAAGACTAACATTTGAGTTGAAGACTAAAAAGAAAGTATGATTTCATGAAAGGTGGACAAAACGTGGTGGCTAAGGACACAGAATGTAGAGTCCCACTATTTGGGTTTAAATCTTGGCTCCACTGAGATTAATGGCCGTACAACCTTGGTCAAATTACCTGACCTCTGTCTGTTTCCTCATTTTTAAAATGAGGAAAATAATACAGGCTACCTCATACAGCTGTTGTACATATTTAGTGGGTTGTTAAATATAAAGTGCTTTAAATAGCGTCTAGTACATAGTAGATATGAGACATACAAATCAAATGGTATTATCACTAGCAATGGAGGAAGAAAGAGAACATAAGTATCCTCACAAAGTTTCATAAACTAAAAAATAAAAGAATGGTCTACTTTAATCATAAAATTCTTCTTAAATGTTTACTCACTCGCATACTAGACCTCCGTAATTTTTTACGAACGTCTCTTCGAATATCATTCACAGCAACAGATTCTAATTGTTGATAACGCTGAATTTCCTGGTTTATGGTTCCTTCACTTGCACCTAATTTTCTGGATGCAAAACAAATACTGCAATTAGTGTAAAGTAGTAACAAAGTAAGATTGATTTTTACTTGCTCCTTTTTAATTCTTTCACTTCTCAGAATATCGAAGATTATATATGGACAGACCAAAACCCTCCATAAAGTTAATAAAAAAAAAACTCTAACATTTTAGGAAATGGCTCTTTCTGACTTCTGCATTAAGAGAATCTTTGATAATCTCATGAAAGCTATGGACCCACTCTACAGAAGAATGTATGTAAAATTCTACATATATTTAAGCCTCAAGTAAGATTTTAGGGAAGTATACTTTCCTTCAAGTCATTTTTAACCCCTAAGAGCAAAACTCAAACTGTAATGTAAGTCAACAGGAAAATGTGAATCATTATATAATTAATTCAATGAATAGTTTTTAGGTAATACGTAAACAATATGAGACAAATATATGCATTTTGTCTGATGCGTTTGTCTAAATGCATATATTTGTCTAAAGTCCTCAAATGCAAAAAACACAGGCATAGGTGTATGAAGATTAGAAAAGATAAAGCGTGAATATCACCTCCTGGGAAAACAAAAATGTCAGTTTGATAGGCAGGATATTTAGTCTTCTAGAGCAAGTTATTTACTCAGTACTATGTATCAGGCAACTAATAAAGAAAAAAAATTACCACCACCTACTCCTCTCTCTCTATTCACCCTATATCCACCCTAGTTCTAGAGAACCACTAGTACAGGCAGGCAGGCAAAAAAAAAAAAAAAAAAAAGCATGAACTTTGAATTCAGACACACCCAAGTTCAAATTTCAATTCTTTAAACTCTCTGAGCCAGTTTTCTCACCTATAAAGTTTGGATAATGCCATCTAGCCACACAGAAATCCTGTGAGGATTACATTGAAATAACATGTCAGATTCACAATAGGTACTTAATAAATGCTAAATTTGTTTCCTCCCTTAAAAATTTATATTCCAGAAATACCAACGTTAGCAAAAGGCTAGTGCGTATGTTAATATGCACATGTGAAAATATGTATAAGTGTGTATACACATGTAGAGATACATATATGGAATATAAAGTCAGTCATAAACTGCCCAGAAATCGGGAGTTGTGATGAGCGCCAGACTAGGATTTCACGCTTAACTTCATCACTAATGAATGTATGGTCTCATGCAAGTTACCAAACTCTTCTGGACCTTGGTGATCTCATTTATAAATTAAAGGGGTTGTACTGCCCCAAGTCCAGTCTTTTCCACACTGAAAATTCTATGATTCTACTATTAAAAATATTCTGTTACATTAAAAATCATGCACATACTTAAGATCATCTATTACTTTGGCCTGTTCATTCAGTTCTCTGATATCCACTATACGCTTCATGATTTTTCTTCCTCTAAGTTCTCCTGGCTGGCTGCATGATGCTCCTGGTCTTCGATAATCTACAGCTTCCTGAAAAATCAAAAGCATGTCTGTCAATACCACCCTCAGGTCACATAGCTAATCTACAGTATCACAAAAATGACACCTTAAATCAAAGGAAGCATGCAAGAATCAAAGCCATCTATATCAAGTACGATGATTAGAATTCTCCAGTGATTCAAATCCCTTCATTTTCACAAGGAATCTATTTAGTGGCTACCTACGTTTCCCCATGAGTGAGCTCTGCATGCTTTCAAATGGGACTGGCTAGACTGAGGGGAGCCCCACATCTCTGGGTCACACAGATACTCTGCAGGAACAGAATAGCGCTGATGTGGGGGCGTCAGGCCTAGCAGGTGATTTACAAGTCGCTGCCCAAAGGTGAGCTTGTGGCCATCTCCACTTACTGAACTTCCATCTGAACTCTAAATGATAAACAGTAACATTAATTTTTAAAAAATTTCTTCCCAAGAACAAGACTATTTCAGGAAACAAGAGTTAAAGGATATTTTGTTTTAAAAAGTTTTAAGTCAGTACCAGAATGAAAGTAGTGAGTAACTTGATTTTTAACTACCAAATAATTTATACTATAAAATGTATAGATGGAAATACATCTTTTTAAATGTATACTTCATTTTGTGTGCATGCACTTTGCTTTGAGATCCATTTTTTAGCATCTTTCTTGAGATATAATCCATACGCCATAAAATTTACCCACTTAAAATGTACAATTCAGTGGTTTTTAGTATATTCACAAAGTTGTACAACCATCATCATAATCTGTTTAGAACATTTTCACCATCTCCCAAATGAAACCTCAAAAGTAACAGCAGTCTCTCTCCCCATCTAAACCTCCCCAACTCTCCCAGCCCTCAGCAGCCACTAATCTACTTTCTGTCTCTACAGGTTTGCTTGCACTTTGCTTTTAATGTTAGTACATTACCTTTAAGTTAAGGCACAAGTTTGTTGACAGTCATTATCAAAACTATCAATTAAAAGACAATTTTATAAAAGCAAAAACCAGCATTACAAAATGCAGACACATGGAACCACCATTCTCTTCCTTTACACTTAGCAACTACAATATAATAAATAACGTTGAGTTAATCAAATCCCTATTTCAGGATAAAGGCCAGTCTAGAAAAGTCTAATAGTAAGTTTACTTACAGTATGGATAGTGGGAGACATAGTATCAACTTCATCCTCATCGGACAGGTCAGCTATGTTCACTGAATTGAGATCAGCAATATCATCTATGTCCTCCTCTCCTGTCAGTGTCGTAAGGGTATTGCCCAGAGCATTAAGCCTTTTGCCAATGTTAGGATCCATGTGGACATCAATCCCACACATTTTCCATAATACATTGAGCGTCCATGTTCCAGCACTACTACTTTCTGTTTAAATGAAGAAGTGGCATTTTGTTAAGTCTTGAGTATAAACATTTAAATAATCCTATATTTAAGGAATAAAATGGATGATAGCCTTGTGTAACAACTAACATCTCTCACAGCTAGGTCTCTCAGAAACATCAGACTGTGGGATTGACTTCCCTTTGCAAAGTGTGCATCTCTTGTTTCCTCTGTGCAGCACCCTTCTTTCTCCTGTGAACTATGGATTCCTTCTTCTCCCCACCCCCAAGCTGATCTACCTTTCTATGGTTGTAGTGGGAATTGCCACAATCCTCACTCATTAGCCAGAATTAGATAATTAGGCCAAGTAAGAGTCAAAGCTGGAAAACTAAAATCCCTTCCCTAGACTTCAAAACTAGTGGTCCCTTTCTAGTGATTGAGGTTGGAGGGATGAGGCTCATGAGCTGTTGGCAGCCATGTTTGCTGCCATGTGTAAGGAGGAGGTCAGCAGTATGAAGAAAATGAAGCAGCCAGGGAGGAGCAAAGAAGAGTCCTAGTGGGAGTTGAAATCTTGGTTCCTGTAGTTCCTGAGGGCTCCTTGAATTGAGCTGGTTCCTTACCTTCACTGAGATAGCCATTCCTAAGTTTAATTGTGATCCGTATATATCCTTTTAATAAATCCCTTTTGGTTAAGCTAGTTTGAATGGGTTGCTGTCACTTATAAACCTGAGTTTTGAAAAAGACTTTTATGTGACCTTTCTCCAAATAAGTATGTTTACCTCAGTCATCACCCTTTCCTTCTAACATTACTCCTGGAAATTTCTTAACTTTTTCAGTTCTCTGTCAGTGGGACTAGTGGCTTTACTACTTTCTGAGACAATTTACTTAGGATGAGTACCAACGCTAGGCTTGGGGGAAGATAAGGGGAATAGTAAGGAGAGAAAGGAAATCTGCTAACTTTAATCAGCTTCTACTCCCACTGACATTTTAAGAGCCCTTAAATAAATATCTCCCTTTAGCTTACCGTAACTTAGTTTTAAGTAAAATAAATAAAAATTTATGTTGTGAAATCATCTTAGTCAAGACAGGTTATAACTTCAGGGTTATCTCCTAACTTATTTCCTAAGATACTTTTTCTCTCTAATCCTTTAAAGGTTCTGCTTTCTTGCTCAAGGGAAAAAAAAAAAAAATTCAATGGCTCTCCCTTTGTCCACCAAATTAAGTCCAGACTCCTTAATTTTTTTCCAATATTATTTTTCACATAATTCTGTTCCACCCAGTTTGGACAATTCTAACTAGACACTGTTTTCACAGCATGACTAATATTCTGTCTGCCTGAATTTTCTAATCCATGCCTTCCAGTAATTGCTTAAGAAATAATTTTTATCTGTCAAGTCCCTTTTCACGTTTGTTAAAATGTTAAAAGAAGCTTTTTCTGATTCCAGTATCCTTACAAATTTGAAATTTTTCTCTCTCTTCAACAAATTTCAGTGGCAATTGGAATTTTATATTTTATTGAACTTATCACTTATCATAGCTTAATTATGCTGCAGAGCCTTAACTATATCAGAATTTATACAGAGTAGAAAGTATATCTTATCCATCTTTGTCTTTCCCAAAACTTTTTGCCATATATTTTATACACAGCAAGTGTCTAATAAATAATTGTTAAATAAATAAAAATATGCTAATATTACAAAAATAGTTTTAAAAAATCAGGGAACATCAGAACTAGTTTAGTTAAAAAATTCTTACTGTTAACATAAAGGCTATAAATATACATATATAGATATGTATATATATGTATAAAAACACAGAATTCTATCTCATATATGTAAAAAGGAAAAAGAAAAAGTTATACCAATTGTGAACCTACCAGCAGCTGCTTGTCCTGTAGTCCTAGAACATACTTCATAGGTGCCATCTGGAACTACACCTGCACAAAAAACCACCCCCCAAAATAGTTTTCAATAAAATTATGCTTGTGATTAAATATTATACTGCAGTGTTTTGCCCAAAGATTAATACCTAAATATAATAGAATAGAATCACTAGCCTCTTTAGCCTTCAGTTTCTTCGTTTTGTTATTTAAAAAAAATTTTTTTTAACATTTTTCATTTTTTGAGAGACAGTACCAGAGGGAGACACAATTCGAAGCAGGTTCCAGGCTCTGAGCTGTCAGCACAGAGCCCGATGCAAGGCTCTAACTCACAAACATTGAGATCATGACCTGAGTCGAAGTCAGGATGCTTAACCAACTGAGCTACCCAGGGGCCCCTTTAGGCTTCAGTTTCTAATCTGCAGAATGAAACGACTACCTTAGATGACTCATAATATTTCATAATTCAACATTTTTTATTTTATGCTTATGAGAACTTAACTGCAACTTTATCTTTACACTCTGCATGTGACAATACCTGACTGACCCTAAAATTCTAGTTTCTAGAGGCTTTGACAATTTGTGCCATCATTGGAATGGTACTTTGAGAGCTACTCAAATCTGAGTTGCAGAAATACTACAACATATTTGGGAGAAAGAGTTTATTAAGTGAAAATTTCTATTATGTGTTTTTTTTTTTTTAACATGATGCCAATAACTAAAATCTATAGTTTGAGACGTATGTTACCTGTACCTCACATACAAATTATAGAATATGAGAGAACTAGATCTTGTCCTAGGGTAAAATATTGCCCAATTCACCTTTATAGTCATGGTTATAAAACAGAGCAAAAGAAACTTAGTAACTCTTTCAAATCTAAGAATGCTGGAATGAAAAGAAAACCCTCTGAAATTTGAGTAACATAATTTAGGCCAAATGAAAGCTAGTAAATAAAAAAAAGGATAGAAAACTTTTAGGATTTTTAATCCTAAGAAGTATCAGAGAATTTTTTTTTTAATTCAGTTTTAAAAATTATATAAAATCATATATTACGAGCCATGATGAATTAAAAAGGAATATTAAGATTTTTAGGAGAAGATCCAAATGCTGAAAGTGAGGAGAAGGGAATCAACTAAATCACTCTAATCAAAGAGCTTGAAGTCTTTCAAACTTTTTTTTTCCATGCTACATTTTCAACTTCTAATGGTTTTTATAATTTCTATAAATACATGTTACTGAACAGAGTCTTATCTTTTCTATCTACTTACATGGTCCTTTGAACTCTTCCTATAGATTTTCCTTTCTAATTTTTACTGCAATTCCTAGAAAACATTATCACCCTAGAGAGGCAATTCCACTGTGCCATCTTTTTTCTAGGGCCTGATTTTAAAATGATCTGTAAAAAAAAAAAATCCTAAGGCATAACTCTACCTTTTCTTGTTTCTCTACCCTAACTCAACCCTTTTTTGCCAAAAATATTAAACGTCATTTATATTCTATTTATTATTACTAACAAAAACTAATCTGCCCCTTTTATAATTTAGAATTCTTAAATCAATGAAGCAACCACTCAACTCGTCTGCTTCCTTCCCAAGACATCAAACCAAAAACATGTTATAAACAAGTCATTTAATATCCTACAAAACCTAAAATAAACCATGATTATTATCACAATTATCAGCATGTTTGTATTCTACTTGGTATATATACGCTGAAGTGCTGAGTTATTATTTATGCATTTTTAATATATTTTTGATTTTGATTCAGAGGCACATTTCTCATGCATTTTCCTTTTATAATAAACTGTTTAAGAAAGGTATTCTTCCTTTGCTTCCAAAATATTCTATCCATTTTAATGATTATAATAATGGCAGGGGCGCCTGGGTGGCTCAGTTGATTAAGCGTCTGACTTCAGCTCAGGTCATGATCTCATGGCTTGTGGGTTCGAGCCCTGAATCAGGCTCTGTACTGACAGCTCAGTCAGAGCCTAGAGCCTGCTTCAGATTCTGTGTCTCCCTCTCTCTCTGCCCCTCCCCGGCTCATGTTTGGTCTCTCTCTCTCTCAAAAATAAACATTAAAAAAAATTTTTTTTAAATAAAAAAAAAAATAATGGCAAAGATGTCATCTTAATACAAACCAGGAGATTTAAATTTAAGAAAAAAATAGACAAGAAGTATAGTGATTTTTAAAAGTTTTTAATATTTTTATTTTGAGAGAAAGAGGAACAGGGAGAGAATCCCAAGCAGGGTCCAGGCTGTCAGCTCAGAGCCCAACATGGGGCTCGATCTCATAAACCGTGAGATCATGATCAGAACCTAAATCAAGAGTCAGATACTCAGCTCACTGAGCCACCCAGGCGTCTGTAGTTACAGTGATTTTTAAAAATAAATATAACAACTGTGTAAAATATTATTTGTAAAGATTTCTGATCCAGGCTATTTTTGGTCTTTTGAATATTGGGCATAAGTACTTTGATATCAAGGCTTCTTAGTAACCTGAAGTATTTCAGAGAAATCGCAGTATTTTATATGCATTACCTAAATGAGAAGCATACGATACCAAGAATTTCACCTATAGTTT
The DNA here is from genome assembly GCF_007474595.2 of Lynx canadensis. Taxonomy (NCBI): domain Eukaryota; kingdom Metazoa; phylum Chordata; class Mammalia; order Carnivora; family Felidae; genus Lynx; species Lynx canadensis. The sequence goes on from NC_044306.2 coordinate 102,441,061, forward strand.
TATCTAAGTTTTAATCAACATGGAATGTCAAAACTTCAATCTTTGATATAAAAATAATGAAGAATATTCTTGTTCTTTAAAGAATACCCAGAACTGGAAAGATTTTCTTCCAGTGGAGAGGGCAAAAGAACTGCATAAACAACCACATGCTACCTTTTGTAGAGTATTAATTTTGGCTTAGAGACTGGCTGAGGAATTTTAGTTCACAACCTTTAATTCCTCAAATGCAGTTTTTTCTTTATTATAATATTAATATGCTATGATATTTAATATATTAAAATAAAAATAAACCCATATACTTTCAAAATTGTATATAAACACAGCTTTAGTTACTCCCAACCTCCAGTATTATGGAATTGGAAGAATTCACACAAGTTATACTCTGTAGCTTACAAATTTAGACACGTGGATTTATTAACGTCAATATTTTGTGGCTGGAGTTCCTGTTCCTGGTTATCTACAACCTGTTCTATGTTATATGATGAACTAGTTCTTACACATTTATCACTTTCTTTCAAGATCCCCACGGAACAAAGATGCTTTATCTGGTCATTCATGAATCAACTACAGGAAAAAATCAGGTAGTAAACAAATCTTCAACTGTTATACTATTAAGCAGAATGCCTAACTGGTTTACTTACCCAAACTACTGAAACCTGACATTTTTCACAAATATGAACATTTAACTAGAAATAGCTCTTATTTCACAAAGTCCAATAACATTCCTATAGCTGAGCATCCTTTGGTTTTACAAATAAAGACACTATTTCTGTTTTTTTTTTTCAATTTAAACAAATTCTAAACATCATACAGAAAATAAGTCACTCACAGGCATTCATCACTAGATCGCCACGAATTTCTGGTTTCCAGTCATCCCACGACGTCTCAAAGCCATCAGCAAAACGAATACAAAAGTTTTTGAAATGCCCTTTACTAACCAGAGATTCTGAAGAACAAGCAGTGATGAGAGTACTTTCAATGGTCAATACTAAAGCAGAACCAATGTCAAGGTCTCCAGTGTGATTAGACTGCAAAATATATTGAAGAAAAAATAAGACAAAATACAACACTTTTTTAAATTTGGAAATTCTCACAGAATTCCTAGGAACAAAAGTCTGGAAAACGTCAAGCCTAGAAAGCTTAATTAGAAAGTACCGTAAAAAGATGCTTTTAAAAATTACTGAAGAGAAATACATTTGCCATGTGCATCTTTTTCTTTTTTAACTCACAAAAGGTTAATTATCTAGTTTTCTATCTCAAGCTTCTGATTTAGTTGTGGGGAACATTCTCATTATGACAACCACCTTCGGTGTGTATGGCTTTCCTGAGTTCTGTCCATCATGCCATTAAAAAACTACCATTTTTCAACTCCTGAGGCATAAATATATGTTGCCAATCCTCAACCCAGGACTTTTCTTCACAGTGTGTTGCCAAACAAAATACTAAAAGATAAACCCATTTGACAACAGGTTACAGGTTATTTACAGTAAATTTTAACAGTAAAATAGACCTCTGTATTTGTTCTAATTTTAACTTCTTAAGCCTGATAGGGGTTTACAGCCCTTTTTTGTCTCATACACATGTCCACGCAAATATGCACTCCTAAGAATTAGTCCTAAATTATGAAAACTCTTGCTTTATCCAACACACATACTTTGGAAGTTTCATTACCAACTATTTCAGCTTAAAAGCATTTTGAAATTCCCTACTCTAATTTAGATGAGGTTACTAAACCCTATTACACAGTATTCTTAAATGTTCTTTTACTTCTATTTTATTAACAAGTGCATGCCAAAGACTTATTTGCTAAAAAACAAAACAAAAAGATTCTGAACACTAAGCTGCTTATTTCCAATGTAAAAATTAAGGCTTATTAGATGGGTATCAATCTCATCATAATTCTGATGAAGAGCGCTTCAGAGCAAAGTCTCATGAGATTCATATTTAATACACTGTGGATGAATAATGGCTGAAGGAATTCAATTTTACTTGCTATTTACTAAACCCAAGTTATAAATTGTTAACCTGAAAAAATTGTTATACTCTATATACATAGAAATGGTTAGTAGAATGTTTCACTCTTAATCTTAGACTATGATTTGATTTTCTGTACCTGCGCAGTATTTGTGATGGGCAGACATATTCCCAGATCATTCACAGTAAGCTGGAGGAAGAGAGTCCCAAAGGCCTGGGCTGATGTTTGCTGGATACCTGGTAGCATATCTACTACTTCCTTTGTAGCCATATGGATATCTTTATGTAAAGCCATTCGTTGTTCATTCCAGTTGTCATAGGCAGCCTTATAATTCAGCCAAAACAGCACAGCTTTTTATAATTAAGGCAGGGAGGAAAGAAAATTTAAATGAAAGCTGTAAAGCTGTAAGGCAAGTAAACCTCAATAGCTACAAAATCTGGCTTATTACTAAAAAATACAGCGTTAGAATTAGAAAGGATCTAAGATGATATGGTCAATTTGACAGAGGGAAAAAAAAAAAGCAGAAAGCAGGCAAATGCATAATGGCAGAAAAAAGAAAATAATCCAGGTCCATTTGTTCATGTAATAAATTATTTGTGAAATGCCAATTAGATGCTATGCAACAGGATGCAATAACAAATGAAGAAAAAACATGGTCCCCAACTTTGTAGACTTTACTGTTACAACTGTTAAAAATTCCTGAAGGAGAGGTACATAACAGTAGGAGTATACATTAAAAAGATGTGACCTACAAAAGTCAAGACATCTGAGTCTGTAATAAGAATGAAACCTTAAGGAAAACCTCCATTTAATGCTGTGTATAGAGGGAGAAGCCTAAAGAGGAGGTAAACATGAAGGAGCCAGAGAAGTAGAAAGAAAAGCAAGTATCCTGGACACAAAGAATGCAAAGTACTTTAAGGAATTGTTGAAAGCTGATGAAAGGTAAGATGTGAAATGAAAAGTAAGTGCACAGAATTTAACAAAATAAAATGTTATCCATAACACTGCCAAAAGAACAGTTTTCTAACAGACTTATCACCAGCCAATGCCTACACCAATTTAACCTTAATTGGCGTCATAAATGGTTCTTCATTACTTCTAAATTACAATTCCAACATATTTGCCCAATATACAGTAATGAGATTGTATCTATCTGTTCAGCCTTATTTCCTATTATTTTCTTTTATGAAAGCTGCTATAGTTTTTAGACCTCTGGTGTTCATATATATTCATTCATATTCTCTCTCATTTGGTAAACATTTATGTAGTTCTTACTATAAGCCAGGGACTGTTCTAAAACTTCAGATACAAAGATAAATAAGACAAGCTGTCATTTCACTGTCTTCCTAGTGAACTCCTAACTCCAAGTCGAATCTGAAGAATTAGTTTCCCCTCTAAGAAGAACAGGCAAAGTTAGAGGCTCACTCAGATACTAGAACATGTATCTCTCTAACTCCTCTCTGTAGTGTACTTTGCTCTTTCCCACTGGACTGAGAGTTCCTTGAGGGCAAAGATCCTGTTTTCCTTATTTGTATTCCATGCCCAGACAGGAAATGTTTACAGACAGAATAAGTGAATAGACAGTGTCAAAACAAATGGGTACATTAGTTTTTGAAAGGAAACCTTATTAGCATTACAATCAGAATTCTGAATCAGACATCCTATATATCCCATGTAGAAGGCAAATAACTTTAAAAAATAAAATAACTTTAAAAGCTGATATAAACAACGAACTTTTCTTGGATGCTCACATTTCAAATTTAGGAGACATTTAGCTGTCAAATATTTACACCGATAAACTACAAATGATTCTTATCCAACATTTCCAAAACGTTTCTAACTCCAACAAGACAGTGTTGATGGACTTTATCTTACCTCTGTCAAAGGCCACAGGCTGTGCATAAACAATTGGTCTATTCAAGGTAATAAGCACAGCTTCTCTATCTGAAGAACCACTGATTTCTTCTCGGAGGGCATTTCTTAATCCAATTCTGGTTTTAAAATAGGCAACTTGATGAAAATCAGAACCGGCTTCCTCATAAACCTAAAATAAAATTAAAGGCTCAATAAAATCAAGTAGTGGAAAATGTTCTGACAAAAAAACCTAAACATTTTAATAATTTCTAGCAAAATAAAACAACAGTAACAAAAAAGCCCCCCATGAGCTGTGAAAGTTAAATTTTTATAAAATAAAATCTGATTTATTGCTGTGTGTGCATATATATTTAACTTTTTATGTTTAACATTATGGCAAGAAAAACTTACCAATATTAAATAGTAAGAAACTTAGTAACATTTTAAGAGTTGGCCAATGTTAGTACCGAGTGCTGAAATAAAAAAATGCTTAACAAAATAAAAAGAAATTATAAACAAATATTTATGAAGATGCTGAATTAAGCTTCACATGATTGCATTTGCACTAAACTATAAACTAATAATATAACACCCAAAACACTAAGTAAAATGCCAAACTAAAACTGTAAAGGCCTTCTTAAATGAGGCTTCTTCACTCCAATTTACAATTAAAAATTTTAGGAACATTAAAAACATTTTTTTTAAAGTATAGTAATATTTAAAGTAGTTCAAATTGATATACAAAATTAAAAGCCAAAATTCTAATGTCAGCAAATTCTGTACTCACCTGATGTTTGACAATTTGTCCTAATGCCAGATTTAAATCCACTTGGCATTTACCAAACAGTTTCAGATAGCTGCTACTTCCTGGTGAGGCTTTGGTTTGAAGTCGGTTTGAAAGTTCCAGCTCTATCAATCCAGTTTCAAATCTCACAGCTCTCATTGATGGAGTTGTGGCTGTTACTTGGATGCCCTAGGAGATTATGTTAGGAGGGAAAAAAAGAATCTTAAATCAACAATATACACTCACTTAAATGACACCTTTCAATATATGATAAAATAGCCATGTTTAAAATACATATGGGTTGTCTAATGAGCTGATAAAGCTGTCAACATTCCTTAATTTCTCATATTAGTAGTGGATTTTTTAGCTATTAAATTTCATTTTAGTATTTTGTATTTAACATCTGAACTGTTCATGGGTTAAAAACATTAATTATAATTAAAGAACTATTTGGTAATAATGATATTTTTAACAATGCTGATATCTTAAATATTTGAAATATTAAGGTTTCTATTAAGGTATTATTGTTAATTGAACAAATGTACAAAATATATCTTACAGAGTAACTTATAGCTGTAATAATTAGAAAAAAATTAAAATATTTACCAGTAGGGAACAGTTAAATAAACTGTTACAACTATATAATAAATAGTAGAGCTGTTGAGGAAGATAAAGTTGATCTATATGTTCTGACATGGAAAGGTACCCAAAGTTTTTAAAATGCATAAATAATATGCATATGTAAACATACAAATAGAAAAAAGTACTAAAGAATATTCACTTGTTAAAGCCTTTTCTCTTGAGTGGATGGGGTTATACTTCATTTTTATTTTCTACTTGGCACATTTATGTATAATATGAGTTTTCTATAGCTAAAAAATTAGAAATTTAGAATTAAAAAAATAGGGAAATACTTTGAAAAGTATAATTATTTGTATGTTACCTTAAACTGCAAATTCAGGGAATAGAGTAGAATTTTAGGCTTATCTCCATCTGCCGTCCCATCATGTTCATTCCAAAGAGGAATAGGCTGCTCCCCACCTAAGTAAATGTGGGTGTGAGGAAATCACTTTAAAAGGAAAATGATGATTATTTTGTTCATTTAAAAAAATAAAGAACAGTTATTTTCTGTTTTCTGATTATTAATCCAATTGTTATTAGGGAACCTTAGCCATGTTACATTTCCTGCCATAGATATAAGATAGGGATAATACTGCACATGGAGGCATTTATTAAGAACATTTTATAAGGGCAAAATTAAAACATTATGTATATAATTAAACAAATGTAATTATATGTCTCATTTTTCCATTTATGGGAAAAAAGTAAATTGGACTAGTTCCTTCAATCAAAAATGCTATTTACATTTAGATGTGCTGCAAACAAAATAAAAAAAAAATAAAGGTGGAGAAATTTTAAACATAAGCTAATATGTGCTAATAATAGAGTATGTCAACAAAGGTTGGTCCTATAAATTTAAAAAAAACATGGGGTAGGAGACCCTGGGATACAGTTCCTATTAATATCATTTGCTGTCCATCAATATGACATCCACAAAATAATGTTCTGATGTTTTAATGTATAACTTCTATTTCCACTTTTCTTCCTCTTGATGAAAAAATTTTTCTGCATATATAATCTTTAAATTCTCCATCTTAAAGTGATTAATCTTTTTGTATGTATGCTGAGTTTAGCATCATCCCAGGGAGCATATTATACATATGGGATGAGAAGTTTTCTCCACTAGGGAATCAAATTAATGCAATCTATCACATCAATAGGCTAAAGAAGAAAAATCACATGGTCATATCAAGAGATGCAGAAAAAGGGGTGCCTGGCTGGCTCATTTGGAAGACTGTGCAACTCTTGATTTGGGATCATGAATTAGAGTCCCCGTTGGGTATAGAGATTATTTAAATGAAAAAAATAAATTTAAATAAAAGAAAGAGATGCAGAAAAAGCATTTCACAAAATCCAACACCCATTCATAATAAAAACTCTCAATAAAAAGGAATAGAGGAAATTTCCTCAATTAGATAATATCTACAAAAATCTAGAGTTAAGATCATGCTTAATGGTCAAAAGCTTGAAACTTTCCTACTTAGATAAGGTACAAGCAAGGATGACTCCTCTTACCAATCTTGTTCAACATTATACAAGAAGTCCTACCTAATGCAATAATACAAGAAAAGGAAATAAAAGGTATACAAATTGGGAAAGAGAAAATAAAATTGTCTTTGTTCACAAATGACAGGATTATATATATTATTTGTGTGGAAAATCTGCAAGAACTGGCAAAAAAACTCCTGGAACCAATAAGCAATTACTGCAAGGTTGCATACAAGGTTAATAATGCACAAAGCCCAATCACTTTCCAACAATGAACAGTGGAATTTAAAATGAAAAACACAATGCTAGGCTCAGTCGGTTAGGTGTCTGACTTCAGCTCAGGTCATGATCTCACAGTCTGTGAATTCAAGACCCACAACTGGCTATGTGCTGACAGCACGGAGCCTGCTTTGGATCCTCTGTCTCCCTCTCTCTCTGCTCTTTCCCCACACATGCGTGTGTGTGTGCATACTCTCTCTCTCTCTCAAAAAGAAAAACAAAAACCACAATGCCATTTACATTAGCACCACAAAAAATTAAATACTTAGGTATAAATTAATAATATACGTACAAGGTCTACATGAGGAAAACTACAAAATTCTGAGGAAAGATATCAAACAAGAGTATGGAATGAATGAATGAATGAATGAACAAATGAATGAATAAATAAAATAAATAAATGGAAAGATATTTCATGTCCATGGATAGGAAGACTGAATACTGTCAAGATGTCAGTTCTTCCCAATTTGATCTATAAATTCAATGCAATTCCAATCAAAATCATAGCAAGTTATTTTGTGGGAATCAACAAACTGATTCTAAGGTGTGTATAGACAAAAGACCCAGGATAGCCAATTAGGGAGAAGAAAAAAGCTAGAGGACTGACACTACCTGACTTCAAGACTACAAACTACAGTCATCAAGGCAGTGTGGGACTGGTGAAAGATGAGACAATGTCACTGGAACAGAACAAAGAGCCCAGAAAGAGATCCATATAGTGAACTGATCTTTGACAAAGAAGCAAAGGCAATATAATGAAGCAAAGATAGTCTTTTTAATAGATGGTGCTGGAATAACTGGATATCCACATGCAAAAAAAAATGAATCTAGACATAAGCTTTACAGGTTTCACAAAAATTAACTCAAAATGGATCACAGATCTAAATGTAAAACACAAAACTATAAAAGTTTTATAAAACGTAGTAAGAAAAAAACCTAAATAAACCTTCAGTATGGCGATGAGTTTTTAGATATAATACCAAAGTCATAATCCATGAAAGAACTGATAAACTGTACTCCACTAAAATTAAAATATTTTTCTTTGCAAAAGACAGTGTCAAGAGAATGAGAAGACAAGCCAAAACTAGGAAAAAATATTTCTAAAAGGTATAATTGATAAAGGACTGTTTCTAATACATGCAAAAAGCTCTTAAAACTCAATAAGAAAACAAAAAACCTGATTAAAAAATGGGCCAAAGACTTTAACAGACATCTCACCAAAGAAGATACACAGGTGGCAAATAAGCACAAGGGAAGATGCTTTATACATATCATCATATCATCAGGGAAATGCAAATCAAAACAATCTTAAGATACCACTACAAACCCATTAGAATAGCCAAAATTTGGAACCCTGACACCACCAAACGCTGTTAAGGATGTGTAGCAACAAGATCTCTCATGCATTCCTGGTGGGAATGCAAAACGGTATGGCCACTTGGGAAAGCAGTTTGATAGTTTCTCATAAAACTAAACACACTCTTACCATATGATCCAGCAATCACGCTCCTTGGTTATTTCCCAAAGGAGCTAAAAACTTATGTCCACACAAAACCCTACACACAGATATTTATAGCTTTATTCATAATTGCCAAAATATGGAAGCAACCAAGGGAGGGATAAATAGGTGGAGCACCAAGGATTTTTAGGGCAGTGAAACTACCCTGTAGGACACTATAATGGCAAATAAATGTCAATATACATTTCTCTAAATCCACAGAGTGTACAACACCAAGAGTGAACCCTAATGTAAACTATGGACTTTGGGTGATAATGGTGTGCCAATGCAGATTCATCATTTGTAACAAATGTGCCACTCTGGTGGGGGATGCTGATAATGGGGGAGGCTATACATGACTGGAGACAAGGGGATATTTGGGAAATCTCAGTAACCTTCCCTCAATTTGCTATGGACCTAAACATTCTCTAATAAGTAAAGTCCATTTTTTTAAAAGCCTATTTTTTTGTTGATCTATCACAGCCTTGAGTATCTTTTAGTAGTTTCAGAAAAATTTACTTTTCTTAAAATGTAAAAGCAAGAGCTCCATCTCTTACAAATGTATTACACAATAATTTTAGCTTATAGAAATATCAGATATTGTTAGTCACATTAACTTCATTTTTTTTTACCTCATTATGAATTAAATATATGAAAGGCCCAATTCTCAGAAGGGAACCTCCTTATATGTTTCTAAGATGACTGTACATATTCAAAAATAAATCTTTTATGTTTACTAGGTCAGTGATTATCCATGTCTTTCTAAAATCAAGGGAGTCCGTGAGAGTAAGATTACAAGAATTGATTCCTCAAAAAAGAATTTCCTAACAAACTTGATGACTGATGTAAATGAGTATTCCTAGAGCTAAATGTAATATTGAGAAAATGTCCTAGAGCTAAATGTAATATTAAGGAAAAGCATGAGAAAAAGGTATAAGGAAAAAAGAAATAAGGACAAAAACTATGAAGATTTGGTAGATGAGGGAAGCAATACCGAGATTAGAATACTAAGAAACTTGGTTATAAGGGTTCAAAGCATTCCCTCTCAGTAAAGAGTACCTTCTCTGGTTTTGATAAGATCTCCACTCTATGAGGTTCTGGTGATAGCTAGATGATACACAACTTACTTTCAGCTATTTTCCTAGAGTTCATGGCTGTCTCCAGTCAGGGATGACTCAAGGATCAGACCTAGCCACTAAATGACTTTAGAATCAGAATCTTATTTCTGAATTCTCCATAGTGATTGGTAAGTCTTCATGGTTAGAATATTAATTTTTAGTCTTCTTTTCCAGTTCATTCTTCACAAACTTAGGAATATACTTTAACTCCTCATTGATTGCAATTCAAAGGTTAAGAAAAGCCTTTCTCGGTTGCTGGGTGGCTCAGGTCATGATCTCAAAGATCCTGAGTTTGAGGAGTAGTGGAGCCCTATTTGGATCCTCTGTCCTCCTCTCTGTCTCTCCCCGCTTGTGCATGCTCACTCACTCTCTCTCCCAAAAATAAATAAACATTAAAAGAAAAAGATTTTGGAGGAGCCAAGATGGTGGAATAGCATGGAAGTTTTGTTTTGTTTTTGTTTTTTGCGTCTCGCATCCATGAAATACAGCCAGATCAACACTAAACCATCCTGCACACCTAGAAAACTGATTTGAGGATTAACACAATAATCTGCACAACCTGAACCACAGAACTCAGCGGGAATTCACCTCAAAAGAAAGAGCAGGAAGAAACGACAGGGACTTAACACAGATACAAGCAAGATGTCTGAACCAGAATTTAGGATCATGATAATAAGATACTAGCTGGGGTCGAAAATAGATTAGAGTCCCTTTCTGCAGAGATAAAAGAAGTAAAAGCTAGTCAGGATGAAATAAAAAATGCTATAACTAAGCTGCAATCTTGAATGGTTGATGTGGTGGCAAGGATGCAGGATGCAGGAGGCAGAGCAGCAAATCAGCAATACAGAGGACAAACTTAAAGAGAATAATGAAGCAGAAAAAAAGGGGGAGACTAAGGCAAAAGAGCACAGTTTAAGAATGAGAGAAATCAGTGACTCATTAAAAAGGAACAACATCAGAATCATAGGGGTCCCAGAAGATGAAGAGAGAAAGGGGTAGAAGGGTTATGTGAGCAAATCATAGTGGAAAACTTTCCTAACCTGGGGAAAGACACAGACATCAAAATCCAGGAAGCAGAGAGGACCCCCATTAGATTCAACAAAAACCGACCATCAATAAGGCATATCATAGTCAAATTCACAAAATACTCAGGCAAGGAGAGAATCATGAAAGCAGCAAGGGAAAAAAAAGTCCCTAACCTACAAGGGAAGACAGATCAGGTTTGCAGCAGACCTATCCACAGAAATTTGGCAGGCCAGAAAGGAGTGGTGGGATATATTCAATGTGCTGAATCAGAAAAATATGCAGCCAAGAATTCTTTATCCAGCGAGGCTATAAAAAAACTAAAGGAGTTCGTGACCACTAAACCAGCCCTGCTAGAAATTTTAAGGGGGACACTCTTAGGGGAGAAAAGATGGGGGGGGGGGAGGGAGGGGAAAGACCAAATGCAATGAAGACTAGAAAGGACCGGAGAACACCACCAGAAACTCCAACTCTACAAGAAACATAATGGCAATAAACTCATATCTTTCAGCACTCACTCTAAACGTCAATGGACTAAATTGTTTTCCAAACAAAAAACATATGGTAACAGAATGGATAAGAAAACAAGATCCATCTATATGCTGTTTACAAGAGACCCACTTTAGACCTAAAAACACCTTCAGATTCAAAGTAAGGAGATGGAGAACCATCTATCATGCTAATGGTCAATAAAAGAAAGCTGGAGTAGCCATACTTATATCAGACAATCTAGACTTTAAAAATAAAGACTGTAACAAGAGATGAAGAATGGCATTACATCATAATTAAGGGGTCTATCCACCAAGAAGACCTAACAACTGTAAACATTTATGCTCCAAATGTGGAGCACTCAAATATATAAACCAATCACAAACATAAAGAAACTCATTGATAATAATACCATAATAGTAGGGGACTTCAACACCCCACTTACAGCAATGGACAGATCGTGTAAACAGAAAATCAACAAGGAAACAATGGCTTTGAATGCCACACTGGACCAGGTGGACTTAATAGATACATTCAGAACATTTCATCCTAAAGCAGCAGAATATATATTCTTCTCCAGTGCACATGGAACGTTCTCCAGAATAGATCACATACTGGGACACAAATCAGCCCTCAACTAGTACAAAATGATCAAGATCATACCGTGCATGTTTTCAGACCACAATTCTATGAAACTCGAAATCAACCACAAGAAAAAATTTGGAAAGGTAACAAATACTTGGAGACTAAAGAACATCCTACTAAAGAATGAATGGGCTAAGCAAGAAGTTAAAAAGGAAATTTAAAAGTATATGGAAACCAGTGAAAATGATAATACCACAGCCCCAAATCTCTGGGATGCAGCAAAGGTGGTCCTAAGAGGGAAATATATAGCAATCCAGGCCTTCCTAAAGAAGGAAGAAAGTCTCAGATACATAACCTAATCTTATACCTTAAAGAGCTGGAAAAAGAATAGCAAATAAAACCCCAAACCAGGAGAAGACAGGAAATAATAAAGATTAGAGCAGAAATCAATGCTTTTGAAACAAAAACAAAAAAAAAAACCCAGAACAGATCAATGAAACCAGAACCTGGTTCTATGAAAGATTTAACAACATTGATAAACAACTAGCCAGTTTGATCAAAAAGAAAAAGGAAAGGACCCAAATAAATAAAATCAAGAATGAAAGAGGAGAGATCACAACCAACACAGTAGAAATACAAACAATAATAAGAGAATATTATGCGCAATTATACGCCAATAAAATGGGCAATCTGGAAGAAATGGACAAATTCCTAGAAACCTATAAACTACCAAAACTGAAACAGGAAGAAATAGAAAATTAGAACAGACCCAAAACCAGTAAAGAAACTGAATGAGTAATCAAAAATCTCCCCCAAAACCAGAGTCCAGGGCCAGATTGCTTTCCAGGGGAATTCTATCAAACATTTATTATTTAAAAAAAAAATTTTTTTTTAACGTTTATTTATTTTTGAGACAGAAAGAGACAGAGCATGAACGGGGGAGGGACAAAGAAAGGGAGACACAGAATCTGAAACAGACTCCAGGCTCTGAGCTGTCAGCACAGAGCCCGACGCGGGGCTCAAACTCACAGACCACAAGATCATGACCTGAGCCGAAATCAGACGCTCAACCGACTGAGCTACCCAGGCGCCCCTGGTTTCACTATTATTTTAACGTGATTATATCCATACTGGAAATATTTAGCCTCAAGGATGCTTACATAGTCAACTTATTTTCCATCCTAATACTTAATACTTTATCTTGTGAATTAAAGATCAGTTAAACATTTTTAAAATCAAACATACACTTCCTATTAAGACGTAAAACTGTAATTAAGAAGCCCATTTAGGGGCCCCTGGGTGGCGCAGTCGGTTAAGCGTCCGACTTCAGCCAGGTCACAATCTCGCGGTCCGTGAGTTCGAGCCCCGCGTCGGGCTCTGGGCTGATGGATGGCTCAGAGCCTGGAGCCTGTTTCTGATTCTGTGTCTCCCTCTCTCTCTGCCCCTCCCCCGTTCATGCTCTGTCTCTCTCTGTCCCAAAAAAATAAATAAACGTTGAAAAAAAAAAAAAAAAGAAGCCCATTTGTAATCTACTCTTGAGGCATAACAAAAATATCATAAGGGTTGCTATAGAGCATGCAGAGTCACCATATGGTATAAAGTCAAAATCTTAATATTGATCTAAATCTTGTTTCCCAAATGCGTAAGATTAGTTTGGTTAATAGACATACACTACTCGCTCTTTTTGTGGTGGCAGGCAGAGAAAGTATAAAGGAGTTTTGTGAAGTTTATAAATCATAAACGTATGTATTACACATGACAAAAGTAAGTAATAAGCAAAAGAATCTGTAGGTGGAAAAGCCAGAAAAGGAATGCAGAGTTTAAATATATCTAAATGACAGGATGAACGCTCATACCATGGAAGGTATGAGATTATCTTACCAGAAACTTTCTGTATTACTTCATTAACTTCCTTCATGAACACTTTCTGCACAAATACCAAGTGGTTTAGCAGATCGGTTGTGAGATTATGTTCAAAAGAGCCAACCTGCCAAAACAAAATCAGAACACTAGATTAACACTACTGACTATATTTGTTTTAAATACATCTTTTGCTCACATAAGTCATCCAAACTCTGAAGAAAAACAATGAATTATCTACATACTATTTGAGAAAGGTTATAAAATATTCACATTGCCCAATACTTTACTGGTCTGACATTATTATAGGCCATTCCTTAAATTTATTTTGTAAATAACAGCGGGCAATAAGGTTTTTTGTTTTCTATCTTTTGAAAAAGAATGAAATTTATACTTTATGTTACCTGCTAATATCAAAATCGGAATTTTGTCCAGGGTAGTGTCTTTTTTCAATGACTACTGTTGTAGTGTTTAGAACCATGGACAAGTATCATTACATGTGAAAGTAAATTTATTTACTCATTCAAATATTTATTGACCATCTACTTTGTGTACCTCATTAGATGCTAAGGTGAATAAAAACAATAAAATTATGGCTCTCTCTCTCATGAGGCTTACATTTGCATGATTTAACTAATCAGATATACTCAATCAGCTTTAATATATGCCCTATGATTAGTATAAGGCATAAAATTTCTGGGGAAAATTAATAAACAGATTGAACAGAAAGTAGGTCCTAACTGAAGTTGAGTATTATAGTAAAGATAGTTTGAAACACCCTTATGAATAAAGGAAATGCTTCAAATTTGCTACTTTGACAGCATTCATATTTTTACCAAAAATTAAGAGCGCTAAATAGGTTCAGTAGTCTTTAATTAAAAGAGAAGTCACATAAGGTCTAAGTTGCCCTGGACACTTTATTTTTTATAGAATAGTCCAAAATGGGCTAAGGTGATTTTCATGTGTGTTTATTTCAGGCCATAGTAAACCAGGCAACTCTCTGAGGAATGCAATTTTAGATTCCTTCAAGTGTTTATAATTAACTGCATTCTTAGCAAATCTGGGATTGTGTTCTGCCCCAATTACAAACTTTATCCCTTTCTAATATTAGTAAGGAATTATGCAACATACTGCATTAGATTTATTTTCTGTCAAATGAAACATTTATAATAGTATTGCTAAACTCGAATTTGGAGTGCTTATTTTTCAGAATAGAAAGCACAAATGCAATATGCTTTATAATCTACCCATTAATTTACTTATTTAAGTTTTATTTATTTACTTTAGGGAAAGCAAGCTAGTGGGGGGGGGAGGGCAAGAAAGAGAGAGAGGGAGACAGAGAGGGAGAGAGAGAATATATTAATCAGGCTCCATGATCAGCGCAGAGTCCGACATGGGGCTTGATCCCATGACCCTGGGGTCATGACCTGAGCTGAAATCAAGGGTCAGACACTTAACCAACTGAGCCAACCAGGCACCTCTATAATCTACCTTTTAAATAAATATCTGACTTCTACAATCTTGTACACATTTTTTTGTACATTTTCACACAAAGAAATCCCAACTATTAGAGAGATGCTAGGGTAAGCAGGGTCTAACGAAGGCAAACCAGACTTAAATATCTCCCATAGCTGTAATATTTCTAGCAAAGAGCTCAAGAGCATTCTCATAAATGCTTCACATTCTAAAGAATAAAACTCAGAAAACAAATAGTTATAAAATTGCCCTTTGATAAAGTTGAAATTGTTTCTGACAAACTGACAAAGGAAGCTGAGACAGCACTGTGTATGAATCCTACATTTCTCACTTGATAGTGGGGAGATTTAGGGACGCTTATTTAATTTCTCTCAGCTTCAAATTTCTACTGTATCAAATTAGTATAATAACAGATGACCTGCTGAACACAAATCAAACAAAAAATATATATCCAAATGTTTTTTAAACTTGTGACAGTTGTGCCAATATAAAGTGAAAAAATGATAAAATCAGGTATGCTGGCTTTCAACTTCCCTTAGTAAAGAAATTAGTCTGTGAATTTGACTGTAATTATTTTATCTGTCTGTATCACCTTTATATTGTTAATAATTATGTATACCTGATGAATAGTGTAACCTCCTGAAGGCTCAGTTTCTTCACTTACAAAATGAGAATATACCTACCTCTTAAGATCGATTTAAGTATTGTACAAGTCAATGCATATAAATATTAGCTTTTTTATAATCAAATGAGCCATAAAAATATTACAGAGATGGATGTGAAATCTAATATAAGAAATATAAATTCAAAGATGACTAATACAAAAAAGAAATGTTTAAATGAAACTATAGAGAAAGAGGCAGATATATACACACATGTGCACATACACACACACCAGATTCAGTTCAGAATTCTATAAGAATAAACGATTTAATGATCCGTCTTAAAAGTTTGGATCACTACATATTTTGGTACGCCTAAACCTTAAAGACTCCTAAATGATAGAGTGTAAGAAAATTAAAAAGTAAACTTACTTCTGCCACACAACGTAGGTAATTTCCCTGTAAATAGTACCCTTGTTTAGAAGGTAGTTCATCTATACTCCACACCTGATCTGAATAACTATCATGCTCTTCCATTATATATTTTCCTGACATAGTAACAGGAGGAAGGTTGAGACTGGCAGAAGGAGGAATGGTTGACATATCCGTGGCAGAAACTTTTGAAGTAAAACGTAATCTGTGATTTGGCAGCTCAAATGTAAATCTGGTCTGTGCACCTGTAAAAAATAAGAAAAGTTATTGTTTGTTTGTTCAGGTGCTCATTCACTCCTTTGTTCAAAACATGGTTTCTAAAAAAATGCATACATATCCCAAATGAAATAAATCTTTAAATATATGTGTGGGTACTATAAAGAGTCAGTCAGTATTATTAAGCCAGCAAATATTTACTAAGCCTACCAGGTGCCAAGCACTGCGTTAGGTGTTAGAGAGACCCTTACAAATATTCTTTATTTCATAGAAGGTAGAACAGAAAGAAACTGCCCTTACCACAGAAGAGTTTTAACATGAGAAATTAAGTATTAAAAAATTCCAATCCACATTCACATTCATATTGCTTTATTAACAGAGAAGTTAGCAGTTGACAACTTGCCTCCTGATCCTGATTCAGTATGGAAGGAAATAGTGAAAATTGTCAAGTCATTAAATTGTACTCAGGTATAAAATTACAACATAAATTCATCAGGCATAAAATTATATAATCCCATGTAGTTGTGACCTTAACAATAATTATTAATGGTCCCGTATGCCAAATAAGGATACGGTATGAGTTTTAGTTTACTAAAACTACTTAAATCAACAATCTAGCATGCAGTTGTTCAATTATAATATGCAACCTACACTGTTATTCAAGCCATATCTCTCCAACTATTTCTGAAGGCATTAAAAAGTAGAAGAAGCCTTGTTAAAATCAAGATCTATTATTGCCCATTGCATACACTGTACTAGTATAGTACTGTATACTAATGTATACACGCGTGTGCCTTTCCAACAACAAAATCTTATATTGTTCTATACGTTACCAATTCTCTACACTCAAACATCATTAAATAGCCTATTTTGCCTACATACATATTAAAATGTAATAAACATTCCTAGTGTTCTCAATTGTGCCAGAAATAAATCTTTTTCAAAATACTAGTAGGAGGTCACCTCCTTCCTATATGTTACATTCACTATATTCACTCACTATACAATAATATGAGTTAGCCATAAATAGAAAAATGCTCTTTCATCAACTGGTGCAATTGTGGACAGCCAGATAGGTCAAGACTGCTCTGATCTTCTCTTACTAACTCCAACAAGGCAGCCTCAGTGACCATCACTTGCAAGCTGCAAAAGGTGAGGGCTATTTACCACAGTAACTACCACTTCCATTACTACCACCAGAATTATCAAATAAAAACGTCAAGATTGAAGTAATCCTAGGCCTCAGGTCATCTCTTATCACTAGTACAGTCATTCTTTTACTACTTCTGTCCCGTTCCTTCATTTCAAGAAGAATTATATGTTCTTATCAGTCTGGATATTTGACAATAGACTTACTTTGCTCCTAAATATTTGTATCTTCCTAGTTCCAAACTGCCTATTGGCTTTTGACTTACTGCCCTCTGTCAACTCTCCTATTTCTTGGATGCCCTGAATAAATGGCCAAGGTGAGTCTACCCTATTGTCAGGCCAATATCTGAAGGCCTGATCTTCTGACTCTGCTAATTCTGGAAACTCACTTCACAGTGTTTCTTTCTTCTAGCTAACAAAAGGATCTAGATGTTCAGAAAAATCCCTCTCAATAAAAACAAAACAAAACAAAAAAAACCTAAAATGTTCGGAGTTGGAATAAAAATATACACATATATATAAATACATATGTGTATGTATTTATATATGTGTATGTATGCAAAATTTTAAACTACTAATATAACATGTTAATGGCATAAAGGAGAAAAAAACATTTTAATTTCAACAGCTGTAGCAAAAAGCATCTGATAATATTCACCTACTTTTCTTCATAGAGACACTTAGCACACTAGGAATAGAAGTAAATTTTTTTAACCTGATAAAGGGAACCTTGCAAAACCTTACAGCAAACATCATATTCATTGACGAAATATTGATTTCCCTGAAAAGAATGAGAGATTAGGATGCCCCCTTTTTCTCAACATTATAGCAGAAGCACGGTAAGAAAAAGAAAAATTCTTAAAGACTAGAAAGGAAGAAACAAAAGCCTCATTTGCACATGGTACAAGTATCTACTTAGGAAACTCCAAACTATCTTATTACCAATAAGAAAATAGTTTAATATGGTTGAGTATAAAACTGACATAAATTGATCAAACACATTTGTACATACTACCACCAGTTTAGAAAATGCCATTTTACAAAATATCCCCTTTGTAGTAACTAAACAACAACAATAACACAAGGTAGGGGTATCTACACAAATAAATATATCTTGTAACAGAGGCACAAAAACCTTAAGTTCAAAATTTTTAAACTTTGTAGAAAAGCATTGAAGAAAACCTAAAGAGACAAAGAAATACATATTCAAGAATAGAAGGGTAAATATTGCATCAATTCTTGGTATCAATCAATACTGTCAATCGTCTCCAAGTAAATCTATGGATTTAATTACATTCCTATAAAAATGCAAATAGGTTTTTTCAGAGAATTTGACAAACTGATTATAAAATTTATGTGAAGGAACAAGTAACCAAAAATAACCAAGATAACTCCTAAAACAGGAAATGTCAGGTAGCAATATGATACTGAAAATAGCTGGTGCAAAGAGGTCACCAGTAATGGTGCAAATAGGCCAATGAAGCATAATAAATAACTCTGAAACAGACCCCACATGTATCAACATGTAATAGATGACCAAAATGGACTATGTATCACCGAAAAAAAGAAAAGTCAATAAATGATGCTGAAATAATTGATTAAACTAATCTGCACCAAATTAAAAAAAAATCAATTCCATATAGATGAAGAACTTAAAAGGAAAAATTTAAAAACATTTAATAGAAAATATAATAAAATATCTTCATGATCCTGGGAAGAGAAGGATTTAAGATATAAAAATACACATCATATAAGAAAATACTGGTAAATTCAATTATTTGAAAATTAAGAATATCTACTGATCAAAAGACAACAGTGAAATAAGTTTCTAGTGGGGTGACAATATATGTTAAATTTATAACATCAAAAGCTTAACATACAAAACATAATTTCTGTGAACCAAAACAAAATACAAATGACTCAATGGTAAAACAGACACACACACACACACACACACACACACACACACACACACACACACAGAACCATTAATAGGCACTTCATATAAAAAACATACAAAGATATCTTAATAACATAAAACAGTTCAGCTTCATTAATTATAGAAATAGAAATTAAGACCACAGTGAGATACAATTCCCCATTTACCAGACAAAGCAAAAATTTAAAAGCCAGATAATATTAAGTGTTAACAAGTATATGGTATAATGGGAACTCTCATCTAATACTGGCAGGGCAGTAAATACTGGTGAACACAAGTACTTTGGAAAACAGTTTTGTACTTCCTAATAAAACTCAAGATGCATTTACCCTACAGTCTAGGTGTATAATTCCTAAAGTAAATACCCTTGAGAAACTTGTACACATGTGTACCAAGTGACATGCATGAGAATAATTATAATAGCAAAAAAGTAAAGTGAGTCAAAGGTCCATCAATAGCAGAGTGGATAAACTGTAATATAATCACTTAACAGACTATTTCAGTGAAAAATGAATGAACTGTACACACATGAATGAACAGATGAATCTCAAACAAAACGTACAGAAAAAAAAATTCCCTTTAAAAAATACATTAGTGGGAGTCCATACAAATAAAGTTCAAAACATAAGCCATTTATGAGTATATACATATGTGGTAAAATTATAAAGAAAAGCAAAGGAATGGGTAACACAAAATTCATGTTAACAGTTATTCCATGAGCAGTCATTAAGAAAAGCTGGAAAGGATAATATTCATTGATGGAGCCTTCACAGCACTGGCAATATTTGCATTTAGTTTGTATAATGGGTTGGTAAGGTCACATTTTTTTTTTATTATTCTTGAAACTGTGTGTATATAATTTACATACTTTTGTATATATGATAAACTTCAGAATAAAAATACAACAGCAAAGAATTTCCAAGAGTATATAAGGATCACAAAACCTTATAGAAGTAGCTATTTTGAAGAAACCAAATAACCTGTGATTTAAGCTAAATGCACCAAATTTGAAAATAAACCAAGTTATTCCAGCTATAAAGAAACTAATGGATATAGTAATTTATTCAACTTCTAAATTAGAAATGGCCTCAATACAAAGGAATTTTGAAGAAGAAGACCAAAGCAGGAGGCATCACAATCCCAGACTTTAGCCTCTACTACAAAGCTGTCATCATCAAGACAGCATGGTATTGGCACAAAAACAGACACACAGACCAATGGAATAGAATAGAAACCCCAGAACTAGACCCACAAACGTACGGCCAACTCATCTTTGACAAAGCAGGAAAGAACATCCAATGGAAAAAAGACAGCCTCTTTAACAAATGGTGCTGGGAGAACTGGACAGCAACATGCAGAAGGTTGAAACTAGACCACTTTCTCACACCATTTACAAAAATAAACTCAAAATGGATAAAGGACCTAAATGTGAGACAGGAAACCATCAAAACCTTAGAGGAGAAAGCAGGAAAAGACCTCTCTGACCTCAGCCGTAGCAATCTCTTACTCGACACATCCCCAAAGGCAAGGGAATTAAAAGCAAAAGTGAATTACTGGGACCTTATGAAGATAAAAAGCTTCTGCACAGCAAAGGAAACAACCAACAAAACTAAAAGGCAACCAACGGAATGGGAAAAGATATTTGCAAATGACATATCGGACAAAGGGCTAGTATCTAAAATCTATAAAGAGCTCACCAAACTCCACACCCGAAAAACAAATAACCCAGTGAAGAAATGGGCAGAAAACATGAATAGACACTTCTCTAAAGAAGACATCCGGATGGCCAACAGGCACGTGAAAAGATGTTCAGCGTCGCTCCTTATCAGGGAAATACAAATCAAAACCACACTCAGGTATCACCTCACGCCAGTCAGAGTGGCCAAAATGAACAAATCAGGAGACTATAGATGCTGGAGAGGATGTGGAGAAACAGGAACCCTCTTGCACTGTTGGTGGGAATGCAAATTGGTGCAGCCGCTCTGGGAAGCAGTGTGGAGGTTCCTCAGAAAATTAAAAATAGACCTACCCTATGACCCAGCAATAGCACTGCTAGGAATTTATCCAAGGGATACAGGAGTACTGATGCATAGGGGCACTTGTACCCCAATGTTCATAGCAGCACTCTCAACAATAGCCAAATTATGGAAAGAGCCTAAATGTCCATCAACTGATGAATGGATAAAGAAATTGTGGTTTATATACACAATGGAGTACTATGTGGCAATGAGAAAAAATAAAATATGGCCTTTTGTAGCAACGTGGATGGAACTGGAGAGTGTAATGCTAAGTGAAATAAGCCATACAGAGAAAGACAGATACCACATGGTTTCACTCTTATGTGGATCCTGAGAAACTTAACAGGAACCCATGGGGGAGGGGAAGGGAAAAAAAAAAAAAAAAGAGGTTAGAGTGGGAGACAGCCAAAGCATAAGAGACTGTTAAAAACTGAGAACTGAGGGTTGATGGGGGGTGGGAGGGAGGGGAGGGTGGGTGATGGGTATTGAGGAGGGCACCTTTTGGGATGAGCACTGGGTGTTGTATGGAAACCAATTTGTCAATAAATTTCATATATAAAAAAAAAAAAAACTAAAAAAAAAAAAAAAAAAAAAAAAAGAAATGGCCTCAATAACTGAATAGCTTTGAAGACTTCAAATAAAAGCAGTGTCCCTGTTGGTCACTCAGGGAAGATGTAACTGATATTTTTCACTTGACTGAGGAACATCATTAATGAAATTTAAAAGTGTTCTGATTAAAATTATTTACATTTTCATATAATATCTACAAAACCAAATGTAACTTTTCATCAAAATATTACTAATTTTTCAAACCAATCTTAAATTTTAAGAGACTGAACTTCAAATTCAATGTTACCTGTCATTCCATGACTCCTCATTCTTCCCATTTTATATTCTGCTTTTAGAGATGGTAAAAGTGCTGCTCCTATGGCTATACCATCTAACATGGCACTGAACTTAAGAACAATAGGCTTCTTTTCTAAACCTTCCGGTAGCTGAGGAAATTCATTCGTTTCAATAGGAGTTTGATTAACACTAGTTGGGGTTTTTTCAGAAGGTAGAGGCGTTGCAATATCTTCTTTCACAGGCTGTGGGCTATAAAGCAAAAAATAAATAAATAAATAAAAATAACCTCAAAAAGACACAATTAGGGGAGTCTGGGTGGCTCAGTCGGTTAAGCTTCCAATTCTTGGCTCGGGTCATGTTCTCACAGTTCATGAGCTCGAGTCCCACATCACGATGGCTCCACACTATCAGTTCTTGGGATTCTCTCTCTCCCCTGGCTCTCTCTGTCCCTCCCCTGCTTGTGTTCTCTCTCTCCTCTCTCTCAAAAATGAATAAACTTTAAAAATAAATAAATAAAAATAAAAAAGACAGAATTAGAAAATTTACCATTTTATTGTATAAAATTATTGGAATTCTCAATGAAAAATAGCAAGAAATAACTGTAAACAGATATGTTCTTTCTACCACCAGATCACATTAAGACTTCCTTAAAAAAGCCACTGAAAAATGATCTAGAAAAGTAAACAAGAATAGCAACACAAACTTGAATATTACTTGAATATTACACATTCATATCATTAATGTGAAACTAGAGTTAAAACTCATGTTTGTCTGATTCTAAATTCTATGACTTAGTGTTGATTGTAATATTACTATTATTGCCGCTACTATTACTACCACTATTAATAACAACAACCCCAACAATAACTATTTGAGTGCTTCTATGAGCCAGGTAATATTCTTAATGCTTTGTGTGTTTCATATCATTTATTCATTTATCTCGCAAAGACCTTGTGTAGATACTCTTATCTGCTTTCCAAAGAGGAAGTATAGCTAGAAAGTGGCAAAACCAGGATTTAAACTCAACTGTGACAAGAGACTTTTTTTTTTGTTTTTTAACTACTATGCTCTACTGCCAGTACACTATAATAAGGACAGATTCCTTAGTGTATTTTTAACCTAAGGCTTGTGTACACATTTTGGATTCCATATTCCACTGACAGGAGAAACACATTTAAATTATTACTACTTTATCAACCAGACATGAATATTAAATCAGAATTAAAGATCTAGATAGTAGAACTAGAAATATCACTGCTTTAGGATACTGTAAAAAGACACACTGTTTTTTTTTTAACTTATAGGTTAGGAAAAGGGAACTATAAGAAGACAATTTTTTTAACTTTTGCTTACCATATTCTTATTAATTATTCATTAGTTATATTGCTTTGAGGACTAGGAATAAAGCTTAGCAATGCAGACCCATGAATGAGGGCTACAGACACAGGCAATAGAAGTCAATGTACAAAGGTCCAGTTTTCTCTCCTTTAAAATACTTTTGTGGCATGATCACATCCTGTCTTGAACTATGTACAACAATTTCATATAGAGGACAACACAAAACCATTATGGGACATAAATGGCCACTGCCATTTTTAAACCTATGCAGTCATAAATTTTAGGGAGTTTAAAGTAAATAAGGATTGATACAGTCCTAGATTTTGTCAATATGCTTTTGTAGTGACTCTTATGTTGTCCACAATCTCCAGGATCTCTTAAGCTTTACTGATGCAAGAGAGAACATTGACAATTACATCTGTGACCAAGTACCTTATACCCAATATGATTCTCCCACACACATTTGGCTACTTTCCACCTGCACCATAGTTCATAATGGTCAATATGTAGATGAAACCCTCTGTCTTCCTTTAAACTATTATTAACACAGCAAAAACTGACTTAACACATTACACGGAACCATAGAACTTGAAGAAATAACTTACGCTGTAGAAGGCTGTCTGATGAGATCTGAGATCTGCTTAGACAGTTGGTGGGAACTTCGAACCATCATGCTATGTAAGGTGGCAGGGTGCTGGGGAATGTTGATGCTGATAGCCCCTACTTTGAACACAGCAGCATTGTTAGTCTTCAAACCTCTCTGGGCACTGTAGAGGGCTTGTGACTTGGCAATACTACACTTCACCACAGTTCTATTAATAAAGAGAGAAGACCATTAAAATATAGCCCAATAAAGAGAAATGTTGAAAAAGTATTTTAAAAGCAAGACAATACTTTTAAATCATTCAATGAACTAAATGACTTAAGATTTTTCATACATTTAAATAGTATATTGAGGAAATGTTTTCTAAAAACACTGAAATACATTTATTTTATATTGTTTGCACTGAATATCATTATATATCTTTAACAGCATTTACTGAAGAAAATATGTATGTGTTCAAAGGTAAAAGAATGAATACTGACATATTACATGTTTACAACATACAAAATCCCATTTTTATTTTTCCTCCATTCAGAACTCCTCTCTTTGCCCCTATTTATTTTAGGGATATGTACAACCACTAAGGAAGCATAGATGCTGAATATATAATAAAATACTATACTTCTTAGAATCTAATCAAAGGAATTCATCCATTATCTAATATGTTGAAAAAAATTAATAGGAAGGAAGAAACTTAACTTGCATTTTCCATTTTTCAAATTTTCAATAAGTGGCAAAGAAATGATAGAATTCCAATTCATAATAAGCAACTACTACTTAGTTAAAAATTAATAAGCCTTACTAATACAGACATAAAGCAGAGATATTATCTTTCTTGATTTCTGGTTCTCCCTTTCAATGCCTACAACAGTGCCTTCAACATGGTATGCACTCACTGAATTTTGTAAAATGAAGGGGCAGAAAGAAGTACAGCACAGGAATGTCTCCTAACATTATAGCTGTGGAATTCCACAGATAACACGTGTTAAGTCATGTATGTAAAAGCCATTATGAAGCAGTCTGATGTACACAATGGAAAGGTTCATGAACTGCACCATTAAAGGCCCAGTTAGTAAAATTATAGCTTTATATATAATTATATTTATAATATAAATATTATCTTTCACGTGGGCAAAGGATTCTTGACAATAATTTAATAATTATTAAGTTATTTTTGACATTAAGTAATTAATTTAATTATAACCAATTATAAATAATACATTAAATTACAAAATTATTGAATAACTTAATAATTTTTAATTTAGCGAAACAACACATAAAACAAATTTCATATTAACCACAGTTTGGTTCACATTCATTTATCTCTACTTAGGCTGTAGAGGATAAACTGAGAATTTATTTACAGTCTCAAGGATCTAACAAATCAATTAATCACATTTAACTTCTATTAAAATAAACCTCGAGAAGTATAACAATGGCTCTATCAGAGGTGTTGATTATTTACAGACAGTGAAATCCAAGTATTATATAAAATTCAAGAATGATTACTGGAGAACTATATTGCTTTCTTCTACAAAGGCAACTATTTCTCAGATACTCTCACTGACTAGAAAAAAAAAGTTATCTATAAAATTGGTCTAGCCAGCATGAGAGTAAACTCTGGGAAACTGACTAGTTACTGAATGGAATATTTTCTTAAATATTATAATAAATAAAGCTACTTTTATCATCAATGAGATTTTATTTTAAATTTAATTTCAACATAAGCCAGAACACTCAGATGGTGCTAAAATGCAAATGGCTTTCTACTTGTGAACAGCAACCATCTACTGAATTAAACTAAACATACAAAAAAATGTGTCTTGTTATCATGATAGTAAAATTCTACACCTATCTTACTTTCAATTATATAAGTACATATAACCATATATAAGCACATTTAGAACACTGGAATTTCACTTGTGCAGCAAAAGTAAGAGTGGAAACTTAATGGAGCTGAATGCTCTCCTATTGTGGATCCTACTATGATATTTCCAGTGAAAGTTCTGATGTTAAGGACTTCAGGTGTTGTGTTGTTCAATGCCAGAGGGCCCCGTTCACAATGCAGTCTATGTAAATGATGCCCCCCATTTACAGTGTGAGTGGTATTCTTCTAAGCTGGACAACATGATAGACCTATCCTGATCAAACTGAGCCAAAAAACTGTAGAGGATGTCTGATTAACTCCAGTCAAACTGCATGTTAAAGACATAAGGAGACCCAGAATGAAGACCTGAAATGAGCTGTCTATTCATAATTTTAATTCTTGAAGAGGGTTTTCACTTAAGCTAGGTCATATAATATATATAAAACTTTTAAACAAGAAAGAAGTGGTCAAAATCTCTCTAAAGAGAAGACTATAAAAACTTGTAGCACGCGAGGCATGCCTCATATACATAAAAAATTCATGGCAAGTGACCAAGGAATCTTGTTAAAGAATTCATTGGAAAAAAAAAAAAAAAGAATTAATTGACAATGGCAGTCTACCTTTAAAGGTTCTGATAGATCCACTGTGACAGCTACAACGACCACAGTGCCTAATGAGGCAAGGGCTTTTTTCCTCATCTTCCATTATTTCCTGAGTCCAGGATATTGGGTCTTAAATGCAGGCCCCATCCTTGTCTTTCCAACAGGCTGAGTGAATAATTTGAGGATTTACTTTGGGGCTTCATTATCTCTACTCTATCTCCACCCCTATGTAAGACTCATGTAATAATTACTTAAAGCACCCAGGGGGCGCCTAGCTGGCTCAGTCGGTTAAGTATCTGACTTCGGTTCAGGTCACAAACTCACTTTCTAGAGTTTGAGCCCCGCTTCGTGCTCTGTGCTGATAGCTCAGAGCCTGGAGCCTGCTTCGGATTCTGCGTCTCCCTCTCTCTCTCTCTCTGTCCCTCCCCTGCTCACACTCTGTCTGTATCTCTCTCAAAAATAAAGATAAATAAATAAATAAATAAATAAATAATAAATAAATAAATAACACCAACTAGATATCAGATATACATGGGTCAAATCAAGCCACTCAAAATACAAAAGTACATATACTGAAAACCATACATAAAATCTGTCAACAGAGTAGTAAATTCTCTTCACCTTAAAAGCAAAATTATAAAGTTGAGATGTGTAGATGTTTTCATACATTAATGTTTTAATAATTATTTTTGCAATTAGTGAAAACTCTTTTGCAAGTGAAATTTTTTAGTTTCTATTATCACATCAAACCTTAAAGATTTATGATAATATAAATTTTAACAACGAGGCATCTTAAAAAAGCACAATCAACACATAACTACAGTGTTAAAATCTTTCGCCAACAAAATAATATGTGAATTACCAAAAGGTAGCTCTTACCTCTTTGTGTTTGTTCCTTGAATGTCAGTAAGCTTTAATCTATAAAAGGATCTACATTAAAGCTACAAAATAAAAACTACATACATTCACAGCCATGCAGATAATCTAAGTATTTCTTTTAAACTATTCAATACTATGTTAATCAGAAAGCCCATGGGGGAGAAAAAATAATAGGACATACAGAAACTCTTGTTTGGCTGTGCTTGTAGGAGATGTAGGAAAATCCTCCAGTCTACAGATGAAGATTCAAGAGAAAGCAGGAAAACAAAAAGGAAGCAAATAAACATTCATACATAAATTAGTTACAGTATGACCAATCATCTGGACTTTACTTATTTCCCACATTAAAATCTTTCCCTCACAGAAACTTTTCAACTTTTTAAGTTTCATTTCCCTTTAATTGAAATCAGAAATGAACAGCAAAGAATAAATTGAGAAAGTCTTAAAACTACTATAGTTTGGCAGTGAACAGTAACTTTTATTTAAAAAAAAAAAAAGTTGAGGCATCTTGCCTTTTTTTTCCTAAAGGCAAGAAATATAGCTATATAATAATTCTTTTAAAAATCTCTTTTATAAATACTATGTACTAGTAAAAATACTAAATACTTTTGTAAGTCTAGAGGCTATTTGAAGCCCTTAAGAGGTAACAGAGATAAAAGGTTCAGGAAGCTAGAGTAAATAAAACACCTGAGACAACTGAAGAAATTTGTTTTATTTGCTGCACTGGTTAAAGTAAACCATGGTACTTTAAATTTAGAGCCAGCAAAGGAATCCTGGAACTGAAGGTCTGTAATGACATTTAGCAGCAGCACAGGTTCAGACAACTCTTCTTACGGACTGTAGGATTTTAAGCATTTTAGGCAAACACTTTTATCTCTCTGAATCTCAATTTATTTTTCTGTAAAGTGGGATAAAACCACCCGAGTTCACAGGACTGTTGCTAGGATTAAATAAAATAATCTATATGAGGCTCCTGGTTCACAGTAGCTACTTGTTAAGATTGCAATTACTACATCATAAGACCCCTTCTCCCACACTGAATGATCAGAAAAGATCTTGTCTGTCATAACTACTGGAATTTCCTGGTCTTTCTAGACTGCTTAGGAAATGCAATCTGGACCACTTAGGCAGCTATAATATAGAAATATACTCTTTGGTTCTTGATTTACAGATCCAAACTACTCCAGCAAGCCTTGTACATCCATTTCAAGGAAATGTTCTCCAAGACCGTTATCACATTACCCGTGTGTAAAATATGAATAGAACTGTAACTCATCAATATATGATTAACATTTAATTTTCATAAAGCTGAACAAAATCCTCTACTTAGTATTTAGCATAACAGATTTACTATAATATGATAGAACATTAAGTAGTTATAATATTTAGAAAGAACAAATTCTCAGAATCTGACTTAAATTATCAAAGCATATTTTGTTGTTACAGCATAAAGCTGCTCCACTGAGAAGTTAAGAATTAAGGTATACTCCCAAGTGTATGAACAAAGTCAACACTTAAATATACTGATAACAGATTAATGATCTGAATATATTGTCTATAAAGGTAATCATTATCAGAAGAATTCTGAACAGACCCAAAAGCAGAACTTATAAAGAAAAAGGTTAAGAGCAAAGAATCAAAAGAAAAGTGATATGGTATGGTATACCCACTATAAAAAGTTTACCTATATTATTACAAGAGTCTCATAGGCTTTCTAGTGTTAAATTCTTTAAGTGAAAAAATGGCAAGACACAGTTTTGAAACCCAGCACGAATTTGAGTGATAATTACTTAACATAAAATCAAGAGACAGTTTATATTCTTTGACTAAAATTTTGTTTTAACTATTTGAATCATGTGAGTTTTTGCAGGTTGTATGTCTAACTGAAATTTGTGTTGTAATCATTTTTTCTTGTTAGACATTCTTACAACGTACGAGGAGTCAGTTTTTTGGAGGGGTGGGGATGAGGAGTAGCACACCAATTGTAAAATGGGAAAAAAGTATTTTTTTGAAAACATTTCATGCGGTGATATCCTTAATGACAAAATCACAGTATCTGGGAACATAATGTATATAAACCTCAAAACTCAGCAGGTATGGAATTCATCCAGTGAATTTTAAGTTTCCTATACTATAAAACTAAACAAGTTTAAGAAAAGAATGAAAAAATGACACACTTACTGTATATTTGGTGTAATCCCTTCAAGCAGCACAATATTAACCCCACCAATATGAGCAGTGGCACATGTCTCAGTCATCTTTTGATGTAAAACATCTTAAATGTAAGAAAAAAGAATTATATGATTTCTGGAAATAATTGTACTTTGTATTAAAATTGCATTTTATTCATAATATGCTCAATGATGAAAGATAATTTAAAAGTTTTATGTATAATAAAATTTAAATTACTTCAGAACTACTTTTAAAAACCTTTTAGTGAAGGTTTTTATTTTTTTCCTTTGAGAGCAAGAGAGCGTGAGCAGGGGAGGGGCAGAGGGAGAGGGACAGAGATGATCTTAAACAGCCTCCATGCCCAGTGTGGAGCATGACATGGGGCTCAGTCTCATGACCATGAGATAATAATCTAGGCCGAAATGCTTAACTGACTGAGCCACCCAGGCACCTCAAAGTTTTTATTTCTATGTACTCATACATACATATTATATGTCAACTAGAAATAATGCTAAATACACAGTTCAATATGCCATTCGTGTATTAAAGAGCCTAATGGCTATTTATTTATTTATAGATTTATTTTTTAAGCAGGCTCCAAGCCCAATGTGACGCTTGAACTCACAATCCTGGGATCAAGAGTTGGATGCTCTATGGACTGAGCCAGCCAGGCGCCCCTAGCCTTATGACATTTTAAGTCTCAGAAGTAATACTTAGTGCAGAAAACTTGGAAAATTAAAAAAGAATAGGAACAGAAACTGTATAAACTGGCACTCTTGATCCATATAAATGGGAAAGTTCATTTTCTGAAAAAAAAAAAAGAAAGGAAAAAAAAAAGAAAAGAAAAAAAAGAAAAGTTGCCAACTAGAAATTTCGGAGACATGGCATTGGCTTTTTTCAGAAGAGCAGGACTACAGTGTTAGGACATCGTCATACCTTTCATTTTTTCCTTAAGTGTAAAGCTGCCATGAATCCTCTTCAGCTCTGATTCCATTGTTAGCCCACCAATGTCTGCCTCCAGGTGTGTGCGGTTCACCATGCCAATCCCAAACACGATTAGAGTAACATGTTGAGGTTCAGAAGTTACCAAGCTACGTTTCCTCTGTGTCTTAGTCAAACTGTTATTGTCTTGTTCATTCTCAAACACAACTTTACATGTTGGCTCTGTAGGGCTCCGAACTCCTTTATAAATAAACAAAAACATACAGACTTAGCTATGAAAACTGTGACATGGAAGGACACTCCAAACATCATCTTACCTTTCTTCACATGCCAAACCAGCCCTCTTCTTCACCAAAATGATTTTTTAACGTTTTCAACAATTTCCGATCATCACATTGAAAATAAATAATAGAGTCAGATATTGGAAGGTAGGTATATCTGAATCTTTAAGACCATATTGTATCAGGGTAGAAAGGACGGGAAATGGGAAGGCAAATTATCTGACTGCCATTACTATTTTTTTTCCATGGGTGATTGCCAGGTCTTTGGCATTTCAATGATCTACTTATAACATTGAGAAAGCACCTATCTGTTTAAGTATTATTGCTACTCTAAAAAGAAATTTTTTTAATATTAAAATATTCATTACCTGCTGGTCCAAATGTTTCTGAAGATTTTTCCAATATTCCTGTTGGATCAGAGATAAGTGAATAGAAGTTAAGTAATTTATACATATTCTGCCAGCACTCAGCCGAAGGCTCACTTTGTTCTGACACTGTGATTGAATCGGAGTCATCCATGTGAATAGTCATATGGTCCACCACATCTTTTGAACCTTTCCTGGACACTTTTGAAGTTCTTCTTTCAGATCTTCCTAACGAATTTTTGTTTCGAGATTCCTTTTTGTTATTTTCATTGTTGGTCCGTTTGTTCTTTGCATTGTTTACTCTATTGCCACCATTCAGACTTCCTCTAGAACTGCGGCTGAAGTCAGATGAGCGAAAATCCCGATGTTTTCTGGTTTTGAAGGTGGGTGTTGGGGAAGCTGATCCAGCTGTGTATCTGCTAAGTTTAATGTCAGTCTGAGTCGCTTTGATGTCATCTATCATGGTACTAAATTGATGAATAAGACGAACCAAAGCCATATCTACATGCTGGCTTATTGACTGACAAGAAATTGTAAAGTTGCAGTGAAAGGTATTATAATAACGCTTGTTGAGATCATGAAAAGAAAGAGCACTGGTAGAGTTCTGAGGGGTGCAAACAGACTTTTCCATTACAACAGCACTGATGCTAAAGGTTTCCAACATTAATGCTGGTTTGAACTCAAGTGGAGGAAGATTCACATGACCTTGCCTAAAAATGGAGAAAAAAAAGAAAAAAATGGCAAGGTTTTATTTCCTTTTTTCCAGAGCTGCACAATCTTTATTAGTTTATTAGCAAAAAATCTCCAAGGTAAAACACGTTATAAGCCATTTAGATAATTTTAAGCAAGAGCTCATGTTATTATTCACTAGGCCAATTTTTTATAAGTTGAAAAATTCGTCTTCTCCCTTGATCTTATTCCACAACTGACTAGTTAAAATCAAATTTATGTTAATTACTTCAGTGAAGTAATAAAACATTTTTTCTTACCAATGTGATAATGCACCCCAATGGTATTGGAATTTAAAGTTAATTATAGGTCCATTAGGGTACCTCCCTTAGCCAACCTCTCCCCACCTCTGTTAAATATATTGTTTACATATTTAATCTCATTTAATTTAATTTTTTTTTAATCTTTATTTATTTTTGAGAGAGAGAGAGACAGAGCGTGAGCAGGGGAGGGGCAGAGAGAGAGGGAGACACAGAATCAGAAGCAGGCTCTAGACTCTGAGCTGTTAGCACAGAGCCCGACGCAGGGCTCAAACCCACAGACCGTGAGATCATGACCTGAGCTGAAGTCAGACACTTAACCGACTGAGCCACTCAGGTGTCCCTCCCCACTAATCTTAATAATCATTAAGGTCACTTTGTGGTGCTTCAGCTTGCACAGTCATTGTTATGGTACCACTCTACTGTGAAAAGCAAGGACTGTCCTATATTTAATAGAAAAGACAATGCAATTTCCATATTCCTGTGTCATTAGAAAATCCTCAGATATCTAGACCTGAAACAAAACATAAGAAAGCTATATTTTTCTATTAATAAATTTCCATAGGGGTACCTGGGTGGCTCAGTTGGTTAAGCGTCCAACTTCAGCTCAGGTCATAATCTAGCAGTTTGTGAGTTCGAGCCCTGCGTCGGGCTCAGTGCTGACAGCTTAGAGCCTGGAGCCTGCTTCAGATTCTGTGTCTCCGTCTCTCTCTGCCCTTCCCCCACTCACGCTTTCTCTCTCTTTCTCTCTCAAAAATAAACACTAAAAAAAAAAACTAAAAAAAAATTTCATAAAAATGTTTAAACTGATTTTGTCAAATTATTTAAAATTTTAAATAGAATATTTCATACGGAAAACATTTTTCATTTAGTCATATGTTGGATACATGGGCATTTTGCTTTTTTTAGTGCATTTTACTTTTAATTTACCACCCTGCAAAAACACAAATTGGATCAAACCAAGAATGTTGCAAAACTTGTCACAAATGCCATGTATGTCCATATTCTATGATTCCTATATCCATTAGCGAGACCTACTCAAAGTAAAATTCCAAGTTCACAAAAGATTAGTCAAATCTTATTAGTGAGCATAATATTTCCTATTCAAGCAGTAAAGAAATTGAAGAACTATCTCTGATAATGTAAAGAATGAAAGTAAAACGTAGTTCTTAACTTTCACCATGCTACATTCAGCATTCTTATATATTTGTTTCTGATGGCTATACTTTAAATATAACTTCTACTCTGTATCTAATAGAAAATACTAAAAGTCTACACAAGTTAGTAATAATTGTAAGATATATAAAATTACAATGTAAAAGACCATAAAAATCAATTACTGCAATAGTAAACACATTCTGAGTATATATACAGCAAATGTACTTTGGCTAACCCACATACATGTGCTAACATGGTACAAAACTACACCTAAAAATAGGCCTCCTGATCTATAAAATCAACAGGTTATTAAAATAAGTCTGTTTTTGACAAGTGGAAATTACCTTCTCATTAAGATATTAAAAATAGTTTCTCATTAGCATAGAGGAAAATGAAATTAAAAAAAAAGGTATTATAACCTATATACAAAATTTTACACAAAAAGATCAATAACACAAGACACCTTCTTGCTCTTTTGCCTTTTCTCTCTTTGGCTGTGTCTGAATCCACAATATCTGCTCTAAGGCAGTCCAAAGTTCCTGAAAATGAAAGGTGTTCTCCAAAGTACATTCGGTAGCAGAGTGGCATTGCATCCTGTGACTGAATCCCTGTATGACTCAGAAGAGGTTTAAAAACAACCTGGAAGACATAACACATTCATTAATTAGCTTAATTTATAATCCATCATTTACTGTGGCTTTTTTCTTATCCTATCTGAATACATATATTATTACCACAGTGTGAAGCAAAAAAAGGCAGGGGGCGGGGGGGGGGGGGACTTGTACAAAAAATGTTAAGCTCTAATTTTACTTAAAACTTAACAGTATTTTTGAGCACCTCTTGTGTGCCACTCATTTTCAAGGTAATCACAAGGAAGAAGATTCCTCCAACCTGCCTGAGTGTCTGAAAGTACAAGGAAAATAAAATTGTGAACTAGTTTTTTTTTTTTTTAATTTTTTTTAACGTTTATTTATTTTTGAGACAGAGAGAGACAGAGCATGAACAGGGGAGGGGCAGAGAGAGAGGGAGACACAGAATCTGAAACAGGCTCCAGGCTCTGAGCTGTCAGCACAGAGCCCGACACGGGGCTCGAACTCACGGACCGTGAGATCATGACCTGAGCCGAAGTCGGACGCTTAACCGACCGAGCCACCCAGGCGCCCCTGAACTAGTTTAAATCATTCTACATCCTGTTTTTAAAAAAGGCATGTATACTGTGTTTCCATAAAAACGTGGTATTAGAATAGCCTATCAACATCTTATGTTAATATAAAAATGTTTCATATCTTATATTATGAATATCTGACCTATTTTTAAATGGTATCACTTGGTTATAACAGTCATTTAATATTTATTTCCTGACAAAAAACTTCCTTTATATTTTAAGTACTACACATGCTTATAGAAATACATCACTCTAATTAAATATCTTGTTAACTGATGTTGTAGTCATGAAGAGCTAACTCAAACAGAAGCAACTAATTTGTTTAGTAGTTGATTACTATAATCAATTTACTTATTCTCTCTTGCATGGTTCCTTTCCCTCCTTCCACATCTAAAATATAGGTGCTATCTATGGGGCACCTGGGTGGCTCAGTTGGTTAAGCATCTGACTTCAGCTCATGGGTTCAAGCCCCATGAGTCCCTGAAAATGGGACTCAGTTCATGGGTTCAAGCCCCACATCGGGCTGATTGCTAACAGCTCAGAGCCTGGAGCTGGCTTCAGATGGTGACTCCCTTTCTTTCCGCCCCTCCCCCACCTCCGTTCACGTGTGCTCTCTCTCTCTCAAAAATAAACATTAATTTTTTTTTAAGTAAAATAAAATATAGGTGCTACCCAGTGCTTTCCATGGCCCTCCCCTAACCCTTTCAACTGTACACTCTCCTTTAGTGATCTTTTCCTGAAAGTTAAATATTATCATTAAAATGGACAAGTGCAATTTATGTATTAAGACTCAAGTCTACATGTTCAATTACCTCTAGGACATCTCATTTGTTTGTGCTTGGGAAGAAAGGCTACTCTTCTAAGGACTAAAGAACTAGAACAGAGAATTCAAACAGTTCTACTGTAGATTGGAACTTTGGGGATAAATTTCTTCTCCCTTTTATACTTGCTTGGGATATTCTTTCTTGCCTTTACTCTTGGATTTGCTCGTTCATTCTAATGGAAAAACTCTACCCTCTTCAAGGTTCAAACCACCCTCTTTCCTAATCTTTGTCATTTATTTATGGCTCCATACCTATCAGAAACTTTGATTCCAGAAACTTTGATTATTTTCTCCTGTTTCTTTTCAATCCCAATTTATAATCCTGAATGACTTCTTTGACCATGAAGATAACCAACACTTCAGTCCAAAGTTATAGGACTGCCTTTTCCCCTATAATCTTGCTTAATTTCATTTCACCAACTTCCTAGATTGTTTATTATATCTTATCACCACATTTTTCTTGCTATATCTGCTTTGGATCAATCATCTTCTACTCCTATAGCTGAGCTGCTAGGAACAATGAGAGGAGATGATATAATTGCATTCATTGCTACCCTAACACTAACCTAAACTCTTAACCAGGCCCTCAGCACTATCTGACAATCTTTTTAGGGTGTCTGTTTGGTAAGCTCTCTTCCATATTCACTCCAACGTTTACACATATCTAAATTACCTTACAGAGTTTTTTACCATATTATTTAATATTCATGTTTCTAGTAGATTTTAGAGTCTTTAAAACAATATAGTTATCTCTAAAAATATGTATTGAATACTAATAAGTACAATTAATGTATTCTATAGGCCAAAACAACAACAAAATTATTTCTTTTCCCACTCTCCATTAAAAAAGAAAATGAAGACCCTAAAAACTACTCTAATGTACTGGAGAAGTAAATCTCAGGAAAATTTTAAAGTGCCTGACACATTTCTTAACATAAATTACCTTCTACTGTAAGAGAAAATTGAAGCTACCAATTTGCAAACTTACCTGTATAGCTGTGAACTGTCCTTATTGCCTTCTCAGTTTCTCAGAGGAAATTCTCAGAGGAAAAAAGTATTTTTTTATGTCTAAAACATCTCTCTCTATAAATGACTGTAAATTCCAACACTCCTCATCCCTCTCTGAATCTTGCTCTATCAGTTTACCCTTCTTTTTTCTTCTTCTGATCAGGACATTCCTAATTCCTCCTAAATATCTAACTATGCTTGAGTCTCTCTCATCCTGAGAAAATAACACCTCTTAATAGCCACGGTCCCACTCATCTACTTGCCTTGTGATCATTCAAACCAAAATAGTCAAAGGATTTTGCTGTCGACTCCTACCTTTAATCAATTAAATAAAGACCTCCAGAATATTTTACCATCACTTTATCAAAGTCACAACCATCTATGTTAAAAGCCTCATTTACCACTGCATGAACTATTTCAATAACTCATTTTTTTCACCTATAGTTCTCTACTTCAATCCATTAACACATTGCTACCATATTTCTTCTACATGTACAGTTCTAGTCACTTTATTCCTTGCTTTAAAATCTTCAGTGCCTCCCAACTGCTCACTCAATAAAGTTTTAACATAGCACTTAATATAGCCTTCTATATGACATGGTTAAATTTAGCTTTCTAGTCATGTGTTTTAGTCAATTTGTATCTCCAAATAACAAGATGTTACTGTATGAGACTAATAACTATATACCACTCTTCTGTTTAATGAACATCTACAAGTGCTAAGTTTGCATTTATAATTAACCCATGTACTTTTAAAAGGTTCCTCCTTTTTTTGCATGAAGGCTTTAGGCAGAGAAGCACAGAAAAAAAGATATGCCCTAGAATTTCCAAGGTGCACACGACTTGGTGGTTCTAGCTGCTAAGTACCACCTAATGAGGGATTACTATAATTATGGAAAAAGAGACTGGCTCACCTGTGCATCAGCAAGCTGCACAGCAGGAAACCCTTGGTTGGCTTCTTCTACACCTGCCACATCATCCTGACTAGTGCTATGCTGAGAATGCGTTCCATCCAAAGTATTCTGGTCGCTAGATAAGACAGTGTTGAAATCTGAAGCTGAGGGTATCGTAGGAAGATTGGGTGCAACACCTAACAGAGTAAATGTTCAAAAATAAAACTTAAGTTGTGAGGAAATAAAAACAACTTAAAGGGCACAGCAAAGTAAACTTATGAAGTCTGTATTATAGTAGTATTACCAGACCATCTTAATTGAATGAAGAAAAAAAAAAAAAAAACAGCACTTTTAGGTTATTTTAGAGGCATGATTTACTAATAAAAATGAAATTAAACTATAATTCCAGAAAATATTAGTCTTCCTCATACACGAAGTCTGTATTAGAACCAGTCAGTCCAAAGTACAGAATTTTATGGCTAGAATATCTTTGAAAAGCATTTGATATTCCCTCAGCTTTGCACTGAGGAGCAGTCATAGATAGCAGTAGGATAAAAGCAATGGATGTCACAGAGTCCCACATATAAATTTCTTCCCAACTATGCTTTCCTGAGGCAAAAGAAAAATAAAATGACACTATTTCTTTTCCTATGTACTCCCTTTACCCTTTAGCTCCCCAGGCAAAAGACCCACGCATGATAAAGAGGAAATGTTCTTTTCTGGTTTTCTTAAAATTTAAACTGCACAGTAGTGAGACTAGTTTTAGAAAAGTACTGAGAGCTGGTGGAAGCATCATCCTTCTCTCTTCTTCAACCAAGAGCCAATGCTAACAACTGGAATGTAGTCATAATTAGAATCAGTTCCAGGTTCAAAAGTACGCCACACACCAGCAAAAAAAAAAACAAAAAAAAAACCACAAAAAACTAAATAGTCATGTTTCAACCACATTTCATAATTTCCTATTTTCTATCTGAACAGAATTTGTTAGCAATGCAAATTGCTGTTACATGGATTAACTTCAGCTGCCCTCAGTAACTAGGACCAAAGCCTATTTCACAGTCTTTAAAAAATTTTTTTTACAAGAAAATAATACATGCATCTAATAAATTTGGGAAAATACCCCCAAAAAAGAAAAAAAGTAGAAAACGAAGGGTGGCACCTCTTCTGTTTCTGGAGATAGCCACCAATATTTCTTTGTGAGTTCCCTGCCAGTCTTCTTCCTATTTACATACACCCTTTTATTTTTTTTTTTTAAATTTTTTTTTTTCAACGTTTTTATTTATTTTTGCGACAGAGAGAGACAGAGCATGAACAGGGGAGGGGCAGAGAGAGAGGGAGACACAGAATCGGAAACAGGCTCCAGGCTCCGAGCCATCAGCCCAGAGCCTGACGCGGGGCTCGAACTCACGGACCGCGAGATCGTGACCTGGCTGAAGTCGGACGCTCAACCGACTGCGCCACCCAGGCGCCCCTACATACACCCTTTTAAAATTAACAAACTGCCAGGGTGTCTGGGTGGCTCACTTAAGCATGTGACTTTTGATCTTGGTTCAGGTCATGATCTCATGGTTGACAGCATGGAACCTGCTTGGGATTCTCTCTCTCTGCCTCTCTTCCTGCCCCCCCTCCCCAACTCATGCACATGCACACATGCTCTCTCTCTCTCTCTCTCAGAATAAATAAAATTTAAAAATAAATAAATAAAAATAAAATAAAATAAATTGCCCTCGTTTCCTCCTCAAGGGCAAGAATCTTATTTTAATTCCTCTTAGTACTCGCTTAGATTTTAATTAAATATTTTAATTAAATACTTAATTACTAAAAAGAGTAAAAGAATGCTAGTTATTATTTCTCTGAGGAACGTGGAAAAACTAAAAATATTTTTCTGTATTGTAAGTACATTATGCCATATACTTTGCATGTTTTCATTTACCACCTTTTGGTATTTAGAAAATTAAACCAGCCACATTAACTGGACATTTTAAACTCTTTAAATTATATACAATCTCACATTTGACATATTTGTCTTTCCACGAGAACACCAAGTGACTGCTTACTATTCTCTCAACTTGATATTAACAAAGATATTTCATAAATGGGAAAATTTAAACTAAACACTATTAAACATTTCAGATTTTTTGACTATTCCCTGAAAAACAGGATTTTGTTAAAATTTATGTATGCATCTTAGACAGTTAAGCAAAATAACACGTAGCTTAATACCTGTTGGAAGGCTGTTATGTGCAGACTTTGTAACAGGAGATTCCTGTACCACACTTCCACGATTACCAACAGCATTTGACATCCAATTATAGAAACTCACAGAAGATGGCTCAGATAGCAAGGGATGTTCGGATAACATATCAGTGGCCATTGTATTTCCTGAAAAAAAAGTTTTATTGTTTATTATTTATGTATTACTTACATACTAAGGAAGCATAAAATATGATTTATGTAATTAATTTTTACAAGCCAGGTTAAATTGTCTCTTGCAGATGTTTTCAAACTCACTGCATGATGTTGGCATTTAGATATTAAGGCATTAATAAATAACTTATTTTTAATATGACAAGAAGAAATGCACCGCTAGCTGGTTTTGACACCATCCCATACCATGACTAGGTTGACAGTAATGTCAAATGCTGCAATTTAGAAATACAAATTAAAGGCATGAAGACACCAAAAGTTACAAAGAGAAGAGTTTCCCAAAATATTTTTTCAAAGATTTCTATGTGTAATACATAGATAGATTAGTTATGCAACCAAAGTATAAATCAAAATAAACTTAAGTCCTGTTTGTTTTTAATTCTTGCATAGAAGTAAACTTATAATTGTCTAAACTAAGGATGTACCTGTTCTTGTTAAGGAGCTGCTTTTTACAGCTGCACTACTTCTTTGAGGGGTCCCTTCCAGGAGGTTGTGCAGGCTTGGGAAGCTTCCAGTCAGGTAGCTGAGTAGGCTCTCCTTCCTTGGACTCTCCTTAACTGGCATCCCAGCACGTCCAACATGTACCGGAGAATCTGTGGCAGTGTCTCCACTGGTATAGCTCAAAGAATGATATGGGTGAATGCCCTGCAAAAGGAACAACACAGGGCTCTTTCTTTCTTATGTATATAACAATGACTGCTAATAACTGCAACTACTACTACTGTTGCTATTACTGCTAGTTACTATTCACGTTAATACCAACACAGATTGTGCCTACTAGGACTACGGTGAATCTCAAGTGTATGTAAAAGTGTTTTAAAACGTTATAGTCCAATGCAAAGAACAGCCTTTATTATCACTCACTTATTTTAACAATGAATTATTAACTCCCTTTGAAATCTGAAGCGTGTGTCTTGTGGCAAGATTTCTATCCCGAAATTCTTAATACTGTAGTACTTTTCTTGGTACCCTGATAATGAAAATCTGTGAGAGATTCTCTGTAGAGTTCTAATATGTCAAAAACAATTTTCAGAAATTCTCCGAGGAAAATAAAAAGTTACAGAATTGCCCATCTCTATTTGCTCTGTCACATCTAAGATTAGAATTTCAGATCAGTATAAAATAGTACAAGAAAAGCCTATAAAAGAAGAGATCTGAAACAAAGCACTGCAATTCAATTCTCTGGAGGATTTTTATGATCCATAAACAAAGGAATGTTTGTGGAGAAAGGAAAAATCACCAACCAAAAAAAAACCTGAAACTAAGGAGTTGAGAGTTTAAAAGTATCCTCCTTCTAACTATGCTGTAGAAATAGAGTAAGCCTAATAGTCCAAACTTCACAAATGTATACCAATCACTGAATTGTTTAATTAAAAGAGCAATATGTACACAGAATGAAGACTTTAAAAGCACAAAAAGATTATTCAATAAAAAGTATCCCCTCGCTCCAGTCTACTATATCCCTTCCCCAAAAGGCACTATTTCTTATCCTTCTTTAAATAATTTATGACTATATAAGCACATACACATATTTATCCTTTTTTTTTTTTTTAACACACAGATACATATTATCCCATATTTTGTGTTTACTTTAATCCAGCACTCTGGTGACCATTCCATATCCACTTAGAGATCTCCTTTATATTTTAAACACAATTTTTTAAGTCTTCATAGTCTACATCTGTATCAGGGTACACTAGTTTATTAGTCCTCTAATGATTAGTTATTTATGTTTCTTCTATTATTTTCCTATCATAAACAGTGTTGTAAAAACATTATTGGATGTGTGTCTTTGAATAATTAGAACATCCATTTCTTTAGAATGAATTCCTGGACATGAACATACTGGGTAAGAGAAGATCACATTTTAAGTTTTTTTTTTTTTAATTTTTTTTTTTTTTCAACGTTTATTTATTTTTGGGACAGAGAGAGACAGAGCATGAACGGGAGAGGGGCAGAGAGAGAGGGAGACACAGAATCGGAAACAGGCTCCAGGCTCTGAGCCATCAGCCCAGAGCCTGATGCGGGGCTCGAACTCACGGACCGCGAGATGGTGACCTGGTTGAAGTCGGACGCTTAACCGACTGCGCCACCCAGGCGCCCTAAGTTTTGATACAAACTGTCATATTATTCTTCCAAGAGGTTGTGCCAGTTTACACTCCCACCAGTAGTGTAGGAGAGTGTCTGTTTTCTCATCTTCACCAACAATATACACTATTCAAATGTTTTACTGTTTTCAGTCTGACAGGTGGAAATGGAAATCTCATTTTAATTTACATTTCTTTAATTGTAAGAGGGTACATATTCACATATGTATATATATTTCTATGTGAACTGCCCATATACCATTTTTCCATTTGGTTTTGCTCTTTTTTCCTAATGATTAGAAAAAGATCTTTATATATATGAGGAAATTAGTCCTTTGTCATATGTCTATTTTGTTTATGATACATTATTTTTTTCTCTGTAGAAACTTTATATTTTAATATAAGCAAAATTATCACCTTTTACATTATGGGTTCTGGGTATTAATATAAGTCTATACCCAGATTTTCAAAGAAAGTTAATATATTAA
This sequence comes from Lynx canadensis, assembly GCF_007474595.2. Classification (NCBI taxonomy): domain Eukaryota; kingdom Metazoa; phylum Chordata; class Mammalia; order Carnivora; family Felidae; genus Lynx; species Lynx canadensis. The sequence continues at coordinate 102,483,401 of NC_044306.2, forward strand.
CTGTTGTTTTCGTTGCTCAGAAAAGGAAACTAACAAAAAATACATAACCCATGACAACAACAAATAACTTACATTCTTACTATGTGCCAGGTATTATTCTAAGCATTTTCCATACATTACAGCTATTTCTTACATTGACTTTCTGGAAAAAGTTATTACTGTAATCTCCATCAGACAGATAAGGAAACAGACACACAGTACAGGTAACTTGTTCAGTCACAAAGCAACTGAGTGGCAGAGGCAGAATTGAAACCGAGGCTGTCTGGCTCCCAAGGTGGTCCAGCTCAACAGTGTCAATAAATTCATAAAATAGCCTAACTCTAACTGTATATTAAATTACTAATCATGTTAATTTCACCATAAGGATATTTATTATTATTTAATTATTAATTACTGAATATAGAAATACTATTTGAAGATTTAAATTTAAATACCTAGTATTTGAATTTGAGATATCAAAAATTTAGATCTTCTCTGGAAGACTACTCTAACTAAAAATAGTAATAATAATGTACCTTTATTTTTAATGCAGAGTCACTATGAGTATGAGTCTTAGAAAGTTTCCTCATTATTTCAGCTCCAGTTACAGGTCCAGAACTACCAGGTGGAGGCCGGTTGGCTGTTCCTTCTAGCAGCATTGTGTGTTCACTGACTGTGGCTGAAATAGTTCAAAAGAATACGTAGGCTATAGGTTATTAGACATTTTCTTGAAACAGCAACACCAGTGTTCCTAGTGGTGTAACTACACTCAACTTTACATATGCCTTGAATAAATAAATTAATTAAATTTCCTTGAAATTAATTGTGGAATAAACTATAATATTAATTCACATTTTTCTTTTACTCTCCCAACCCCAATCTTCTCATTTATCTTAAAAAAGGAACAAATAACTTCTATTCAGTGCCTCCACAGGCCACCCAAATGGTATAGAGATAAAAAAAAACAATTCAACTAAGATGCAAATACATAATTTTCAGATTAACCTAGGCATTTGAAGATAACTAATTAGAAGAGATGTTTATTATAGTATTCTTCCAATTTTCAGGTAGACTTGAAATCCAGCCTATTATTCAGAGCATATTCACTTTTAAGTATAAAGGTTTTTTTAAAACAACAACAAAAAACCTGGGTAAAGATTCTTTTCCAGGTGCCTGGAGGGGAAGATGGCGGCGTAGGAGGACGCTGGGCTCACCGCGCGTCCTGCTGATCACTTAGATTCCACCTACACTTGCCTAAATGACCCAGAAAACCGCCAGAGGATTAGCAGAACGGAGTCACCGGACCCAAGTGCAGACGAGAGGCCCACGGAAGAGGGTAGGAAGGGCAGCGAGGCGGTGCGCGCTCCATGGACTGGCGGGAGGGAGCTGGGGCGGAGGGGCGGCTCGCCGGCCAAGCAGAGCCCCCGAGCCCGGCTTGCAAAAGCGGAGGGGCCTGAAGGACTGTGTTCCTACAGCAAGCGCGACTTAGCGTCTGGGAGGTCATAAGTTAACAGCTCTGCTCGGAAAGCGGGAAGGCTGGAGGACAAAGGGAGGGTGAGCTGCGGAGCCCCCGGACGACAGAGCTCAGTTTGGCGGGGAACAAAGGCGCTCGCCAGCGCCATCTCCCCCGCCCATCCCCCAGCCAAAATCCCAAAGGGAACCGGTTCCGGCCAGGGAAATTGCTAGCTCCGCGCAAACACCCAACTCTGTGCTTCTGCGGAGCCAAACCTCCGGCAGGGGATCTGACTCCCTCCGGCTGCCACAGGGCCCCTCCTGAAGTGGATCACCTAAGGAGAAGCGAGCTAAGCCCGCCCCCCCTGCCGCCGTGCACCTTGCCTTCCCACCCCAGCTAATACGCCAGATCCCCAGCATCACAAGCCTGGCAGTGTGCAAGTAGCCCAGACGGGCCACGCCACCCCACAGTGAATCTCGCCCCTAGGAGAGGGGAAGAGAAGGCACACACCAGTCTGACTGTGGCCCCAGCGGTAGGCTGGGGGCAGACATCAGGACTGACTGCGGCCCCGCCCACCAACTCCAGTTATACACCACAGCACAGGGGAAGTGCCCTGCAGGCCCTCACCACACCAGGGACTATCCAAAATGACCAAGCGGAAGAATTCCCCTCAGAAGAATCTCCAGGAAATAACAACAGCTAATGAGCTGATCAAAAAGGATTTAAATAATATAACAGAAAGTGAATTTAGAATAATAGTCATAAAATTAATCGCTGGGCTGGAAAACAGCATACAGGACAGCAGAGAATCTCTTGCTATAGAGATCAAGGGACTAAGGAACAGTCACGAGGAGCTGAAAAACGCTTTAAAGGAAATGCAAAACAAAATGCAAACCACCACGGCTCGGATGGAAGAGGCAGAGGAGAGAATAGGTGAACTAGAAGATAAAGTTATGGAAAAAGAGGAAGCTGAGAAAAAGAGAGATAAAAAAATCCAGGAGTATGAGGGGAAAATTAGAGAACTAAGTGATACACTAAAAAGAAATAATATACGCATAATTGGTATCCCAGAGGAGGAAGAGAGAGGGAAAGGTGCTGAAGGGGTACTTGAAGAAATAATAGCTGAGAACTTCCCTGAACTGGGGAAGGAAAAAGGCATTGAAATCCAAGAGGCACAGAGAACTCCCTTCAGACGTAACTTGAATCGATCTTCTGCACGACATATCATAGTGAAACTGGCAAAATACAAGGATAAAGAGAAAATTCTGAAAGCAGCAAGGGGTAAACGTGCCCTCACATATAAAGGGAGACCTATAAGACTCGTGACTGATCTCTCTTTTGAAACTTGGCAGGCCAGAAAGAATTGGCACGAGATTTTCAGTGTGCTAGACAGAAAAAATATGCAGCCGAGAATCCTTTATCCAGCAAGTCTGTCATTTAGAATAGAAAGAGAGATAAAGGTCTTCCCAAACAAACAAAAACTGAAGGAATTTGTCACCACTAAACCAGCCCTACAAGAGATCCTAAGGGGGACCCTGTGAGACAAAGTACCAGAGACATCACTACAAGCATAAAACATACAGACATCACAATGACTCTAAACCCGTATCTTTCTATAATAACACTGAATGTAAATGGATTAAATGCGCCAACCAAAAGACATAGGGTATCAGAATGGATAAAAAAACAAGACCCATCTATTGGCTGTCTACAAGAGACTCATTTTAGACCTGAGGACACCTTTAGATTCAGAGTGAGGGGATGGAGAACTATTTATCATGCTACTGGAAGCCAAAAGAAAGCTGGAGTAGCCATACTTATATCAGACAAACTAGACTTTCAATTAAAGGCTGTAACAAGAGATGAAGAAGGACATTATATAATAGTTACAGGGTCTATCCATCAGGAAGAGCTAACAATTATAAATGTCTATGCGCCGAATATCGGAGCCCCCAAATATATAAAACAATTACTCATAAACAGAAGCAACCTTATTGATAAGAATGTGGTAATTGCTGGGGACTTTAACACCCCACTTACAGAAATGGATAGATCATCTAGACACACGGTCAATAAAGAAACAAGGGCCCTGAATGAGACACTGGATCAGATGGACTTGACAGATATATTTAGAACTCTGCATCCCAAAGCAACAGAATATACTTTCTTCTCGAGTGCACATGGAACATTCTCCAAGATAGATCATATACTGGGTCACAAAACAGCCCTTCATAAGTTTACAAGAATTGAAAGCATACCATGCATACTTTCAGACCACAATGCTATGAAGCTTGAAATCAACCACAGGAAAAAGTCTGGAAAACCTCCAAAAGCATGGAGGTTAAAGAACACCCTACTAACGAATGAGTGGGTCAACCAGGCAATTAGAGAAGAAATCAAAAAATATATGGAAACAAACGAAAATGAAAATACAACAATCCAAACGCTTTGGGACGCAGCGAAGGCAGTCCTGAGAGGAAAATACATTGCAATCCAGGCCTATCTCAAGAAACAAGAAAAATCCCAAATACAAAATCTAACAGCACACCTAAAGGAAATAGAAGCAGAACAGCAAAGGCAGCCCAAACCCAGCAGAAGAAGAGAAATAATAAAGATCAGAGCAGAAATAAACAATATAGAATCTAAAAAAACTGTAGAGCAGATCAACGAAACCAAGAGTTGGTTTTTTGAAAAAATAAACAAAATTGACAAACCTCTAGCCAGGCTTCTCAAAAAGAAAAGGGAGATGACCCAAATAGATAAAATCATGAATGAAAATGGAATTATTACAACCAATCCCTCAGAGATACAAACAATTATCAGGGAATACTATGAAAAATTATATGCCAACAAATTGGACAACCTGGAACAAATGGACAAATTCCTGAACACCCACACTCTTCCAAAACTCAATCAGGAGGAAATAGAAAGCTTGAACAGACCCATAACCAGCGAAGAAATTGAATCGGTTATCAAAAATCTCCCAACAAATAAGAGTCCAGAACCAGATGGCTTCCCAGGGGAGTTCTACCAGACGTTTAAAGCAGAGATAATACCTATCCTTCTCAAGCTATTCCAAGAAATAGAAAGGGAAGGAAAACTTCCAGACTCATTCTATGAAGCCAGTATTACTTTGATTCCTAAACCAGACAGAGACCCAGTAAAAAAAGAGAACTACCGGCCAATATCCCTGATGAATATGGATGCAAAAATTCTCAATAAGATACTAGCAAATCGAATTCAACAGCATATAAAAAGAATTATTCACCATGATCAAGTGGGATTCATTCCTGGGATGCAGGGCTGGTTCAACATTCGCAAATCAATCAACGTGATACATCACATTAACAAAAAAAAAGAGAAGAACCATATGATCCTGTCAATCGATGCAGAAAAGGCCTTTGACAAAATCCAGCACCCTTTCTTAATAAAAACCCTTGAGAAAGTCGGGATAGAAGGAACATACTTAAATATCATAAAAGCCATTTATGAAAAGCCCACAGCTAAAATCATCCTCAACGGGGAAAAACTGAGAGCTTTTTCCCTGAGATCAGGAACACGACAGGGATGCCCACTCTCACCGCTGTTGTTTAACATAGTGCTGGAAGTTCTAGCATCAGCAATCAGACAACAAAAGGAAATCAAAGGCATCAAAATTGGCAAAGATGAAGTCAAGCTTTCGCTTTTTGCAGATGACATGATATTATACATGGAAAATCCGATAAACTCCACCAAAAGTCTGCTAGAACTGATACATGAATTCAGCAAAGTTGAAGGATACAAAATCAATGTACAGAAATCAGTTGCATTCTTATACACTAACAATGAAGCAACAGAAAGACAAATAAAGAAAATGATCCCATTCACAATTGCACCAAGAAGCATAAAATACCTAGGAATAAATCTAACCAAAGATGTAAAGGATCTGTATGCTGAAAACTATAGAAAGCTTATGAAGGTAATTGAAGAAGACTTAAAGAAATGGAAAGACATTCCCTGCTCATGGATTGGAAAAATAAATATTGTCAAAATGTCAATACTACCCAAAGCTATCTACACATTCAATGCAATCCCAATCAAAATTGCACCAGCATTCTTCTCGAAATTAGAACAAGCAATCCTAAAATTCATATAGAACCACAAAAGGCCCCGAATAGCCAAAGGAATTTTGAAGAAGAAGACCAAAGCAGGAGGCATCACAATCCCAGACTTCAGCCTCTACTACAAAGCTGTCATCATCAAGACAGCATGGTATTGGCACAAAAACAGACACACAGACCAATGGAATAGAATAGAAACCCCAGAACTAGACCCACAAACGTACGGCCAACTCATCTTTGACAAAGCAGGAAAGAACATCCAATGGAAAAAAGACAGCCTCTTTAACAAATGGTGCTGGGAGAACTGGACAGCAACATGCAGAAGGTTGAAACTAGACCACTTTCTCACACCATTTACAAAAATAAACTCAAAATGGATAAAGGACCTAAATGTGAGACAGGAAACCATCAAAACCTTAGAGGAGAAAGCAGGAAAAGACCTCTCTGACCTCAGCCGTAGCAATCTCTTACTCGACACATCCCCAAAGGCAAGGGAATTAAAAGCAAAAGTGAATTACTGGGACCTTATGAAGATAAAAAGCTTCTGCACAGCAAAGGAAACAACCAACAAAACTAAAAGGCAACCAACGGAATGGGAAAAGATATTTGCAAATGACATATCGGACAAAGGGCTAGTATCTAAAATCTATAAAGAGCTCACCAAACTCCACACCCGAAAAACAAATAACCCAGTGAAGAAATGGGCAGAAAACATGAATAGACACTTCTCTAAAGATGACATCCAGGGGCGCCTGGGTGGCGCAGTCGGTTAAGCGTCCGACTTCAGCCAGGTCACGATCTCGCGGTCCGTGAGTTCGAGCCCCGCGTCGGGCTCTGGGCTGATGGCTCGGAGCCTGGAGCCTGTTTCCGATTCTGTGTCTCCCTCTCTCTCTGCCCCTCCCCCGTTCATGCTCTGTCTCTCTCTGTCCCAAAAATAAATAAACGTTGAAAAAAAAATTAAAAAAAAAAAAAAAGAAGACATCCAGATGGCCAACAGGCACATGAAAAGATGTTCAGCGTCGCTCCTTATCAGGGAAATACAAATCAAAACCACACTCAGGTATCACCTCACGCCAGTCAGAGTGGCCAAAATGAACAAATCAGGAGACTATAGATGCTGGAGAGGATGTGGAGAAACAGGAACCCTCTTGCACTGTTGGTGGGAATGCAAATTGGTGCAGCCGCTCTGGGAAGCAGTGTGGAGGTTCCTCAGAAAATTAAAAATAGACCTACCCTATGACCCAGCAATAGCACTGCTAGGAATTTATCCAAGGGATACAGGAGTACTGATGCATAGGGGCACTTGTACCCCAATGTTCATAGCAGCACTCTCAACAATAGCCAAATTATGGAAAGAGCCTAAATGTCCATCAACTGATGAATGGATAAAGAAATTGTGGTTTATATACACAATGGAGTACTATGTGGCAATGAGAAAAAATGAAATATGGCCTTTTGTAGCAACGTGGATGGAACTGGAGAGTGTAATGCTAAGTGAAATAAGCCATACAGAGAAAGACAGATACCACATGGTTTCACTCTTATGTGGATCCTGAGAAACTTAACAGGAACCCATGGGGGAGGGGAAGGGAAAAAAAAAAAAAAAAAAGAGGTTAGAGTGGGAGACAGCCAAAGCATAAGAGACTGTTAAAAACTGAGAACTGAGGGTTGATGGGGGGTGGGAGGGAGGGGAGGGTGGGTGATGGGTATTGAGGAGGGCACCTTTTGGGATGAGCACTGGGTGTTGTATGGAAACCAATTTGTCAATAAATTTCATATATAAAAAAAAAAAGATTCTTTTCCAAATTTTTATTTAAATTTTAGTTAGTTAACATACAGTCTACTATTGGTTTCAGGAGCGTAATTTAGTGATTCATCTCTTACATATAACATCCAGTGCTCATCGTAAAAAGTACCCTCCTTAATGCCCATCACCCATTTAGCCCATTCTCCCCACCCATTTCACTCCATTCACCCTCAGTATGTTCACTATAGTTAAGTTTACTTCCCTCTTTATTTTTTCTTCCTCTATGTTCATCTGCTTTGTTTCTTAAATTCCACATATGAGTGAAATCATATGGTATTTGTCTTTCTCTGACTGGCTTATTTTGCTTAGCATAATAAACTCTACTTCCATACATGTTGTTGTAAATGGCAAGATTTCATTCTTCATGACAGTTGAGTAAAATTCCATTGTATATATATACCACATCTTTATCCATTCACCAGCTGATGGACATTTGGACTCTTTCAATAGTTTGGCTATTGTTGATAATGCTGCTATAAACATCAGGGCACATGTACCCCTTCGAATCTGTAGTGCTATTGCTTGGGTTGTAGGGTAGTTCTGTTTTTAACTTTTTGAGGAACCTCCATACTGTCTTCCACAGTGGTTGCACCAGTTTGCATTCCCACCAATAGTGCAAGAGGGTTTCCCTTTCTCCACATCCTCACCAACATCTGTTGTTTCTTCTGTTGTTAATTTTAGCCATTCTAACAGGTGAGAAGTGGTATGTCATCATGGTTTTGATTTGTATTTCCCTGATGATGAGTGATGCTGAGCATCTTTTCATGTGTCTGTTAGCCATCTGGATGTCTTCTTTGAAAAAATGTCTATTATCTGTTTTTTCACTGTGAAGTTTGATCAGTTCTGTATAGATTTTGGACACTAACCTTTTATCAGATATGTCATTTGCAAATGTCTTCTCCCATTCTATAAGCTACCTTTTCATTTTGGTGACTGTTTCCTTTGTTGCGTAAAAGCTTTTCATTTTGCTGAGATCCCAATAGTTCATTTTTGCTTTTGTTTCGCTTGTCTCTAGTGACATCTCTAGTAAGAAGTTGCTCCAGCCAACGTCAAAAAGATTGCTGCCTGTTCTCTTCTCTAGGATTTTGATGGTTTCCTGTCTCACCTTTAGGTCTTTCATGCATTTTGAATTTATTTTTGTGTATGGTGTAAGAAAGTGGTCCAGGTTCATTCTTCTGCATGTTGCTGTCCAGGTTTCCTAACACCATTTGTTAAAGAGACTGTCTTTTCCCCATTGGATATTCTTTCCTGCTTTGTTGAAGATTAGTTGACCATATAGTTGTGGGTCCCTTTCTTGGTTTTCTATTCTGTTCCATTGATCTAAGTGTCTGCTTTTGTGCCAGTACCATAGTGTCTTGATGATTATAGCTTTTTAATATAGCTTTAAGTCTGGAATTGTGATGCTTCCAGCTCTCCTTTTCTTTTTCAGGATTGCTTTGGCTGTTCAGGGTCTTTTGTGTTTCCATACAAATTTTAGGATTATTTATTCTAGTATTTTATTCTAGATGCTGGTGGTATTTTGATAGGGATTGCATTAAATGCACAGATTGCTTTGGGTAGTATTGCCATTTTAACAATACTTATTCTTCCAATTCATGAGCATGGGATGCTTTTCCATTTCTTTGTGTCCTCTTCAATTTCTTTCATATGTGTTCTACAGTTCTCAGAGTACAGATCTCTTGACTCTTTAGTTAGGTTTATTCATAGGTATCGTACGGTTTCTGGAGCAACTTTGGAGACTGATCCCTTGATTTCCTTTTCTGCTGTGTTATTATTGGTGTATAGAAATGCAACCGATTTCTGTACATAAATTTTGTGTCCTGAACTTTGCTGAATTCATGTGTTCTAGCAATTTTTTTGGTGGAGTCTTTCAGATTTTCTACATAGCATATCATGTTATCTGCAAATAGTGAAAGTTTGACTTCTTCATGGCTAATTTGGACGCTTTTTATTTCCTTTGGTTGTCTGATTGCTGAGGCTAAGATTTCCAGTACTATGTTAAATAGTAATGGTGAGAGTGGACACCTCTGTTTTGTTCCTGACCTTAGAGGAAAAGCTCTCAGTTTTCCTCATTAAGGATGGTATTAGTTGTGGGTCTTTGTATATGCCCTTTATGATGTTGAGGTATGTTCCATCTATACCTACTTTATTGAGGGTTTTTATCAGGAACAGATGCTATATTTTGTCAAATGCTTTTTCTGAATCCATTGAAAGGGTCATGGTTCTTACCCTTTCAATGATGGGTATCACATTGATTGATCACATTGATTGATTTGCAAATATTGAACCACCCCTGCAGCCCAGGATTAAATCCCACTTGATAATGGTAAATAATTCCTTTAAGGTACTGCTGGATTTGATTTGCTAGTATCTTGTTGAGAATTTTTGCATCTGGGTTCATTAGGGATATTGACCTGTAATTCTCCTTTTTAGCGGGATCCTTGTCTGGTTTTGGATCAAGGTAATGCTTGGCCTGGCAGAATGAGTTTGGAAGTTTTCCTTCCATTCATATTTTCTGGAATAGTTTGAGAAGACTAGGTATTAAATCTTGTTTAAATGTCTGGTAGAATCTGAAAAGCCATCTGGCCCTGGACTTTTGTTTTTTGGGAGATTTTTGATATATCAATGTTCTGAAAGCTCTAATTTTAAGGCTACTGTCCTTTTCCATGGTACTTGTAATATTTTTTTCAAAATATTATATGATAATTCAGTATAATTGAAAATGACATGTCTTGATAACAAAAGAAAACCTCTGAAAAAGCATTAAAGTGTGCACATATAATTTTGAAAAGCATATCTATTGTCTGTGTTCTGGCACAGTCATTATGCTGATAAAATTACAGGCTGAAAGCATGACTCTAAACATTACATAAATACATAATCAACCAGGCACCAGGTAAAATTCAAAGGCTTCTTTAAAAGACTATGCCATTGGGGCGCCTGGGTGGCGCAGTCGGTTAAGCGTCCGACTTCAGCCAGGTCACGATCTCGCGGTCCGGGAGTTCGAGCCCCACGTCGGGCTCTGGGCTGATGGCTCAGAGCCTGGAGCCTGTTTCCTATTCTGTGTCTCCCTCTCTCTCTGCCCCTCCCCCATTCACGCTCTGTCTCTCTCTGTCCAAAAATAAATAAAAACGTTGAAAAAAAAATTTAAAAAAATAAAAGACTATGTCATAGACAAGACAATGAACAAATACAAATGTGAATTTTAAAAGAAAGTTAATGTGCTTCACGCAAAACATTCTAGCTATGCAAAGATGTCTGTTATTGTACTGGATAGATTAGGAGAAGTCTACCGTATTTTATGAAATTAAATATAAAACTCAAAAGTCAGTATAAAGATTCCAATATTACCATCATTTATTTGGACTAATACAAACCATACTTATGTAATTAAGCCATGACAATTTCAAATTTTGGCACACAAATGATTAAAATTATCACATATACTATGTTACCAAGGTGTAATATCTAACTAAAATATTTACAGATTACCTGCATCAAATTCAAATTCTGCTCCATCAGCACTGGTGTCACTTTGAAGACCACCTCCATTGTCCAGCCCAAGTCCATCTTCATGTTCGTGATCCACAGCTGATTGAGGTTTGAGGGGCTGAGCTGGTCGATGTAAGCTAACTCCTTTAAAGGCTGGTGTCACCACAATAAACTTCATCCACTGCCTTGCCAGTGCAACTAAACCTTTCTTTAAAGTTACCAACGCAGGAAGTCCATCACTCTGTAACAATAATGATTTAATAGTAAGTTACTATTTAAGTGCTTTGCATACATTTATTCATTTAAACCCCATAACTCCCATTTAGAGATGAAGAAGCTAGAATTTGTGTGTTATAATTTGTTCAAGGTTACAAAAGAGATCAATTCAGGCTGACTATAGAACTCATTCTCTAAATACAACATTGCATCTTTCTGTCATAATACATTACCAGGTGAATAAGAAGCTAAACATGAGGCACAAAATTGGGATTCTCCTTAAGAACCATTCAGTCCACTGTACCTTTTTTACTCAATTGAGGAAATCAAATGTATTCTGAGCTACCTGGAATATTCATTAAACAAACAGAATGAAATTATTCCCTTCAAAGATTAGGTAACCACCACTATTTTAACATTAAAAATAAATAAATTACTATGGTTAAATGCTGAACACAGTTGAATTTGTAACTGCTTTCAAAGTTAAAGGTATTATCAGTAACAATTACATAATTTAGAATATACTTTATTCCACATGGTGATGATTTTAAGAAAGAAAATTTGGCTAATTCCTAATTTCCTAAGAGGAAAACATCCAACTCCTCTCCATCCCCTTTCTTGTAATTCCTTGTGTTGGGAGAAATGCTCTGATTGAAGACAGACATTTACTAGACAGCAGAAATCACCTCACTTGCTTTCTGAGGAACATCAGATCTCTTAGCCTGTCCTTTAATTCTTAGACTCAAGTAAGGAGAGCCATCTTGTGCTTCTTCCTCTTACATATAAAGCATATCCTGGCAAAGCATCCATACATGAGAAATGCCTGGTGGCATTTCAGTTCCAGTGTCTCTGCCTATAAGTAGATGGGCAAGCTAGCCTTGCACTGTGGACCTCCAGCCTTCAATTTCCAGGGTAGGAGTAGAAAGCACTATACTAGTCTCAGGTCTAAGTACCTTTTTCAAATCCATCATTTACTAGAGATTCTCTCATTGGAGGTTATCATTAATAAATACTGATAGAATGATCCCTAATTTGGCTAAACTTCTCATGCATTTTCTATTGACCTAAAGCTTGGAGAGAAGAGAGATCCTCAAGTTCTAAACCTCTAATGATGACATGTTATCTTCTGTAGTGCTTTTCTAGAGGCAGACATATATTGTATTTATTTTGTATTATTATACATTCTCACCTTAACCATTAATTAGCCCCTATTTTATTAAACATTTCTGTGAAATCTGATGCTGGTGATTACTTTTTGCTTGAAATTCTTTAAACCTTTGGCTTCTAAGGCATTTATTCCTCATTCTCCTACCTGTTACTTTCCCTCCTCAGCATTCTGTGTAGCTCTATCCACCCTCTCGCCACCCCACTTTAATTTTGGTATTCTGCAGGGATCCATTCTGGACCAGTTTCTCCCTCCACACGCCATCAACCCTAGAAGTTTCATCCATCTAGAAGTTTTCATCTATAGCTTCTAACACTTTCATGTTGGCAACTCCCAAATCATTCATCTGAGCCCACTGTTGTCTATAAGCCGGTATTTCTTTTTTTTTTTTTAATTTTTTTTTTTTCAACGTTTATTTATTTTTGGGACAGAGAGAGACAGAGCATGAACGGGGGAGGCGCAGAGAGAGAGGGAGATACAGAATCGGAAGCAGGCTCCAGGCTCTGAGCCATCAGCCCAGAGCCCGACGCGGGGCTCGAACTCACGGACCGCGAGATCGTGACCTGGCTGAAGTCGGACGCTTAACCGACTGCGCCACCCAGGCGCCCCGTATAAGCCGGTATTTCTAATTATATTTCTCCTCTAGACTTCTCATCCACATCTCAAACCCCATGGATCAATGAATGGCTCCTCTAAAGAATAGAGGCTTCTTTAAAACTAATCTATGGTTTCACACATGGTTTCCATAACTCACCATTGTAGCATCATCAATGATGGAGTAATTTGCCTGGTGCAGGTAGTGATGTAGTATATTGCACAGCAAACATGAAGGATTTTCTTGGAGAAAACGTGCAACTTTTGTAAGTCTGTTGTATTTACTTCTCAGCGGAAAATGTACACTTTTATTCTGAAACAAAGCAAAAACAACAGATTTAGAGTTATATAAATCAAAGAGTGCAAATAGAAGATATCTAGTAATCAAGAACTTGCAGGTCTGATGTTTTCCAACAATGATGAACAATAAGGGATCATGTTCAATAATAAATTCTGTATGATACCTTGTATTGTTGAAAGACATACCTCTAATGCTTCTGTCATTATGCATCCCATAACAGCACAAATTCTCAAGGTGCCTTCAGTTTCTAATTTGTTTAAGGATGATTTGAGTTGATCAATGGGAACAAGCCATGCACCAACAGCTGGAGTTGCAGTGCTTAAAAGGTTCAGCTGCCTTTGAATATTAAAAAAAAAAATTACAAAAACAAGTGTCAAGATTTGTATTTCAAACAATAATCCATACTTACTATACTTAGTGGCTATTTTACTTAGGCAAAATTTCTTTTCCTTTTGGTTACCAGATACATTATGAACATATAAGTAGAAATGCCAAGAACAGATAATAGGAAAAAAAGAAAAATATTAAAACCTATTAGAGGTGAAAGTAAGAAGTTCATGGTGAGGTGACATATAAAAGTAAAACTAAAGCCCTAGAAAAGAAAAAGAGTCAAACAAGAGAATAATAAGGTCTATAGAAAGCATGAAAGTAGGAAATATGGTAAGAAAGTGGCAACCCTAATGCTAGATATATCAGAAAAATAATTTAAAAAACATTAGACAGAATTTTATGTTATTTAAAATAAAGTAACATCAAGGAATAGTACTACATTTTAAAAACTTTTTACCTAGAAAATGAATGTGTAGGAGATCTCACATTGGTGGGAGCTGCAAAACTAAACCATATTTCCTTGATGGTCAACTTCATGCTACATGAATCTGGAGGTGGAGGCATCAGAGGTAGATCTTTTTTCAAATCATCAGATTCAACTCCTTCATCCTACATAAATTCAAAAACCAAAAACTTAGCTCCTTAAAATCACTAGTGCAAAGGTTAATGTTTTAAGCACAAAATCTTCCCAACAAAGCAAGTTCTACAGATAACACCTTTATATAAAACAGGTAACATAAACCCTGCTCAGCCTGATTCTGAGAAATATCTAGAGACCCTTGAAGCTCCAAGGAGAATAGTCTGAGAAGCCACTGCACTGTAACAAACCATAAATCAAGAAATCTTAGAACTGAAGGGTTTCTCATGATCACTTCATTCAATCACATTTGTTTAGAGCTGTTTAACTGTTATTTTTTCCACGTGAAGAAAGTGAGAGAAAGAGGTTTGGTGATTTGCCAAAAGGTCATACAATATTAAGTAGGAGAATGAGTGATAGAATTAAGGTCTTCTGCTTCCCACCATAATCTATTTTCCATTCCAGTTTAACAAAATACTTTAAACTTCCAAATAAAGTGCCATAAAAATACTAGTGTAGTCCATGTTCAAATAAACAACACTCTACAATCAAAAATTCTGAGTTATCTTATATGCTAGCAGTCTGAATCAGTATTAAGAAATAGAGGAGTATTTTTTAAATGTATAATCACCACTCTTTAGAATGCAAGGAGGTAAGAATAATATTAAGGAAACAAAAAAGTCTACGGCCTGTAATGTCTACTTATAGCTCTCTGATTCACTTGTGATCAAGATGAAGAAAAGACTGACATTTTCTTGTGGGATGATTAAGGAATCTAGAGTATCCACAAAATAGTTTGAATCCTAAGTGCTAAAAAACCAACTTGAACCATAGGCAACAGTAATTTTAAAGTTAGAAGGCACTAAATGTAAGCCGACATTCCTTATCTGCAATTCTAAAATTACAATGTTCTGAAAAATCTAAATATTTCTGTGTAAATGTGGCAACAAAATTTGATCTGAACTGGTGACGGGCTATTTATCCCATTTGGCATTTTTATTAATGTTGTGCTACGTAAGTATTTAAATACTTCAAGACACAGTGCTATCTCAGATTCCACTAGGCGTTTATGTAACATATAAACCACACACAGTTATTACCTTTCTCTTAAAGGAAAAAAAGTCTGAATTCTCAAATACACCTGACCTGTGGGTTTCAGACAAGGCTGTGAGAAGAAAGTCTTCAAGAACTCAAATTTTAAAAAGGGAAGGGAGCTTGTAGGTAATAAGCAACTAATTATAATAATATGTGAAGCAAAGCAGCAATACACTTAGATTTAGGTTGACCAAATTTTGGGCACCTATGGTATGTGTAAATGATGACAGCTAAAGGCCAATGCATGTAATTCGGGGGCTCAGGTGAAGGGTTAGTGCTAAAAGCATAACCGATGGGCAAGAGTAGTGTCATCAAATTATGGAGTAAGACTAGGAAATGAAATAAATCAGGGAGTGGACAAATAGCAAAAAAAGCAAGGTAGCCAAAAAGAGAACGTGGGGTGAACACCCACATTTAAGGACAAAGAACTGAATAAGGACATGGACCAGCAGAAGTCAGAGAAGCCAAATTAAGCAATGTTACAAAATTTAGAGATACTCAGCAAGGAGAGTAGGATCAGAGAGATCAAGGAAGACACCTGAGTTTCTGTCAAGTATATTAGCAGGATAGAAGGACAAAAGAGAGCACAGCTGGTTTTTCCCAGTTCTTTTGTCCAGTGAGAACCTATTGGATTTTTTAATTTCCTTAATTAAAGTGCCAATTCCTAACCACCATTCAAATACTTCCAAAGACCTCACAAGAAAACTGTGATTAAACTCTTGAACTATGCCTCAAATCAAAATAAATGTTTCAAAACTAAATTCCTAGAAACCTGGGGTTCAGAGCTCATTATGCCAATGGATACTGGATATCCATGACATTTCTTAAAAGGTGGTTTCTTTCCTCTTCAGCTGGTCTAATTTTCAAATGATTAGAAGTATATGCATATATGTGTTTAAAAACAACATCTATCAAGTTCTTACTATGTGCCAGACACTGAGTTAAACCTTTCATATGTATTATCTCCTTTAATCTTAACAAATTAGAAGGTCAATATCATTATAATACTATACAGATGAAGAAACTTCGGAGATGAAATAACTTGCACCAATCACTGGTACAACTCTTCTATAATCTAGAATTTTGAATATTTTCATTATTGCTATTATTCATCATGACATTCTACCATTATAAAAACAATAAATGAATTGCATATAAAATCCTTGAAACAACATAAAAACAATGACTACTTTTCTGATATTCTATTAATTTAATAATTCAACAAATATTAAGTGCCTAATATGAGCAAGGTATAAAGCAAAGCACTACAGCAGATACAAATAGATCTATGGTATGGTACCTACATTTCAGAACTTACACTCTAGTAGTAGTATATAATCACCAAAATACTTTGATTACTATTTAAGCAAAATCTAAAATATGGAAAGACAAGCAAATATACTCCAGAAATTAACTCTGAATTGGGTGTGCAGTTTTCTGTTATTTTTCAAAGCGCTATTACTATTAAAAATTCACCAACTTGTTCATCTGAAACAGAATTTCCATTTAAGTCTGAAGAAGGACTTATTCGATCACAAGGAAGATTATCATCAGAAACATCAGTATTATAGCCACTGCCAGTTGGAGAATCAGAAGAATTATTGGATGTCAGCACTCCACCTCTTTCTGTGACACTAGCTTTACCCATAATTCCAAACGTATTATATAAAACAGCACCAGATTGTCTTCCTCCTTTAAAAATGAAAGAATATATTTATTAAAATGGTAGGTGTATAAATGCTGTACTCTACAGTATCCATAAAGATAAAAACAAAAAATAAAAATTCATGAAGATATTCTTTCTCATCAAAACTTGTCCTTATCCATAAAAGTCACATAAGATTAGATTATCAGATAAAGAATTGTAGGCATATAAAATTACTATCATACATGACTAAACCTAAAGTCTTATATACAACTCAGCCTTCCCTTTTTTTGTATATTATTCAGTAATATAAAAGAAAACAAATGTAACTGTAAGTCAGTGTGTCTCACTGAATAAAGGATTTACTGTATTTTCATCCTGCAAATCTCTACTAATCAAAAATCCAGTTTCCAAAGACACAAACTTTCAAAAGCTGGGTGGCTTTATATTTTATTCAAAAATTTTTTCTGAACCACAGATTTTTCTGTTCAACCACTGATGCTTTGTATGTCTACATGCTCTGTTAGTTTTGAATCACACAACGAAGGGAAAGTTCCACTTATGCAATTGGGATGGAGCACCCACCCTGGTAAATAGTCCCACATACCACACTTTCTGCTTAAATATGCTGATTCAGGTTATTAAAAATCACAATCATTCAAAACATTTCAGCAACATGGGGCCAATTTGTCCCTCATTTAAGCAGAATTTTTTTTTTTAATTTTTTTTTTCAACGTTTATTTATTTATTTTTTGGGACAGAGAGAGACAGAGCATGAACGGGGGAGGGGCAGAGAGAGAGGGAGACACAGAATCGGAAACAGGCTCCAGGCTCTGAGCCATCAGCCCAGAGCCCGACGCGGGGCTCGAACTCACGGACCGCGAGATCGTGACCTGGCTGAAGTCGGAGGCTTAACCGACTGCGCCACCCAGGCGCCCCTAAGCAGAATTTTTTAAGAATGCTTACCTTTTATGGTTAAATTTTCAAGTCCACATTCAAACATTATCCAACCCCATTTTTCTTGGCTGGGACCTATGCGAGTCACATCTGGAACAGCTTGCTGATCAGTTTCATCCACAAAAGTAAACTCATCCAACTCTTCAAGAGTAAATAAAACTTTGGATTTCTCAAAAGGAATAGCAGTGATGGCACAGGTACCAATATCTATTATCAAAAGAGAACAAGATGACCATTTTTAAAGACAGAGAGGTTTGTATTTAAAAAAAAAAAAAGAAACATTTGGCATATCTTAAAAAGATATCTTAATACCCTGTCAAAAAGAAAAATAAATGAACCAACCAACTTCTAAAATAATGCCTAATATCTTACTACTTAAAAAGTGCCAGAATCTCACTGAAGTAAAAGGGAGGAAAAGGGATTCCACAGTTAACAAATAATTGCTCAGAGGCAGAATGAATTCATTTCTGAAAGATTATAGGACACTCTAAAAATCTAAAGTTAAATAGCTCCTGAATAATTCAGTTTCATGGTAAACTATTTTTACATCATCATGTTACAAAAAAAAAAATTATTTTAATTATGTTCTCATGTTACAAAAAGAATTTCTCATTGTGTTACAAAAAAAAATTATTTTAATTAATTACCCAGCTTTAGGAAAAACATTAGAAAATAGGAAAATTACAGCTTTTACTAAAAGATTACTTCATGGTAACACATTTTATGTAATTACAATTCATAACAGACATTGCCATAATAATTCCACTGCTTACAATATGCAATATGGAAACTAACATCCTGCATGCCTGGCAAAGGCTTTTAGTTTACTTTTTTCATTCTTTCTGTGATTACAGCTAAGAGAGAAAAGGAAAAAAAAAAAGGTTTAAAAAAAAACATGTAAATTTAGCACTCAGAGATAAACTTGTTTACATTTGAATTAAATTTCTTTCTAGCATTTTAGAGATTATTTTACAAACAAACCAGCTTTGGTTCCCACATTTCAAGTAACAGCAAACCATGATAACTTCCTGAGGGCATTAAAAATTCTTCAAAGATACTATTTTAATTGTTACATAACATCCCATCATACGAAAACACTGTATTTTGCACTTATGATCAGAAAGTCTTCCCTTGTCAGAGACTAAATGTTCACTTACATTTTTCTATGTTTTTCCATTATTTATTTTTTTCATATTTGCCTTTAATTCCATGAACTTATTCTGATGTATGATATAAGGTGAGAATTTAACTTAAATTTTACTGAAATTTTTGGATTAGGTAATTACTTGCATAAATCAAAGATCCAAAATGTGTGAAAGGGTATGCAATGAAAAGCTCCAATACCACACTCGGACATCCACCTCCCCTCCCTTTAGGTAACAAATGTCATTAGATTATTGAGAATCCTTTCACAGATATCTTATGCACATATAAAGACAATTACATTTTTTTAACATTATGTTTTTTACATACGCTTTTTTACACTATGTTTTGTCTTTAATGACTTTTTTCTACATAGTGTGCCTTCTAAAATTCTATTTAATTACTTCTTACAGTCTCTACAACACCCAAGTGCAAACTGGTTACCAGTGCAAACTAAGCCTTTTTATATTTAAGCCACTATATTTTGTACCAGCTCTAGGACAATAGATCTCAGGCAGCCATGAAAAGTCTTTTTATTTGGAATCCTCAAAATGCTTTGCCCTCAAACACAAGGATGGTGAAATAAGCTTTGAGAAAGCCACAGCAGTTACACAGACCCAGGATATATACAAGAATCATGGAAACTTCAGAGCTCACAGAATACAATGAGCAAACTCAAGGTAATCATTTGTTCATTCAGGATTGGTCACCTGTCCTATATGTAGATTTTAACATAGCAATCATCTCAAGTAAGAGTGACAAATTCCATTTTTTCTAGATTGAATCTCTGACAATCTGAGATCACTGAAGCCTTTAAAATGAGCTATGTAGGGGCGCCTGGGTGGCTCAGTCGGTTAAGCGTCTGACTTCAGCTCAGGTCATCATCTCGCGGTCCGTGAGTTCGAGCCCCGCGTCGGGCTCTGTGCTGACTGCTCAGAGCCTGGAGCCTGTTTCGGATTCTGTGTCTCCCTCTCTCGCTGACCCTCCCCCATTCATGCTCTGTCTCTCTCTGTCTCAAAAATAAATAAACGTTAAAAAAAATTTAAAAAAAATAAAATGAGCTATGCACTAAATTACATCAAAAATATTAAAAGGATATGTAACATCTCTAGTTTTTCACCTCAAGAGGGACTTTAAGAGACACAGCTATTGTTCTTATTGCTACTATATTTTATAGATTTGACTAACAGCTTTTGATATTGCAATTAATTCCTTTTTATATATAAGATAATAATCTTTTACATTTACTTATTTACTTTTGAGAGAGAGAGAGAGAAGTGAGCAGGGGAGGGGCAGAGAGAGAGGGAGACAGAGAATCCCAACAGGCCCTGCACTGTCAGCAAAGAGCCTGACGGGCGTAAACTCACAAACTGCGAGATCATGACCTGAGCTGAAATCAAGAATGGGACGCTTAACCAACTGAGCCACGAAGGTGCCCCTTGCAATTAATTCTTTTTAATGAAGTTGTGCCAACAGAATGATTAAAAAGTAAGAAAGATGATAAAGATCATACTCTCTGTTTTATAATGAGCCAGCAGATACTATGAAGAAAAAAGAGAAGAGACAGAAGCAGTTCCTAATTTGGGCCATACCACTCACTTTCCTACCACAGTTTACCTTCCACTGTCATAGAACACGAGTAACTAAACAATTAAATACCATGTGTTCAATATATGCAGAAATACCTTTCTCTTATAAAACACTCAAATTGTAGCAATATTTTTAAAAATCATGTTTCCTTTTGCAAATTCTTCTTACATTTATACATGTCAAAGAAAAATATCTGTTGTAGAATCCTACCTGTTGTATCAAGACCCCTAAGTTGCCCATGAACTCGATGAATATTTAACTTGGCTGCAATTTCTTTGCCTTTTTCTGCTCCAGCATTTGATCTGAGAGATCCAGATGACTGAGGCTGCATCTTAGTGGCATGGACATACCTATCAAAATTTGATATTCTACCAGGTTCTGCATTGTTTGAAGTCTCTTCAACCACACCTCTTTATGGAAAAAGAAAAAAAGAGAGAAGTATGACAGTCAACATGTAAGCAATATAGTTCAGTAAAGACATTTAATAAATGTTTTTTTTAATTCCACTGTTTTAATTAAACCAATATTCATAACAAGTTTTTCAGTATTTACTGAAAAATAGTATGTGTAAAAACAGTATGAACTTTTAAAAACCTACTTTGCATATCTATAGAGTGATATTTGAAATGCCAATACAAATTTTGAGTATTAGCACCAGTTTTCAGAAATATATTAAAATGATGATTGTTTCTTGCTTTTACATCCAACAAGAAAATTATGGCTCAAATTAATAAATCTTACCTGTTCATACGAACTTGTGTAGCAATTCTGTCAAAACACAATGCTACTAGAGAAACATGAGTCACGCTTTTATTAGGAGCTGTACTTGGAGATTCTTCCACGGAGGCTTGTAACAAACATAAGTTTACCTAACACAAAATGTCATATATTTCAGAGTTAAAAACTTAAAAATTATCAGTTAAACATAAAATATACAAGAAACTGAAAAACTACTGTTAAGAATCATGTATGTATGTGTCTGATACACTCTCATAATCATAATTCAATTCTTATTGGATGGATGTGGAATATTTTATAAATATTACCCCATATTCCGATTAAGTAAACTATATTAATTTTTCCATTAGATCATCAAAAAATAAAATATATATTTTTGATATAATCTATTCTACCACCATTCAGCTTAGTACATACAAAGGATAAAACCCACCAAAATGTTTTCCTCTTTCTGGAAAATTTTTTAAATTGTTACCTTTGGTATGCTAACATTAGCCTGAAGACCTTTAATTGTTACATTATCTTGCTTCATTATAAGATTTGTCTGTGCTTGTCCTTGGTTAGTAGTTCCTATGGTAGTATGTTCAGTTTTTGTTCCTCTAACATCTTGTTTGGAAGATAGCTAGAGATTAAAGTAGAATTATTATTTCAGAGAACTTTCATAATTTCCACATCATACACAATTGCAACTTGTTTATCCAATGTGCTCCTTTATGCCCATCTATATGCCAGCTGCCATCCACTTTAGCATCCACACTCTTAAAGTCCAAACCTTAGAAAAGCTAGCAACACTACTAGCAGCTTCAGGGCTGAAGAGAAGTGATATAAAATAAAGTGAAAACACCCTACAGAGAAACACAAAAAAAATGGCAATAGGTATTATTTTAGAATCAGTAAAATGTATTAATTTAAGAACAGATTTGGTTTTTGATAATTGGCTCCTTACTGGCAGAGGATATTTTCAAATTTCTTTTGATGTACATTCATACCCTAACTACCTGTCACATGAAATGCCAGTATGTTTTGAATAACTGGATCATTAAAAATAACCAATGTCCCTTTATCTTGCCTCTAGTCTCTAGCCCAAATATGACCCAGATAAATTTGAAAGTCAAATAGAGAATCACCATGATATGACTGCTAAGAAACTGGCTCAGTGGCTAGAACTACAACATAAGTAGAACATCACACACCAGGAGATGATGACTTAATTCCCTGAAGTGAACAAAAATAATCTTGGGGCACCTGGGTGGCTCAATCCATTAAGTGACCGACTCTTGATTTCACCTCAGGTCATGATTTCATAGGCTTGTAAAATCAAGGCCCGTATTGGGCTCTGCACCGACAGTGCAGAAACTACTTGGGATTCTCTCTCTCCCTCTCTTTCCTTCTCCTGCTCATGCTCTCTCTTAAAATAAATAAAATTTACGGGCACCTGGGTGGCTCAGTCGGTTAAGCAGCCGACTTAGGCTCAGGTCATGATCTCACAGTCCGTGAGTTCGAGCCCCGTGTTGGGCTCTGTGCTGACAGCTCAGAGCCTGGAGCCTGTTTCAGATTCTGTGTCTCCCTCTCTCTGACCCTCCCCCGTTCATGCTCTGTCTCTCTCTGTCTCAAAAATAATAAATAATAAATCAATCAATCAATAAAATAATAAATAAAAATAATGAATTTTTGTAAATAAATAAACTTTAAAGTATTTTTTAAAAAAAGATTCTCTCTTTCCCTCTGCCCCTCCCCCACTTGTGCATGTGTGCTCATGCATGCACGCTTTCTCACTCTCTAAAAAAATAAAATAAAAATAATCTCAAAAATATTAAGACACAAGTTATCTAATCACAGAGAAAAGTCAATATGCAGCTTTGCATTCTTAGAAAATCAATGTACCAGCCTGACAATTGATTGCTCATTCACTTAGGACCAAAGTTCTTTAGGAAAGGCTTAGAATTAAGTTACTTCTGATATAAAAGAAAAAACAAAGCTAAACACTTTAATAAATATTTAATTGCTATTTATTCACAGTACAGTTATATATGGTATCTCCTAAGGAGCCAATAACATACAAAGAGTATTCAGAAATGTCTATGGATTTGGAGTGCCTGGGTGGCTCGGTCGGTTGAGCTTCCAACTCTTGATTGCAGCTCGGGTCATGATCTCACAGTTCATGAGATTGAGCCCCGTGGCAGGCTCTGAACTGAAAGTACAGAACCTGCTTGAGATTTTCTCTCTCCCTCTCTGTCTGGGCCCCTCCCTCATGCTCTCTCAAAATAAATAAATGAACATTTTAAAAAAAAATATCTATGTATTCCAATTTAAAGGGCTAATAAAATTTTAATACATGTTTTTTTTTCAAGTTTAAATATCACGTACACATGAAGAGTATTCAATTGGCTACACTCACTGAATAAAAATGTTCTTACATTTTCTGAGAAGGTAGTCTTGCTATTTTGGACAGCTTCCCTGAGGACTTTGGCATGGAGATCATCTACAATTGCAGCTGGATGGCGGGTACTAGCACAATGAACCATCGCTTCAATATATCTGAGGGAAAAAAAAACAGTAAATGAAAAACTTAAATATCACTTAATACTACAGTCTAGTTTATCTAAATAGGCCCATTATGTTCCACTCTAGATTTTATTCGTGTTAGTTTTGTCTCCTTTGCTGGGCTATAAGCTCCTTGCAGGACACAGAAATCTATTATTTCCCCTTTTTCCTTTCATTAAGTAGATACTAGTAAGAATATCAAACATACTAATTAGTTCCTGGGTGTTACATTTTATGCTCATCATCCCAAAGTAAAAAAGAGAAAATATAATGCAACAAAATAATTACAATATTGCAATATAATTATTTATGCTGAAAAAGTAACAAATGATAAACCTTTTTAAACATATTTTCATCTTTGTTCAATCAAAATAGCCATCATCAACAATCTTCTTTATTAACACATACACTAATCATATCACATACACTTATAATTTTATGAAATAGTTATATTTGTAAACAAAAGTAATACCTGTCCAAAGCTTCAGCCACCAGGGGAGTCAGAACAATATCAACAGTCCCTTTTACTTCAACTATGGCTGTGGTCCTGGTCTGAGAGACTGGTTGATCCAGGGTCCACTCTTCTGTTAATGTTTCATCATCTGTGTTATCAACAGTTTTCTTTTCCAGAGGAGTATATGGTGTACTATACAATTTAACAAGCAAAATACAGGTTTAAAAGATCACGAGAAAGAATAGAACTTAAAGTTTCCTTAAGATGAATGACCACTCAAATGTACGTTTATTTCAACTAAAAATTTCATGGAATTAAACTAGATATTTTATGTTCCAAATGCTTTTCAGAGACAGGACAGGTGAGGTACAAAAATGAAAACTGATCAAAGATGGTTAATACATCAAGTAAGAAAAAAAAAATGTTGACATAGTTATTTGATGGGGCTTTCCCAAAGTATGAAAACTACAATACTGAATTCTTGTTAGTTCCCAATTTTGATATGCCAAGTTATGGTATGTCTAACATAGTATGTCTAACAGAAACGCTACAGGCTGCTTATAAATGTTGGCAAAGCCATGACAGACAACAGAGTTGAATTATTTGTGGTAATTAATTCACAAATAAAATTTTTTAAAAAAAGTTCCAGAATTAATCTTCTTTTTCTTTCATTTTCCCAAGGCTTTGGACAATTCCTGAGACATGATGGACAATGAAATATTATTTGTAAGAATGAATAAATCAGCTGGAAAAACAAATAATAAAGTAAGATGCAAGGCCAATTATTTATTACTTACAAGAAATGCAACTGAAGTATAAATACTATAGACATGTGGAAGGTAAAAATAATAAGAATAATGGAAAAAGATACTCCATGAATATATTTGTATCATGGAAGCATAAGAAAGCTGAGGTGGCTGGATTAATATCAAAGTGGACTTAAAAAAAAGAATTACTACATGAGCCAAAGAGGATATTCTGTAATGATAAATCAATGTGAGCAGACAGAACAATGTGTAAAATCTACTAAGAGTTTCAAAAAAGTTAGAGAGGGAGAGAGCCAAACCATAAAAGACTCTTAAAAACTGAGAATAAACTGAGGGTTGATGGGGCGTGGGAGGGAGGGGAGAGTGGGTGATGGGTATCGAGGAGGGCACCTATTGGGATGAGCACTGGGTGTTGTATGGAAACCAATTTGACAATAAATTTAATATTAAAAAAATAAAAGTAAATAAAAAAATAAAAATAAAATCAGAAACATCAAAAAAAAATACATTTAAAAAACTGACAGAATTGAAGGAAGAAATAGATAAATTGACCACTTTAGTTAAGATTATACTACTTTCCCAGCAACTGATAGAAATGGTGAACAACAAACCAGTAAGCTTAGAGAAGATCAGACAACACCATCCACCAACTCTGCCATGTGCACAATATGACTCCATCCAACAACTGCAGAAAACACTTTCTTTTCCACTGCTTGTGGAACACTCACCAACACGGAATACTAGCTAGGGTACAAAACAAGTCTCAACAAATATAAAGACCAAAATAATAAGGAATATATTATGTGATTACAAAGGAAATTAGAAATTAAAAGCAAAATGCTATCTTTAAAATTCTCAAATATGTGGAAATCAAGCACTGCATTTCTGAACAAGCCAATGGGTCAAAGAATTAAATTATGAAGGAAAATTTTAAAATAAATAAATAAAAGATAAAGTTTACAGTCAAGTAAGTAAAGAATGGTTATTCCTCAGAATAAACTCCACATATCATTAAATTACATACTTTAAACTTCAAAAGTATGTAATTTCTACTTACTTCGAAGTTGTTCCTGAAAGTTGCATTCCTCTGTCTAGTAAAGAATTAGCGGTGAGCCCCTGTTTGATAACCTAAAATAATATAAAACATTATAGTCTAGAATTTTAATATTAATTGTTCTCTGATTTTATGCTATCAACTGGTATTTGTCAATATCCAGATTACCTTGTTAATATGCTTTTCATATGTACAATAAAAATAACAAATTGAGAAAGTGATATAAAATATGGAATTGTCACTTTCATTTTCTGATTATTCAGACAAATGAGAGGGCAGGGCTGTGAGGATTCAATAATGATAGTAAAAGACTACATAACTAAAGCTTAAAAATAAGTGCTTCAAATGTCTTTACTCCAAAGTTCCTTTTCTGAGCTTTTCTTAAACTAATTTTAGAACCTTCTCCTAACACAATCAACTTTTAAGTGAGAAAGAATCCCAGAGAAACATTAAGTTATACAAAAAACTAGATTCTAGATAACAGATAACAATTAAAATTAATAATGCACTTGGTTATTCAAACCAAATTGAACTCTTTTAAATGCTAGCCAGTTATTCAGATTTAATAGAGAAAAATGACTTTCTTATTGCCTATATTCTATTTTGAAATTATCTAAAGATATGAATTACTTCCTTTACTCCAGAGAGTTGATTGCCTAACCAAACTAGAAAGATTTATGCAATTACTAAAATAATTCTAACCTCTCAGTTACTCTTCTGTATTGGAAGTACCATATGTTTTTTATACTGGAAAATTCATATACCAACATATTTTCACATGGAATAAAGAAAACATTTTGAAATCTTAACATGGGTCATTCATCTTGGACAAGAAATGGCACAACCTTAAAACCAAAACTTTGTAATGGTCACTAATGCTTCTTCTTCCTTCAACAAATATTGCTCAAATGCATACATGTATTCCAACTCTGTTTATCACATTTCCAGCATTACTTAAGTCCAGCCCTGTCACCTCTTGCACCAATTGCTGCAACAGCTTCCTAAGTGATTACCCCACTTGTCCTCCTGCTTAATGTCAATTCAATTCTACTTAGTAAAGTACGTAAGATCACATTTCCTTAAAGTTCTCACAAGTTTCCTAATGAAATTTTAACTACTGAAACTGTGGTTTTTAAGTCCTTAATGATCTGTCTTTTGTTTAGGTCTCTAGCCTCAAAATGAGCAATCTCCCTGCTAACTGTTCAGTGTGCACTGACTTCTTTCCCACGTTAGAATTTTAGCAAGGCTCATGCCTGTGCTAGGTCTTCCCATCATCAATTTCTTCTCATACTTTAAGTTTCAGTGCAAATATTACCTCCTCCAGTAATCTTTAATGTGAAAGCAATATAGGTAGCCCCATCCCCCAATTATTCTCTTTTTGATTATCTTCATAAGACTCTTCTCAATTTGTAATCATATACCTATCTGTTTTTCTATTAACTGTCTGGGTCCCACACCTCAACTATAAGTCCTATGTCTGTTTTCCTCATCACTGTACATCAAATGCCTGGCACACAGTAGTATATAATATCTGAATTAAGAATGAATAAATTAACATTTAGACACTTTAAATAAGTGTGTACGTTTATGTACGTAAACATCACATAAAATTCCTAAACACTGTTAATCAGTTTCATAAGATTTTACATGCTTAATTTTGGTCTTTAAAATCATTTTTTAAAAATCTCTTATAAATGTATAATTTTATAAAAGTTTTCATATTGGCTATTATCACTAAATTTATTTTGATGCATTTTTAGTGTGCCTTTAAAAAGCTATTTACAGAATACATTACAGAAATGGACAATAACCAATTCCTGCTAAATCAGAAGGTCTCAAATGTCAAGCACATGGAATTGGATTTGCATAGAAGCAACTAGAGTTTTTTTTTTTTTTTTTTAGAAGCAGTTACAGATTGAGTAGAAAGAACACCAGCTATTAAAAACAATTACAAAATTTTATTTTCAAGACATGTGAAAATTTGAATCACAGAGACTTGATCTTAATCTTAGAGCATAATGTATATAGAGACCATATATTAATTAACACTGTGACAATCAAGTCTGAAACTGTTCCTTAATTTGATATGCTTAAACTTATAATACTCATCGATAACCCTAAGATTTATTGTTACACATGAAGCCATGATTTCAGAAATTCTACCTTTCCGAGAGGTAGTTAAAATGACTGAGAGAATAACTTTGGAAACATCTTAAAAACTGATTTATCTAACTAAATGTATCAGTGGAAACTAATGGCTTGGTTTATACCTTAAAAGTTGGAACAGAAAGCTGTTCAAATGATGATGAACTTTCTTCACTGGTTGGAGTGTCCAGATCGAGGGGACGATGCAATGAGGATTTTGAGGTTCTTTTGTTAGTAGGGTGCTTCACTGACCAATTAATTACCTGAAACTGAGTAAGGTAAGTCTGATAACAATTCATCACAGGTTGTTGAGAAGTAATCTGTTCACTCTCTACTGTTTTCTCAACTTCTACAACATACGGATGTTCTATAACATCATCTTCTCCACCTAACGCAGAAACAAATGAAGCCTGGGAAGGATGAGTTTTGAACGGCAGAGTTCGGGGATCCTGAATGCTTTCTCCATGGCCAGTAAGTGGCCCTTCCACACTGTGATATATGGAACCCCTACTGTAGTCAATCTGCTGTGTTTGCTTTTTCTTCTTTTTTCTACCTGGATAAGTTCCCGGGCCTTCATCACTGCTAATAGGCTCAAATTCTTCAGCTGCAGAAAAGTAGGCTTCACTATCAGCCATTGACATACTGGAATCCATTGATCGATATTGATGAAATGAATTGGAGTCTGCTGATGGTGTGTATGGAAATGAACCAAAACTCCTTCTCTGCTTTGGTGAGTCTAGCACGTTCTCATCACTTCGGGAGACATCACTACTAAACTGGACTCCAACTGTAACAGGCTGCTTGTCCCCATAAAAAGCAGCAGTAAGGCTCTTGGTACTTCCAAGTCGAGTGGAACATACAGAGGCTTGTCGTTTCAAGGGAGATCTCAGAGGAGACTGACCTACTGACTTTTCCTGAGTATTAGGAGACACGGGGCTATTTCCTGATATCTCTGTAGGAATACTAAAGCAGAAAGCAAAGCTATTACCATTTACTATACATCATATAAGTACAAAGAGAAGCACTTAGAAAACTCTTTTAGTAATTTTAATCATTTCTTTTATGAATAAAGGAAAATCTAAAATTTTACAATAAAATATACAAAGTAGCAAAACAGCACAATATGTGTTCATACCCCATGTGGTTCTGAAAAAATTGAGGCAGCTTACAGCAAAATACAAACTTGAAGAAACCCAAAGTATAATCTTCAATCCATATTTTGTGGACACTAATGCATTTATAACTTTTTTTTACATCCTTTAAAAGTCTGTCCAACAAAATATACCAAAGCCTTTGATTAAATGAGAGGCATTGAAGGAAAGGAAGAAGTTACAGATAACCCCAATATCACCAACTTCAGCAACTGATGCTAGTGCCATTTACTGAGGCAGAGCAAGTTGAGCATGAGAGGTACTAGTTCATTTTTTATAGGTTGAGTCTGAGGTCTCCATGAAACATCCAAGTAAAAATATATAAAAAAAAAAAAGTAGCAGGGCCTATACAAACAAAAGTTTTGGCTGGAGTTTCAGATTTAAAAGATCTTAATAAAGCCAAACCATTATTGAGACCATCTAGGGAAACAGTACAGAGTGAGTAGAGATAAAGGTACAGAACAGAGTCCTGAGGGATAACATCCAACCAATGGCAGGTTGTAAGAGGAAGAGAAAGAAGAGATGAAGGGTGAAAAATGGAGGATATGGAAATAGGGAATAAGAAGGAATAGCCAAGGAGAGTGGAGGAAAATCTGAAATGTTCATATCTGTGAGATGACAAGAAATATTTATTTTCATTACACTTTTCTGTATTTTCCTATTTCTGCAGTGAATATGTATTAATTTTGTAACCAGACAACAGCAAACTAACATTTAAAAATATGTTCAGGAGGAGAAAATTTTCTATAGTAGACGAGTTGAGAGGAAAAAAGATTTTCTTGCCAAATTTTTGGTAATAACTATCTTATTAGGATCAGGTTTCTAAATCTAATTGAATACTGACTGACCTTACTTGGCCATCATCTCTTTTCGCACTATGCAAGAATTCTTTTTGAACCAAATGGTCATCAGCAACAGAAGAGGGACTTTCTTTTTCTCCAGCCAATAAAGGCTGTGCAGCACTAGAACTACTATTTTCTTCTGAGGAAGAAGATGAGCTATGAGATCGTAACGGTACTTGAAGACTAAGGTGCTGAGTTTTTCTTTCTACTTCTATTCCCACTGATTTGTTTTCCCATTCTTTCCTCTTCATGCCATTCACATTACCTGAACAAACAAAAAAGTAGGTTATATGAACATAATTTCAAAAGCAATTTGTGAAAAATGTGAACACTTAATCCAATTTCTTATTTTTATAAACATAATCATTTTTTACAGCAAAAGTATTCAGTTTCAAATAACAATATGCTAAACACTATAGAAAGATATCTACATTAGGTATGGATCCAGAGTCCATAGTCATTGAAATTTTTCTTCCTCTTTTTTTTAAACTTTATTTGAAAATGTTCAAACTTACAGAAAACTTTAAAGAATAACACAAAGCCACCATAAATTTTTTACTTGGAATTACCGATTTTAAACATTTTGCCCCATTTTCTCTATTATGTATAATACATAGTGCTTTTTGAACTGAAAGTCATTTGCAGACATTGTGGCCTTTTACCCTAAATAGTTAAATGTTTATTTCCTAAGAATAATAAATAACCACTGATAATTGTCAATTTGATGAATTTAGTATTTATACAATACTGTTATCTAATCTGCCATGTGCTTCCCATTTTTTTTCAATTGACCCAATAATGTCCTTTAAAGCACCTCTGCCCCTTCAATCTAAGATCATATATTACTGCATTCAGTTGTCATGTATTCTTTAATGTGGAACATTTCCTCAGCCTTTTATAACAGCCCTGTGATGTGTTATGTAAATGGAGGAGAAGGAGAATGAAAAGAGAGTTCTACAGCTGCTTAGATCCAAAAAATAAGTCTGGCCCAGTTTCTATTCTCCTCCAACCATCCCTGTGTTATCCAAGAAAGAGGAATCTGCTAGTAGGAGAAAACTTCTCTCCAAGAAGAATGCAGTCCTAGATGGAATTTAAGGAGTAAGAAGACTTAAGAATTTACAATGTAAGTAATATTATTTGCTTCTCTTACCACAAATGGAAAAATCAAAGCAGTAAAAGTCAAAACGGAGTTTCATTCACTTGTAAGTGGTAGGAAACTAGTGTTCACTGACCTTCCAAGGAAATCCTGAGTTCTACCATGTGCCCTCCTTGATTCTATCCTAACACTGCACATCTATACTTGGCTCCTGGAAACCACAACAATCAGAAAGTCACATACTTACATAGTGGTTAAATCTATAGCAAATTTATAGCAATTTGTGAATTATAGGTCACTCCTGAATCAACAGGAGATACAGAAAATCCTTATTATTATACATTATAAGAGTTATAATGAGCTTTGCTTTGTTCAGTTGGAGAATTTGTTCTCTTCCCTCTTTTCCACTGTGTGTAAATTCCCTGCAGATTTTCTGTCTTCCATTTGTGATGGTTAAATTTTCATCCAGATTAGAAAATCAAGCAGTGCTGAAATTAGTGCCAGCTGTAGTACAGCAGAAATAACACTGAAGTGGCTTTGATGGCCCTGATTCTAGTTTCTGCTTAGCCATCTACTTGGCTATATGATTTCATGCAACTCAGTCTCAGTGATGAGCCTCACTTTCCTTACTGTAAACAAGGAAAATATAGAACTCATATGGTATCTTGAAGATTAAATGAGAAAATGCCTGTGAAAACTTTTAAAAACAAACATTATTCAAATGTAAGAAAGTAATAAGAAAAATGATATATTTTATTTAGCATCTTTCCTATCTTTTAAATGTCAAGAAGTTTTAATGTTTGCAGATTTTCTACAATAATGTACTGTTATTGGGGCGCCTAGGTGGCTCAGTGGGCTAAGCGCCTGACTTCAGCTCAGGTCTTGAGCTCACGGTTTGTGAGTTTGAGCCCCACGTCAGGCTCTGTGCCGACAGCTCAGAGCCTGGGTCCTGCTCCGGATTCTATGTCTCCCTCTCTCTCTGCCCCTCCTAGCTTGTGCTCTGTGTGTCTCTCTCTCAAAAATAAATAAACATTTAAAAAGAATAATAATAATGTACTGTTATTCTAGCCAAAACTACAGAAGTCAACTTTAAATAAGATGTACATACTTATGTATTAATATTTAGTGAAATATCATTAAAACGAGAGTTTGACATATGTAGCTCAGCTCTTTCCTCTAAGAGCTCCTTATACATAGGAAATCAATACACTTTCTTCCCTCCCTTTGTGTCTACAGACAAAAGGCAGTGCTGTCAATGCTTCTGAATAGATTGAGAGGAAAAGGCTAATATTAGTAAAATACCAAGACTTCTCTAAATTTCACTTCTTGACAGCATGGCAACTTAGGCAGTAAACACTGCACTTAATTGTAGGAACACACAATTAAACAAAATCCAAAGGAAAATCCATTTTTGAAGTCTTTAGAGAAAAGATACTAGATAAATCTAAGTCTAATATACTTAAAACCACCATTTACTGCTTATACCAACCTTGTATATTTACAAAGTTATCCTACTGGATCTAAGGAAAGGTCACATTTCTCTTCTTGATATGTTCAATTTTTAGTGATAAGAGTATATTGCAAAAGTAGTTGGTAACATGAAGCCCAATAGTATAGATACTACTCTTGACAAGTTTTCCTATAAAAGTAACCTTGATAAAACAACTGTTACCTTGGAACACAGCTATTCTTAAGTGCACCTCTGGAAGCTGACTTCTAGGAAATGATATGTAATACTCAGAATACAGTTGGCTAGGAAGATCACCAATACCAACAATGGGAGATCCAAAGAGTAGGCCTACTTTTGCCTTGTATAACTATAAAAAACTCATTAGTCTTATCTGGCTTTAGTTAAATCATCTGCAAAACAAAGGCAGATTATAATGAATTCTACCTGTAAGACTGCTCAAAAAATTGAGTTGAACAAAGTAACACAGCTCTCTCAGAATGATGTAAAGATAAAGATAATAAAAGATTAGCACAAGTGACAACACATTACCATCTACAATTTTGGGAATTTCTTTAGTAATAATCCATTCTCCAGGCTGTAGCAGAGACTGTCCGTAATACATGTCAGACTCTGCACTCGTGCTTGAAAACGCAGAACTACTGGAAGGTGTCAACTCTTCAAGTTTGAAGAAATCTAGGCCAGTTACTGTGCCACCAAAGAATCTGCAGCCACCAAGACAACCACATTTGTTCTTACACCTCTTATTCTTCAGGGTATCGTCTGGCCACAAAAACCACAACCTAACAGAACCCAAAACAGAAAGAAACAAAAACAACAACATAACAAAAACTGATTAAGAAATAAAAAACTTTTTGGCAAATAATTAAAAATAAGTTAATTGTTAATATTTTTAAAAGACAAGGTAAACACAAACATAAAAGTTTATTTTTATTGTGGAATGTCTTTTTAACCATTTTGTCTTTCTTAAAAAAAAAAAAAAAAAACAAAAAACAGTCTGGGAGGTACCTGGGTAGCACAGTCAGTTAAGCATCTGACTTGATTTCAGCTAGGTCATGATCTCACAGTTCTTGAGATTGAGTCCCAATACCTGCTTCATATTCTCTCTTCTCTCTCTGCCCCTCCCCCCTCTGCTTTCTCTCTAAATAAACCAGTAAACATTTAAAACAAAAACCCAGTATCACCATGGTGAGATGAAAGTAAGCAGGAACAGGAAGAGAGATGTAGCATATGCTACAAACATATATATATATGCTAAGTATATATATATATATATGTTAAAAAAAGCAAATATTAAAGATCAGACATTTAAATCCAATTTTAAAATAGCAGTTTTAAATATTTTTATTTAAATTTTATTCGAGAATATTTAAATATTCTCAAAAGGACTAAAAATTTTAAACATTAATGTAAAAAGTGGACAAAACCATGGGTACAGATTATACTTAATAATTTATCACCGTTAGCACTTCACAGCCTATTTCACATGGTAAATACACCAAAATACTATAAATGTGGGACAAGTGGGAAATTATTTCTCAATAAGGCCAAAATGATGTATAAGGCCAAAATGATGCATTCTATCTTTTAGAGAAAAAAACTGTAATAATTTTGTAATAAGGACTTCAAATGAAGTATTAAGAATTAAGACAATGGGAGAAAATGTATGTAAAAGTCTTCAGGCTCTGTGAGTGGTCCATACATAAGCCTGTCAGTATATTAACTATCCTCTTTCTTAAAAAAATATAATACAAATATAGGAGACATATCTTTATTCCTCTTTTTTAAACTTTAAATGATAAAACCATCTCATACTAAGTCTGTTTTGCTAAACATATTTACACGCATTATCTCACTGTTTCCTCAGGGCCCTCAAGGGAAGACAGAATAGGTATTATTATTTTCATTTTACATTCACTCATTTATATTTCTTGAACATATCTATATGTGCCTAGTATTGTGCTAGGTGAAAATGACAGTCTTATCCATTTAGAGTACAGAGGCACAGACAAGCCATAAACAAAAATATCTAATCATAAATTATACTGAGTGCTATGAGGTAATAAAAAAAAAACAAAACAGGGTATTGTGATAAGGAAAAAGAAGGAACCTTTCAAAAAGTAATATTTGAGATGTGAAAGATGAGATGAAATATATCAAGTTAGAAGTGGAACATCAGTCTAGAGAAGACAGAAGGAAAAATACATGAGAAAGCCTTAGGATTAGTGAAAATTTGAGGTATTACTGCAATTAAATGTTATCAAATGCAAATCACTTCTCCATTATAAAGTATTAAGATTCAGTCACTAAGCAAACTATTTTACGCACTATCAAAATAAAAGATCTTACATATTCCACACACAGTTTTTACCTCATTTGTGTAGCAAAAAGCTTAGCAAAATGCATAGATTTGCAGTCATCTAGACATGGGTTCTAATTCCAGTGGTGCCACTTAATAACTCTAGGATTTTGGACATGTTAGTTAACAATTTCTGAGCCTCAGTTTCCTCAACTGTAAAATTATGGTCTGATATACCTAATAAGACTGTTTTGAAGATTAAATGGTATAACATATGTAAAGCTCCTGATATAAAACCTGGAATACAGAAGTTGCATAACAAATGTAAGCTCCCTTTCCTTACCTTTATTATAGTTCAGTGCACTAGTTCTTAAACTTTAGCTTGCATTTGAATCACCTAAAGGACTTATCACAATATGGGGAGCAGGGCACCACCCCCAGAGTTTCTGAATGAAGTCTGGTAAGGTCTTATTATATAAATTTCTAACAAGTTCCAAGGACACACTGGTGGTGGTGGTTTGGGAAGTATACTTTTCAAAAACACTGACCTAAAGAAACTAATGACCTTTGTGTCCAGCAACTTCTCCAATTATATGAAAAAATAATATATCTAGGCCCCAAAACTCCTGGGAATCAAATATACACAAAGGCAGCCAGCCAAAGCTGAAGATCAGTGAGTTACCTCTGATACCTACATGCTAGGAGAGGCAATTACCAATATGCCTAAACATGCCTACCTGTTCTTGCTGGGTATGCCAAGAATGTGAAGCTCTGACCAGGCCACTTCTCAGGGATGTACTAGCAGTAAACAACCTTAAAAGATGAGGTAATGTCTCATCCTGAAATAGAGCACGCTTGCTTCCACTTACTACAAAAGTGGTAAAGGGCTGCCTGGGTGAGCCAGTCAGTTAAGCGCTAGACTCTTGATTTCAGCTCAGTACATGATCCCACGGTTGTGAGATTGAGCCCGCATCAGGCACAGAGCCTACTTGGGATTCTCTCTCTCCCTCTCTCTCTGCCCCTCCCCCACTCACACACACGCACGCGTGTGCATGCTCTCTCTCTCTCTCAAAATAAATAAATAAACGTAAATAAGTTTTCCTTATGCAATGTATGGGGCAATATGACACACTAAGAAGTTATTTGTTGTTTATCATTTATCTGAAATTCAATTTTTAAAAAAAAAATTTTTTTTTAACGTTTTTATTTATTTTTGGGACAGAGAGAGACAGAGCATGAATGGGGGAGGGTCAGAGAGAGAGGGAGACACAGAATCTGAAACAGGCTCCAGGCTCTGAGCTGTCAGCACAGAGCCCGACGCGGGGCTCAAACTCACAGACCGCAAGATCATGACCTTAGCTGAAGTCGGACGCTTAACCAACTGAGCAACCCAGGCGCCCCTGAAATTCAAATTTAACTGGGCTTCCTGTATTTCATCTGGAAACCCTACTTTGAGGGCACAGAGAACCAATGCAAGCACATAGGACTCTGGCTAGTGCTTTTGCTTTAAGTAATAAAGTCCTTTGTCTCTGGCCAGAGGTCTTGTGTTTTCTGCCAGCACCCATGAAACTGTGGTAGGCTAACTTGTTAGCTTGCACGTAGGATAAAATCCCAGACTCTTCACAATTATTAACCAATGAGAGCACTGAAACCAATCTAAATGGTTGGATTTACTGGAACACCTGGAACCTGAATCACATGATGCCACCTCCTTAGCTTCATCAGCACCTTGTTCTACCATCTCAGCTAATTAGACACAAGCACTTTGTTCACATTAACTGGCTTCCTGAGAAATAATTATCAAAGAAATCAAAGTTTTTAAAACAATATTCTCCACACATGAGCTTCCATACTCACTTTTTTTTTTTTTAATTTTTTTTTTCAACGTTTATTTATTTTTGGGACAGAGAGAAACAGAGCATGAACAGGGGAGGGGCAGAGAGAGAGGGAGACACAGAATCGGAAACAGGCTCCAGGCTCTGAGCCATCAGCCCAGAGCCTGACGCGGGGCTCGAACTCACGGACCGCGAGATCGTGACCTGGCTGAAGTCGGACGCTTAACCGACTGCGCCACCCAGGCGCCCCAATACTCACTTTTATAAAATGTCAGGATCTTAAAGTAACTTAAAAGATAAATGTAACCTCAATAAAAACCTCAAAAGAATTTTTTAACTAAAAAAAACAGTTCTTTGGGAAAATTAATAGATAAAAATACCTAAACATTTGTGATGAAATGGAAAAATAAATGTGTATTAGGTATGAATTTTTCTGTATTTGAGAAGATATTTGCAGAAAAATCCAGATAGAGTTAAAAAAAAAAGATAAGAAAAAAATAAGAAAATACAGGTGCCAAGGGATTACTAGCAAAAGAAATACTTCCTCAAATTAGTAAAAGAATTACAAAGGGGAAAACTGACATATTTTAATATACAAAAATTAAAATCTGTAAGATTAAAAAAATTAAAAATGAAACAAATTGCAAAATATTAGCAACAGGAACTATTAAAAGGATGGTAATCTATAAAGAGCTCTTAAAAATTTTTAAGAAATACAATATGCCAATAAATAAATAGACATAGAATAATAACGTGCAATTTACAAATGAGGAAATAAAAACAGCCAATAAATACATGAAAAAAAGTGTAAATCTCAGAAATAAAGAAATGCAAAATAAAACAAAGAGATACCACGTTTTAATTCTCATCAAACACTTAAAGGGCAGCAAAGATGCAGTGAGACAGAGATGCTCCTAAAAGCCACTGGGAATATAAACTGAAATAATCTTTCTGGGAAGTAATTTGGGAAGGCATATCAAAAGGCACCCGTCACATCTCTTTCTAAAGAAACTATTTAAAGGGAATTTAGGGGTGCCAGGGTGGCTCTTGATCTGGGTTCAGGTCATGATCTCACAGTTTGTGAGATCGAGCCCCACATCATCTTAGCGCAGCTGTCAGCCCAGAGTTGGGATTCTGTCTCCCTTTCTCTCTGCCCATCCCCTGTGCGCTCAGGCTGTCTCTCTCTAAAATAAACAAACATTAAAAAGATAGTTAAAAAAATAAAAGGAATTTAAAGACCATGTGAGAAAAGATTTTATGTGCAAAACGTTCCTCTATTATTTAAAATGCTAAATTTAGAAACACTATCTACATATTTAATATAACAAGGGCAATGGCTAAAGTACAATTTATCTTTCTAATTGTGTATTATCATTTATTTGAAAGGAACTTTATAAAATTTTCTATTATTTGGGCAGATGGTTAGGGTGTAAGTTTAATACAACATGCTGAATTTTAAAATATAAATACAAGATGATCTCAAGTGTAAGAAAGATACACTAAAAATACGGGTAAGAAATATGACAAATTCAGTGTGATAAGGTTATGGAAATTATTTCCCTCTATTTCGGAATAGTTTCCCCTATTTTAAAAACAAGCTCAGGGTGCCTGGGTGGCTCAGTTAGTTAAGCGTCTGACTTCAGCTCAGGTCACGATCACACAGTTCATGGACTGCAGCCCCACATCGGGCTCTGTGCTGACAGCACCAAGCCTGCTTGGATCCTGTGTCTCTCTCTCTCTTTGTTCCTCCCCTGCTTGCTCTCTCTCTCTCAAAAATAAACATTTTTAAAAAAATTTTAATAAAATAAAAATAAATAAAATAAAATAAGCTCATATTAACTTTATAATGGCAGAGATAGGGATGGAAAAAGTTAACCTGGTATTTTATTTTTTATTTTTATTTTATTTTTTTATTTTTTTAAATTTACATCCAAATTAGTTAGCATATAGTGCAACAATGATTTCAGGAGTAGATTCCTTAGTGCCTCTTACCCATTTAGCCCATCCCCCCTCCCACAACCCCTCCAGTAACCCTCAGTTTGTTCTCCACATTTGTGAGTCTCTTCTGTTTTGTCCCCCTCCCTGTTTTTATATTATTTTTGTTTCCCTTCCCTTATGTTCATCTGTTTTGTACCTTAAAGTCCTCATAGTGGTGAAGTCATATGATTTTTGTCTTTCTCTGACTAATTTCACTTAGCATAATACCCTCCAGTTCCATCCACCTAGTTGCAAATGGCAAGATTTCATTCTTTTTGATTGCCTAGTAATACTCCATTGTATATATATACCACATCTTCTTTATCCATTCATCCATTGATGGACATTTGGGCTCTTTCCATACTTTGGCTATTGTTGACAGTGCTGCTATAAACACGGGGGTGCATGTGTCCCTTCAAAACAGCACACCTGTATCCCTTGGATAAATACTTAGTAGTGCAATTTCTGGGTTGTAGGGTAGTTCTATTTTTAATTTTTGAGGAACCTCCATACTGTTTTCCAGAGTGGCTGCACCAGCTTGCATTCCCATGTCCTGGTATTTTAAATGGACATTAGTCAGTAAGAGGCTCTGGCAACTTTTTGAATGGCAGATAAAATTATTTCTTAACAACCTTTCCTTAGGAATTAGGTCCCATATTTTTTTTTAGTCTCCCCTGCAGTCATGAGGGCCCATAAAAGGAATTTTGTAGAGTACACAGTGATAGCAATGATGTTTTCTAGAAATGATGAATTGGAAGTGGATGGCTGTCGTGGGAAAGAAAGGAGGATAGTGCTCTATAAAATGTTATTTGGGAACCAACAGTTTAAACTCATTTCACTGCTAATACACATAGTATGAGCTTAGAAATACATTAAAAAACAATGTTATTTCCAGCAACCACACAATTACCACAGATGAGATATATAATGTATTTACTTAAGTATCAAATTCTTATATATTCACTGAGGTGTACCCGGCACAATCATATTTTGTCTTTATATAAAATATTCTTATTCCATTCCTAACAGTAGAATTTGCTTTATAATTATAGGCTAATTTTCATCTGAGCTTGGGACTATTACCATCCTTAAATTTAACTTACCTCTTAGTTCTGGCATCATGAGTTTCTAAGAAATGTCTTTGGGCCTCATGTTTAGAATGATGATCTGCAGCTAATGCAATATCAACAGTAATGAGTCCTAAATTGGCTGACCCAGCTTCAAGCCAATAGGCCCTCCGTAGCACTGCAGGCTGAAGTCCAACTCTGGAATTATTTAACTGTTCAATGTACTGTCTCACTTGAAAATCCTGAATTGCAGCACTTATTCCTTCCCCAACCGACTGATTGTGGAGATTACAGTTCGCAACTCGAATTGCACCCATCTAAATTGAATGAAGAGAATGAAATAAAACTGTGGTCTCCATATTCTTAATCAACTTAGAATAAACTATAGAATAGGCAATTATTTCAAACTGCATGAAAGAAGAAGAAAAAGAAGGGAAACAGAAAAGATACATGCAACAGAATGAAAATAGACATTCAATTAAAAACAAAAAAGAGGATAAAAGGAAAAGAACGTAAGTCCAAAGGAAAACAAAAGAGAGAAGGAGGAAAGAAAAGTTATAATGGTAGGAAGTAATAAAAATTACAGACTCTTAATAAGGCTTAATTTTAAGCAGTAACCCATGAAGCAGAGGTGGCAAATAGATGTTTGCAAGAGCCAGGCAGGATATAAATATATAATACCTAAAGGCACTTAAAATCAAATCTTTTAAAAACACTGCCAATTTAATCTCTGCCATAAAAGCAAGCTACACGTTTACATCTCTGCCATAAAGCAAGGTCTTAATAATTCAGTTAGAGTGAAATAGTAGTGAAAGAAAGTATGCCTTAAGAAACACACCAGAAGAGAACACGGACAGGCAAAACACCAAGAGCTATCTCCTGGGATTCTGTAGTGTTTTGTGAGATGGCAAATTATAAATGTGTGTTCTATTTCAAGAAATGGAGGTATGGTTTGGTAAAAAGGAAAAAGAACTACACTAGCCAAGAAATAGACAAATGTGTACCTTTAGATTTGTAGCACAGCCATGCTCCACAATATAAATATCTGCTCCATCTACTGCTAAACGAGTCATAGTATATTTCAAATCATCTGAAGTTGGACAAGGCCCAGGAATACAGCTCAACTAAAATGGAAATGAAATGAGTGTTAATTTTTCACCATTGATTCACCATTTAGATACTTATTAAATAAAATTCTGGCTACATGTGTATTTTTAAAAAGTAGTCAATTAAATTTCATTTTTTATAATGATAAATGAAATCACCAGTGATTAAAGTCTTGCCAATTAGAAACTAATCATAAGTAAGCATGTACCATTTCCATTCAAATGGGCAAGTAGCTGGTCTAAATTGACAGAATACATATATAACTTATTATTGAAACTCACAAAGCCAAAGTAAACTGATAAGTAATAAATGTCACCAGATTATAAGAACTGTACAGCAGTTTAAAATTGTAAGATTTTCTTATGAGTACTCTATATTATACACACACACACAATCTTCTTTTTAGAAATATGTCAACTGTAAATTTTATTATGACGTCTAGAATAATCCACAGAAATTTAACATTGCTTTACTCCTTTTTTATTTTTAATTTTTTTTTAATGTTTATTTATTTTTGAGACAGAGAGAGACAGAGCATGAACGGGGGAGGGTCAGAGAGAGAGGGAGACACAGAATCTGAAGCAGGCTCCAGGCTCTGAGCTGTCAGCACAGAGCCCGACGTGGGGCTCGAACTCACGGACTGTGAGATCATGACCTGGGCCGAAGTCGGACGCTTAACCGACTGAGCCACCCAGGAGCCCCAACATTGCTTTACTCCTAAAACAGATTTGGTCATGGTTAGGTTGGAAGAAAACATACATATCACCTACTTCAATGAACTTCTTGAGGGAAATGGCAGCACTGAGTAAATTATTGGCTCAATAACATGCAATTGCTCATTAGAGGCAGTTCTAGGACTAGAACACAGGTGTCTTGTCTTATAATCAGTTTTCTATAATAATAAGGCATACCTTAGAGATATTGCGGGTTGGGATCCAGACCACCGCAATAAAGCAAATATCGCAATAAAGCAAGTCAAATAAATTTTTTGTGGCTAAAATCAAAAACACAAGAAACAGCAAGTATTGGCCAGGATGTGGAGAAAAAACACTGTTGGCAGGAATGCAAACTGGTGCAGCCACTATGGAAGACAGTATAGAGGTTGCTGAAAAAATGAAAAATAGAGCTATCCTATGATCCAGTAATTGACTACTGGGTATTTACTCAAAGAATATGAAAACACTAATTCGAAAGGATATATGCACCACTATGTTTATTGCACCATTATTTATAATAGCCAAATTATGGAAGCAGCCTGAGTATCTACTAACAGATGAATGGATAAAGATGTAGTGTATACACACACACACACACACACACACACACACACACACGTGTGTGTGTGTGTGTGTATACAATGGAATATTAGCATAAAAATAGAATGAAATCTTGCCATTTGCAACAACATGGATGGATCTAGAGAGTAAAATGCTAAGCAAAATAAGCCAGTTAGAGAAAGACAAATACCATATGATTTCACTTATATGTGGAATTTAAGAAACAAATGAACAAAAGGAAAAAGAGAGAAAACAAAAAAAGACTCAACTATAGAGAATAAACAGATGGTTACTAGAGAAGCAGTGGGGGGGGGGGGGCGCTGAATAGGCAGAGGGGATTAAGGGTACTCTTGGTAAGTACTGAGTAATATATGGAATTGCTGAGTCACTACACTGTACACCTGAAATTAATATAATACTACATGTTTTTATAGTGGAATTAAAATAAAAATTAAAAATATTATTAAAGATAAAAAATAATTTTTTTGGTTTCTTAGCGCACATAAAAATTACATTTACACTATTTACTATAGTCTAAATGTGCCACAGCATATGAATAGGAAATACGTACATGACTTTATTGCTAAAAAATGCTAATCAGGGGCGCCTGGGTGGCGCAGTCGGTTAAGCGTCCGACTTCAGCCAGGTCACCATCTCACGGTCCGTGAGTTCGAGCCCCGCGTCGGGCTCTGGGCTGATGGCTCAGAGCCTGGAGCCTGTTT
Organism: Lynx canadensis; assembly: GCF_007474595.2. Lineage (NCBI taxonomy): Eukaryota > Metazoa > Chordata > Mammalia > Carnivora > Felidae > Lynx > Lynx canadensis. The sequence goes on from NC_044306.2 coordinate 102,526,388, forward strand.
CCGATTCTGTGTCTCCCTCTCTCTCTGCCCCTCCCCCGTTCATGCTCTGTCTCTCTCTGTCCCAAAAATAAATAAACGTGGAAAAAAAAAAAAAAATGCTAATCATCATCTGAGCTTTCAGCAAGTCATAATTACTGATCATAGATCACTGTAACAAATATAGTAATGACAAAGTCTGAAATACTGCAAGAATTACCCAAATGTGACACAGATGGAATACACATTCTTCTTGAGTGCACATGGAACATTCTCCAGAATAGATCACATACTGGGACACAAATCAGCCCTCAACAAGTACAAAAAGATCGAGAGCATTCCATGCATATTTTCAGACCACACCGTGACGAAACTCAAAATGAACCATAAGAAAAAATCTGGAAAGACAACAAATAATTGGAGACTAAAGAACATCCTACTAAAGAATGAATGTGTTAACCAAGAACTTAAAGAGGAAATTAAAAAGTATATAGAAGCCAAAGAAAATAATAATACTAGAGCACAAAACCTCTGGGAAGCAGCAAAGGCAGTCATAAGAGGGAAGTATATAGGCCTTCTTAGAGAAGGAAGAAAGGTCTCAGATACACAACCGAACCTTACACCTTAAAGAGCTGGAAAAAGAACAGCAAATAAAACCCATAACCAGCAGAAGATGGGAAATAATAAAGATTAGAGCAAAAATCAAAGCTATTGAAATAAAAAAAACAAAAACAAAAAAACAGTAGAACAAATAAATGAAACCACGAGCTGGTTCTTTAAAACAATTAACAAAACTAATAAGCCCCTAGCCAGTTTGATCAGAAAGAAAGAGGAGAGATCACAACCAACACTGCAGAAATACAAACAACAATAAGAGAATACTATGAGCAATCATATGCCAATAAACTGAATAATCTGGAAGAAATGGACTAATTCATAGAAACATATAAACTACCAAAACTGAAACAGGAAGAAATGGAATATTTGAACAGACCCATAACCAGTAAAAACACTGGATTAGTAATCAAAAATCTCCCAAAAAAAAACAAGAGCCCAGGGCTGCATGGCTTTCCTGGGGAATTCTACCAAATCTTTAAAGAAGCATTAACTCCTATTCTTTTGAAGCTGTTTCAAAAAATAGAAATGGAAGGAAAACTTCCAAACTCATTCTATGAGGTCAGCATTACATTCATTCCAAAACCAAAGACCCCGCTAAAAAGAAGAACTACAAACCAATTTCCCTGATGAACATGAATGCAAAAATTATCCACCAAATACTAGCAACCAGATCCAACAATCTACTGAAGGAATTATTCACCACAATCAAATGGGATTTATACCTGGGAAGCAGGGCTGGTTCAATATCCACAAACAATCAATGTGATACATCACATCAATAAAAGAAGGACGAGAACCACATGATCCTCTCAATAGATGCAGAGAAAGCATTTGACAAAATACAGCATCCTTTCTTGATAAAAACCCTCAAGAAAGTATGGATAAAAAGGTCATACCTCAAAATCATAAAAGCCATATATGAAAGACCCAACACTAATATCATCCTCAAAGGGGAAACACTGAGAGCTTTCCCCCTAAGGTCAGGAACATCACAGGGATGTCCACTCTCACCACTGTAATTCAACACAGCATTGGAAGTCCTAGCTTCAGCAATCAGACAACACAAAGGAAGAAATTAAAAGGCATCCAAATAGGCAAAGAGGAAGTCAAACTTTCACTCTTCATAGAGGACATGATACTTTATATGGGAAACCCAAAAGATTCCACCAAAAAACTGCTAGAACTGATCTGTGAATTCAGCAAAGTCACAGGATATAAAACAATGCACAGAAATTGGCTGCATTTCTATACACCAACAATGAAGCAACAGGAGAGAAATCAAAGAATCGATCCCATTTACAATTGCACCAAAAACCATAAAATACCTGGGAATAAACCTAACAAAAGAGGTAAGAAACCTATACACTGAAAACTATAGAAAGCTTATGAAAGAAATTGAAGAAGACACAAAAAACAAAATGGAAAAATATTCCGTGCTCATGGATTGGAAGAACAAATATTGTGGAAATGTCAATACTACCCAAAGCAATCTACACATTCAACGCAATACCTACCAAAATAACACCAGCATTCTTCACAGAGCTAGAACAAACAATCCTAAAATTTGTATGGAACCAGAAAAGACCCCGAATAGCCAAAGCAATCCTGAAAAAGATAACCAAAGCTGGAGGCATCACAATCCTGGATTTCAAGATGTATTGCAAAGCTGTAATCATCAAGACAGTATGGTACTGTCACAAGAATAGACACTCAGATCAATGGAACAGAACAGAGAACCCAGAAGTGGACCCACAAATGTATGGCCAACTAATCTTTGACAATGCAGGAAAGAATATCCAATGGAATAAAGACAATCTCTCCAGCAAATGGTGTTCGGAAAATTGGACAGTGACATGCAGAAAAATGAACCTGGACCACTTTCTTACACCATACACAAAAATAAACTCAAAATGGATGAAAGACCTAAATGTAAGACAGGAAGCCATCAAAATACTAGAGGAGAAAGCAGGCAAAAACCTCTCTGACCTTGGCTGAAGCAACTTCTTAATATGTCTCTGGAGCCAAGGGAAACAAAAGCAAAAATGAACTACTGGGACCTCAACAAAATAAAAAGCTTCTGCACAGTGAAGGAAACAATCAGAAAAACTAAAAGGCAACTGACAGAATGGGAGAAGACATTTGCAAACGACATATCAGATAAAGGGTTAGCATCCAGAATCTATAAAGAACTTATCAAACTCAACACCCAAAAAACAAATAACCCAGTGAAGAAATGGGCAAAGGACATGAATAAACACTTCTCCAAAGAACACATCCAGATGGCCAACCGACACATGAAAAAATGTTCAACATCACTCATCATCAGGGAAATACAAAGCAAAACCACAATGAGATACCACCTTACACCTGTCAGAATGGCTAACATTAACAACGCAGGCAACGACAGATGTTGGCGAGGATGCAGAGAGAGGATCTCTTTTGTACTGCTGGTGGGAATGCAAACTGGTGCAGCTACTCTGGAAAACAGTATGGAGGTTCCTCAAAGAATTAAACACAGAACTATGTTCTATGTTCTATGACCCAGCAACTGCAGTACTAGGTATTTATCCAAGGGATACAGGTCTGCTGTTTCAAAGGGGCACATGCAATGCTTATAGCAGCACTATCAACAATAGCCAAAGTATGGAAAGAGCCCAAATGTCCATTAACAGATGAATGGATAAAGAAGATGTGTATACACACACACACACACACACACACACACACACATACACATATACACACAATGGAGTATTACTTGGCAATCAAAAAGAATGAAATCTTGCCATTTGCAACAACATGGATGGAACTAGAGGGTATTACGCTAAGTGAAATTAGTTAAGTCAGAGAAAGACAAATATCACAGGATTTCACTCATATGTGGAATTTAAGATACAGAACAGATGAACATAAGGGAAGGAAAGCAAGAATAACATTAAAACAGGGATAGGGACAGGGACAAAACATAAGAGACTTAAATACAGAGAACTGAGGGTTGCTGGAGGGGTTGTGGGTGGGGTGATTGGCTAAATGGGTAAGGGGCATTAAGGAAGATACTTGTTGGGAGAAGCACTGGATGTTATACATAGGGAATAAATCACTGGATTCTACTCCTGAAATCATTATTGCACTATATGCTAACTAACTTGGATATAATTTTAAAAATTAAAAATACACTGCAAAATAAAATTTGTAACATTAAAAAGAAAAAAAAATGTGACACAGAGACACAAAGTAAGCAAATGCTGCTGGAAAAATGGCATTGATAGATGTGCCTGACGCAGGATTGTCACAAACCTTCAATGTGTAAAAACAAAACAAAAAACCCCATAGTATTCAAGAAATGCAATAAAAGGTGTGTAAACACAAAACAGACCTAAAAATACCTGATCTGAAATGACAGAAAGCACACCAATGGTTGCATGGAATAATGAATAGCTGATGGCAAAGGGACCCAAAGTAATTTTCTAAGGTGATACAAATGTTCTAGGTCTTCACTGATGGTAATGGTTATACCCTTATAGATAAAATACCCTTATAGATAAAACTCCAACTGTACAACTAAAAAAGGATTAATTTATTGTATGTAAATTATGCCTCATTAAAATTGATTCTTAAAGATTTTAATGCAGCATAAAAGCTCTGAGTCTTTAAAAAAACAAAAAACAAAAAAAACAAAAAAAAAGGGAGGAGGAGAAGCCTGCAAGATGTGTGAATTATCCATAAGGTACTAATTTGTTGACACATAACTGAAGATTCCCTGAATCCTGGCAATGTGTTTTACAGCAAGAAAAAATAATTTTATCACCAGTTACAATGGTTTCCTTTATTGTTGGGAGTAAGCATAGGTTATAGATTTTTTGGAGGATGAATAAAAGCAGGATGAATTGTTTTCAATTCACACTAATGTAATGGCAAACAGTGTGCATAACAAAAGAAAAAAAAAAGGAAAAAAATACACGGAAGAAACTAGAAACAAAAACTAAACTGTTAACGATAGTTAGCTCTGTTATAAGATTAGGGTAAATTTTTTTTTTTTTTTTTTTTTTGAAACTGCCATGTTTTCTTGGCAAATGCCAGCATTGCTAGCCACCTTATAGAGGAACAGGTATAACAGGTATATTAACAGTCATATAAACAAGGTCATGTAAGGAATTTAACCTTCCTCTTGCTTCAGTTTCTTAATCTTCTACATAAATATATGGTCATAACTGAAAGAGTGTAATAATGCAAGAAAACAGGAGTTTATCGTAAAAATTTAAGAGGTTAGATATAATTTTTATATCACCATTTATTTGTGAATTTGTTTTAATAATTACCTCATATGTTAGATGCTTACAACTAAATAACAACTGGCTACAAATCTGCAAAATAATTTCATTAATTGAGAAAACTGAACTATGATGTTTACTTTATGGCCATGTGCATTTGATTTAAAGCTGATACGTCAATCTTTCATTTAAAAAAATCCATAAATGTTTACAATACTGCTAACATATTTGTTAACATACCTTGGATTCACAGAACCGACGGTCAATTCCATGCTGACATATTATTACTGATTTGGGTCTTTCCAGCTCATACTCCCGACATACCACATGAAAAACAAATGTCTGTCCCCACTCCAAGAGACAAGCCAGCTACAAAATAAGCAGTGACAGGTTGACAGCAGTGTTAGCAATCTAAACAAGTGTTTACAGTTCTAAAGTTTATCAAGAATAATCCAGCTTGAAAGAACCCAAATGCTGTTTTATACTTGCTGCTACATAATCTATTTATTAGCCAGAATCATGATTTTTCTACCTTGACATCATTTGTAAGTTTATGTGACTTTTCATTTATGAATGACAGAATGCGTGAGAATGAAAAATTCAACTTGAACAACTCACAAAGTATGTATTTTCTTCAAGGTTATATCTTCCCTCTTAAATGACTAACTAGTATCCTCTGCACAGAAAAACAACTAAAATTTCTATCTAATAATAAAGCTTTGATCTGAAATTTGAATCTAACTATCGTAGGGAGCTACAATTTCATAAAATCAGGTATTTTGAAGATTAAGGCACTTTTGTTTATGTAAATAGAAACTGAAGAATATATCAATCCTTCATCAAATCTTCAGTTTACAAAAATACCTTCATTTTATAATTGATTTAAAGGTGTTAATAATAAACACACTGAAACATGGGTAGACAGATATTATTCCATAAAAAAAAGTACAAATTTCTACTATTGGAAAACATGAATTTTACTTTTAAAATATACAAAGAATGGAATAAACATTAAAAGCACCTATGGATTCATGAAACACTCACTGAAACAGTGATGCCAAAATTCTAATGCAGAAGAGAAATGTTTTGTGTTGTAATAAGAACAACTTATAAACATATGAAATTTTAACAATTGTTACATTAAAGGAATTGTGCCCAGTTTAGCAGGATAAGCATGGTTTTATTCCATGTTTGTTAAAGAACAAGCCATTTTTTACATGTTTTGGTTTTACTTGTACATTAGAGAAAAGAGCAGACAATAATAAAGGAAGATAGTCGTCATGGCAGTCAGCACTGAATATTTCTTTTCATCCGCTTTTATACATTGTTATATATTTTCTTTATCCACTTTTATATAAAATATCCCTTTCAATTCCATTTTCTTATTTCCAGAATCTTAATGTGTGCTGTCTTCCAAAAACTGGTTACAAATATACAAGGCACCTAGAGTCTTCATCCACCTTCTTGTTGCTACTACCTACCTCTAAATGATTCATACACATTCTGTTAACTTTTATTAAAATTGAGTATGTACATTTAACACATTCAAGACCACATTCCAATCTTTTGAAATGCCACAAAAAGTATGCATATTATAAATATGTGGCTCATGGGCGCCTGGGTGGCTCGGTTGGCTAAGCATATGACTTTTGATTTTGGCTCAAGTCATGATCTCACGTTTCATGAGTTCAAGCCCCGCATTGGGCTCTGTGCTGGAAACACGGAGCCTGCTTGGGATTCTCCCTCTCCCTCACTCTCTCTCTGCCCCTCCCCCGTGTGTGCTCTCTCTCTCAAAATAAATAAACATTTAAAAAAATAATTTAAAAAAATATGTGGCTCAACAGGTGAAATGTTACAGTAATATGGCTATTTGGCTAAATTTCAGTGGTCCATTTCTAGAACTAAATAATCCTTATGACCTCTGAGTCATAAAGAATAAGGCGAACAATGAAGAGGAGGGGGATTTTATCCAGAAGGATCAAAACCTACACTCTAGATCAGTTTACTAACTAGTAAATTTGTTTTTATTTTTTTAAAATCAATATCCACGTCATTAATAGCAGATACAAATGACGTTATCTTGCTTTGAGATATGACAAGTAAAAAACCAAGCTACCTAATCCTTAACACCATAAATAATATTTTCAAATCCTACTTAAGAAATAAACAAGAAAGAAAAATTCTTAAAAAATTATTCTATATACTGGGAAAAGAAAATTTTAACAGTGAGCAAACTAATGTAATTTTAAGAATACAGAAAATTTCCAGAATAGTCCTCATACTGATATTTTCCCAAAGTCTCAATCTTGAAAGCATTATGAAGAACTATAAAACATTACACCCTTCAATATTATGTGACTCAAAAAGTGAAACTTGCTCTGACTCATCCATTGCTAAGACAATTCTGAATGGCAAAAATGACTCCAATCCAAAAGGCAAAGAGTTGTCTGGCCATCAGAATGCCAATAGTGAAAATGCAATGAACGTTTAAACAGGTATACAACTTACTCTTGGTGAAGTGGGTGAGCAAAGGAAGAAAAGTAGTCAGAGAATCATACCTGTGGTGCTGTCACCTTAGCTGTAAGGCTTCCAGCCTGCACATCAATTAACCATGCGTATTCTAAAGAATCACTTCCCAAAGGAAGACCTTCTGCTGAGAACATAGCATGTGCTCTCAGCTGGAGACCCGACAAATTGATGTGACCTTCCCGGAGTACTTCATCCACAGGGGGTCGCTGCTGAAAACAATAGTAAGACTGTAAGAAGTACAAGAAAATCAGCATTATAATTTCTAGTTGTTTTTTTTTTTTTCCTCCAGAGTCCAAGTAAAATCATACTATCTGGAAAATATGACTTAAGGATCCATAAGGAGTCTCATTTAAGCTCCTTTAGTGACAGTATCCATAAGAGCCCAACAGCAAAGCAAGATAGCAAAGTCCTAAAAAGAATGAGAACTCTCTGATAACTGCCTCAATGAATAAAAAGGAACTAGTACTCTGACGGACGGGGCATATAAGAGACCAGTCTTTGGTGGGAAGGCTGGAATAATAAGATTAAAATACGTATTAAAAAGAGAGGCGCCTGGGTGGCTCAGTCAGTTGAGCATGCAACTCTTGATTTTGGCTCAGGTTATAATCCCAGCATCGTGGAATCAAGCCCTATGTTGGGCTCCGCACCAGGTGTGGAGCCTACTTGAGATTCTCCCTCTCCCTCTGCCCCTCCCCAACTTGTACTCTCTCTCTACAAAAACAAAAAGTAAATAAAAATAAATTGTAAAAATATTAAAAAGAAAAAAACAGAGAAGAAAAGAGACCAATAGATAAGATCAAGAAATGAATAACTAGGGAAGAAAGCTATCTTTCATATAGATTTTGAGAACTATATATAAATATAAGAAGGATAGATTTACCTTATAGAAATTATATACTTACTACTAAAAAGCAGCAAATATTTCAAAGAGAAAAGTTCTGGGATTTATTCAGAAAGCTAAAAGATATGTCCTAAAATAGGGTATTCCATAGAACACTAGTTCACAAAATATTATTAGTAATAGAGAATCAAAACACGTTCGGCCATGCCCTACCCATCAGTCACCAATTTCTGTAAACTATACTCCCAATCTCTCAGAAATGCATTGATTTTCTTCCATCTTCACTGCTATCAACATGGTCCAAATAATATGACCTCTTGCTAGGGTTTTGCAAAGCCTCCCAGCATTCACTTTTACATCTGTCTCCTACATATTCTACAAAACAACCACAGAAATCTAAGAAGGCCAATCTTATCATGTTCTTGTCTCAAGACCACTATTTATTATATTAATTTCCTCAATATTTCTCTTCTTCACCAGGTTTATTAGGGTAAAGACCATTTCTGTCTTGTTTACCACTTATCCCACTGCACCTAACAGTGACCACAAAAGGTAGATACCACTAAGTGACTATATATTACAGCAAGTCTTTTCAGAGAATTCAGTATACTAATATATATTAAGACAGTTCACAGATAATTCCCAAGCTAATTTTACAACAGTAATCTTTTTGGTAGGTGTATGCAGGCCATCAGCACAAGGCATAGTGTTCCTTATTTCAACACATTTTAGGAAATGTATTCTTAAAAAAACAAAGAGGATATGAGCTAAATCAAATTCATAAGGAATTCTTAAAAGAAAATTTCAAATTATGACTATAATACCTCTAGCAGCTCTTTCAAAATATTTTTACTTTTATTTTCATCCAAGCTGTGTGACAGTATGTAAAATCACCTATGTTTCTCAGGCATCAGTTCCCTTCTATTTTACCTGAGGAAGTTAGAGAGGATGGTCAATAAAGATCACTTCTGGCACTAAGATTTGATAATTCTCAGTGTAAGATACTTCTGATCAATATTTTTTGAGCTCAAGAATACATATGGATCTTGGCTTGTCCTAAAGATAGATAGAGCCTACCTAGTACACCAACAAAGTGTATATTCTAGATTTTATGTGTGTTGTGTCATATTGTGAGTTGAATTGTGTCCCCTAAAAAGACATATTTAAGTCCTAAGTTGAGGCTCCTGTGATTATGACCTTTCTGTATTTGAAAACAGGGTTTTAGCAGATGTAATCAAAATAAGGTTACATCAAATTAGGGTAGGCCTTAAATCAATGACTGATATCCTTGTAAGAGGAAAATTGGGACACAGACACACACATGGAGACAATGCTATGAGAAGACAAAGACACAGAGTTGAGCAATGAGTCTACAAGGCAAGGAATGCCAAGGATTGCTAGCAACCACCAAAAGCTTAGCAGAGACAAGGAGATCCTTTCCCACATCCTTCAGAGAAAACATGGCCCTGCCAGTACCTTGATTTCACAATTCTAAGCCCCAAAACTATAAAAGAACAAGTATCTCATGTTTTAAGCCACCCAGTGTGAGGTACTTTGCTGTGGCAGCCCTAGGAAACTAATATACATCATAAAATGCTCATAAGTTAAAAGGGATGGTTCCATAAGTCGGACACAATAATCTATCCACCATCTCAGATCCTTAACCTTGAGGCCCTGCCTTGAGACTAATGCTATCAGGGGATGCCTGAGTGCCTCAGTTGGTTAAGCATCTGACTTTGGTTCAGGTCATAATCTCATGGTTAGTGAGTTCAAGCCCTGCATTGTGTGAGCTTGAGCCCCACTTCAGATGAACTCGAGCCCAGCTTTGGGTGAGCTCAAGCCACATTCCGGGCTCTGCACTCTCTTTCTCCCTCTCTATCTGCACCTTGTGGGATTCTTTCTCTCCCTCTCTCCCTCTCTCTCTCTCAAAAAAAAAAACAAAAAAACAAAAAACAAGACTAATGCTATTGAGAATAAGCAGCTAAATCCTGGGTAACTCACCTGTACCACAAAAGAATTCTTAGGAATAGTCATGCCAGATATATAAAATGTAAGCAAGTCAGGTAGATAAGTAAATTCTAAGAGAATACATAGAAAGTACCCTTGCTTTCAGGGTAAATTATAAAGTGCTAACCACATAGGAAACAAAATACCACCAGTACATCTACTAGCACCTTGATATCTCCAATCCACGAACTTCTTTTCTAATCACCAAATAAATCATACATTATACTCCAGTCTCTGTACAAGTTTGCCAATAACTAATAATTACAATTATAATTAGGATTAATGTGAACTTTCATGAACTCAATAAAATGTTCTTTTTATACATAGTAAAGTCTTTTGAGAATGTAGTAATTAAAATAAAAGTTGAGGGCACCTGGGTGGCTCAGTCCATTAAGTGCCCGACTCCTAATTTCGGCTCTGGTCATGACCTCATGGTTTGTGGGATTCAGCCCTGCATCGGGCTCCACGTTGACAGCATGGAGCCTACTTAGGATTCTCTCTCTCTCTCCCCTCCCGTGCTCATGCTCTCTCTCTCTCAAAATAAATAAACTTTAAAAAATAAAAGTTGAAGTGTTAGCAAGTACGCCTAAGAAAACAGAGATACTCACCTAAGATTCTCAGAACTCAGACATAAGAAGACTTATTTCCCTTTTATTTTTATTAATTTCCTCAACAGATTAAAAAAGAGGGGCTTCTTCTCCACATACTCACCTCCCAAAATAAAAAACAACCAATTCTAATGACCTACTAAGACAGGAGGGTAAGAGTTATTTTTTTAGGTTTATCTATTTATTTTGAGAGAGAGAGACAGACAGTCAGACAGCATGAGCAGGGGGTAGGGGCAGAAAGAGAGGGAGAGCGAGCGAATCCCAAGCAGGCTCTGCACTGTCAGTGCAGAGCTCTATGTGGGGCTTGATCTCATGAACCATGAAATCATGACCCCAGCGGGAATCAAGAGTCCAATGCTTACCTGACTGAGCTACCCAAGTGCTCTGAGAATGATTTTTAAGGTTTCTATAGTAAGTTAAAATACTAGTGTTACGCAAGTGAGATCTTTGTGATGACAGAATAGTTCTGTATCTTAATTTCAATGGCAGTTACATGAAACTACACATGTGATAAAGTGGCAAGAACTATGCACACACGTTGTACCAATATCAATCCTGGTTTTAATATTACACTTAAAAGATCTACATGGGAGAAATTGGGTGAAGGGTACATAGGACCTCTCTGTACTATCTTTGCAACTCCTTATGAATCTATAATTACAGGCATACCTCAGAAATATTTCAGGTTCAGTTCTAGTCTGCCACTATAAAGCAATTATGACAATATAGCTCAAGTCAGATAAAATTTTTTTTGATTCTCAGTGCACATAAAAATTGTGTCTACCAAACTATAGTCTATTAAGGGTGCAACAGCATTATGTCTAAAAACAAACTATACACAAAGATATCTTAATTAAAAAATACTTTTGCTAAAAACTGCTAACCATCATCTGAGCTTTCAGCAAGTCATAATCTTTTTGCTGGCGCAGAGCCTGGCCTCCAAGTTGATGGCTAATAACTGATCAGGATGGTGGCTGATGAAGGTTGGGGTGGCTATGGCAATTTCTTAAAAATACGAAACTATAAATTGCTGCACTGACTGACTCTTTCTTTTACAAATAATTTCTCTGTAGCATGCCATTCTGTTTAACAGCATTTTACCCACAGAAGAACTTCTTACAAGTTTGGAGTCAATCCTCTCAAACCCTGCTGCTTCTTTATCAACTCAGTTTATGTAATAATCTAAATCCTTGTTGTCACTTCAAAACTCTTCACAGCATCTTCACCAGAAATAGATTCCTTCTCAAGAATCCACTCTTTGCTCATCCCTAAGAAGCAACTCATCCATTAAAGTTTGATCATGAGATTGCAGCAATTCAGTCCCGTCTTCAGGCTCCATTTTTAATTCCAGTTCTCTTGCTATTTCCATTACATCTGCAGTTATTTCCTCCAGTGAAATCTTAAACTCCTCAAGTCATCCATGAGTTGGAAGCAACTCTTCCAAACTCCTCTTCATGTTGATATTTCAACCGCTTCCTGTCAATCATGAATATTCTTAATGGTATCTAGAACGATGAATCCTTTTCAAAAGGTTTTCAATTTCCCCAGATCCACCAGAGGAATCACTACCTATGGCAGCTATTATAGTCTTACAACATGTATTTCTTAAATAATATGACTTGAAAGTCAAAAGGACTCTTTGATCCAAAGCCTGCAAATTTGAATATTGTGCTAATAGGCATGGAAGTATGAAATTCACTGTACATCTCCATCAGAGCTCTTGGGTGACCAGGTGCATTGTCAATGAGCCCCCACATTTTGAAAGAACCCTCTTTTTCTTAGCAGTAGGTCTCAATAGTGAGCTTAAAATATTTAGTAAACCATGTTGTAACCAGATGCACTGTCATCCGGACCTTGTTGTGCCACTGATAGAGCACAGGCAAAGTAGATTTAGCATAATTCTTAAGGGCCCTAGAATTTTCAAAATGGTAAATGAGCATTGGCTTCGACTTAAAGTTACCAGTTGTAACTGGCCCTTAAGTAGAATATCAGCCTGTCCTTTTAAGTTTTGAAGCCAGACATTGACTTCTCCTCTCCAGTTATGAAAGTCCTAGATGTCATCTTCTTTCAATAGAAGGCTGTTTGATCTACTTTGAAAATCTGTTGTTTAGCGTAGCCATCTTCATTACTTATCTTAACTAGATCTTCTGCATAACTTGCTATAGCTTCTACATCAGCACCTGCTGCTTCACCTTGCACTTTTATGTTTTGGAGATGGCTTCTTTTCTTAAACCTCATGAACCAACCTCTGTTAGCTTCAAACTTTTCTTCTGCAGCTTCCTCTTCTCTCTCAGACTTCACAGAATTGAAGAGCGTGAGGGCCTTGCTCTGGATTAGGTTTTGGCTTAAGGAGATATTGTGGCTGATTTAATCTCCTATCCAAACCACTGAAACGTTCTCTGTATCAAAAATAAGCTGTTGAGGGGCGCCTGGGTGGCGCAGTCGGTTAAGCGTCCGACTTCAGCCAGGTCACGATCTCGCGGTCCGTGAGTTCGAGCCCCGCGTCAGGCTCTGGGCTGATGGCTCGGAGCCTGGAGCCTGTTTCCGATTCTGTGTCTCCCTCTCTCTGCCCCTCCCCCGTTCATGCTCTGTCTCTCTCTCTGTCCCAAAAATAAATAAATGTTGAAAAAAAAAAATTAAAAAAAAAAAAAATAAGCTGTTGTGGGGGTGCCTGGGTGGGTCAGTCGGTTGAGCGTCCGACTTTGGCTCAGGTCATGATCTCACAGCTTGTGAGTTCAAGCCCCGCATCCCGTGTCAGGCTCTGTGCTGACAGCTCGGAGCCTGGAGCCTGCTTCAGATTCTGTGCCTCCCTCTCCCTCTGCTCCAACCCACTCGCATTCTGTCTCTGTCTCAAAAAATAAATAAACATTAAAAATAATAATAATAAGCTGGGTTTTTTTTTTTTCTTATCATCAGTGTGTTCATGGGAACAGCACTTCTAATTTCCTTGAAGAATTTTTCCTTTGCATCACAACTTGGCTAACTGGTGCAGGAGGCCTAGCTTTCAGTCTACCTTGGGTTTCTACATGCCTTCCTCACTAAGCTGAATCATTTCTAACTTCTGACTTAAAGTGACAGACATACAGCTCTTCCTTTCACTTAACACTCAGAGGCCACTGCAGGGTTATTAATTGGCCTAATTTCAATACCTTTGTGTTTTAGAGAACAGGGAGGCCCAGGAAGAGGGGGAGTGACAGGAAAACAGCTGGTTGGTGAATACACACAACATTTATCAATTAAGTTTGCCATCTTATATGGGCAGTGTGTGGCACCCCGAAACAATTACAAAAGTAACATCACAGATCAGTGGTCACAAGTCACCATAACAAATACAATAATGAAAAAGTTGCAAATATTGTGAAAATTACCAAAATGTGACACAGAGACATGAAGTGAGCAAATGCTGCTGGAAAAACAGCCCTGACAGACTGGCCTGATGCAAAGTTGCCACAAACCTCAATTTGTAAAAAATGCAATATTTGCAAAGTGCAATAAAGCACATGCAATAAAATGAGGTATGCCTATTATTTAAAAATAAAAGTTGATAAAAGAAACACTCTCTGTGGCAAAAATAAACATATGTTAAGTCTGAGCCATTAGGAGTTCAGCTATGTCAAAAATATATACATATGAAAAAATTAGATTCTATGTAGAAAAATATGGTCAGTTGTGGCAAGAGTTAAGAAGGGATAGGCTATTTTAAATAAAATGATCAGTTACTACATAGAAACCGTGCAAGTTATCATCAGTTGATGATTTGAGGGTATCAGATTCATCCTTCCATATAATTTTACTTTGCCTTATATTAAAATCCATTTATTTTTCTAAAGCTCACAACTTGAATAAAGTAGGGAAGAGCCCTAAAGTACTAGTAAATGAAAAGTGAAGCCATTTGACATTAAAAAATAACAACAAAGTGATAATTTACCCAAGATTGTAAATTATTCACCTTTTGGTGAATATTATTGGTTCTCTTCCAAACAGCCCAGGGGATATCTTGAAGGGATTAACAAAGTATCTTTTAAGTGTGTTACATGAAAAGAATAAACTACTGGCCACGTGGATATGTATGTTTGGAGATTTATAGGACTGGATAAGATGAATATTCAGGTTGTCATTTTCAACAGAGTCCACCAAAATTTTATATATTTTTCCCTTCCATAAACATGAAAAAGTTATAAAATATTTCTCTTCATCTCTAAAAACAATACAGTACAATTGTATGGGATCAAATAAATAGCAAACAGCAGAAAAAAAAAAAAAACAAGACTGAGATTCTTGGAAAAACTTACATACATATACAAAACCTCTTAATATGGTTAAATTAAAAGCTTCTAATTTGAGGAGATTCTGGGAAGATGGTGGCGTAGGAGGACGCTGGGCTCACCGCGCGTCCTGCTGATCACTTAGATTCCACCTACACCTGCCTAAATAACCCAGAAAACCGCCAGAGGATTAGCAGAACGGAGTCACCGGACCCAAGTGCAGACGAGAGGCCCACGGAAGAGGGTAGGAAGGGCGGCGAGGCGGTGCGCGCTCCACGGACTGGCGGGAGGGAGCCGGGGCAGAGGGGCAGCTCGCCAGCCAAGCAGAGCCCCCGAGCCCGGCTTGCAAAAGCGGAGGGGCCTGACGGACTGTGTTCCTACAGCAAGCGCGACTTAGCGTCTGGGAGGTCATAAATTAACAGCTCTGCTCGGAAAGCGGGAAGGCTGGAGGACAAAGGGAGGGTGAGCTGCGGAGCCCCCGGACGACAGAGCTCAGTTTGGCGGGGAACAAAGGCACTCACCAGCGCCATCTCCCCCGCCCATCCCCCAGCCAAAATCCCAAAGGGAACCGGTTCCGGCCAGGGAAATTGCTCGCTCCGCGCAAACACCCAACTCTGTGCTTCTGCGGAGCCAAACCTCCGGCAGGGGATCTGACTCCCTCCGGCTGCCACAGGGCCCCTCCTGAAGTGGATCACCTAAGGAGAAGCGAGCTAAGCCCGCCCCCCCTCCCGCCGTGCACCTTGCCCTCCCACCCCAGCTAATACGCCAGATCCCCAGCATCACAAGCCTAGCAGTGTGCAAGTAGCCCAGACTGGCCACACCACCCCACAGTGAATCTCGCCCCTAGGAGAGGGGAAGAGAAGGCACACACCAGTCTGACTGTGGCCCCAGCGGTAGGCTGGGGGCAGACATCAGGACTGACTGCGGCCCCGCCCACCAACTCCAGTTATACACCACAGCACAGGGGAAGTGCCCTGCAGGCCCTCACCACACCAGGGACTATCCAAAATGACCAAGCGGAAGAATTCCCCTCAGAAGAATCTCCAGGAAATAACAACAGCTAATGAGCTGATCAAAAAGGATTTAAATAATATAACAGAAAGTGAATTTAGAATAATAGTCATAAAATTAATCGCTGGGCTGGAAAACAGCATACAGGACAGCAGAGAATCTCTTGCTACAGAGATCAAGGGACTAAGGAACAGTCACGAGGAGCTGAAAAACGCTTTAAAGGAAATGCAAAACAAAATGCAAACCACCACGGCTCGGATGGAAGAGGCAGAGGAGAGAATAGGTGAACTAGAAGATAAAGTTATGGAAAAAGAGGAAGCTGAGAAAAAGAGAGATAAAAAAATCCAGGAGTATGAGGGGAAAATTAGAGAACTAAGTGATACACTAAAAAGAAATAATATACACATAATTGGTATCCCAGAGGAGGAAGAGAGAGGGAAAGGTGCTGAAGGGGTACTTGAAGAAATAATAGCTGAGAACTTCCCTGAACTGGGGAAGGAAAAAGGCATTGAAATCCAAGAGGCACAGAGAACTCCCTTCAGACGTAACTTGAATCGATCTTCTGCACGACATATCATAGTGAAACTGGCAAAATACAAGGATAAAGAGAAAATTCTGAAAGCAGCAAGGGGTAAACGTGCCCTCACATATAAAGGGAGACCTATAAGACTCGTGACTGATCTCTCTTTTGAAACTTGGCAGGCCAGAAAGAATTGGCATGAGATTTTCAGTGTGCTAGACAGAAAAAATATGCAGCCGAGAATCCTTTATCCAGCAAGTCTGTCATTTAGAATAGAAGGAGAGATAAAGGTCTTCCCAAAAAAACAAAAACTGAAGGAATTTGTCACCACTAAACCAGCCCTACAAGAGATCCTAAGGGGGACCCTGTGAGACAAAGTACCAGAGACATCACTACAAGCATAAAACATACAAACATCACAATGACTCTAAACCCGTATCTTTCTATAATAACACTGAATGTAAATGGATTAAATGCGCCAACCAAAAGACATAGGGTATCAGAATGGATAAAAAAACAAGACCCATCTATTTGCTGTCTACAAGAGACTCATTTTAGACCTGAGGACACCTTTAGATTGAGAGTGAGGGGATGGAGAACTATTTATCATGCTACTGGAAGCCAAAAGAAAGCTGGAGTAGCCATACTTATATCAGACAAACCAGACTTTAAATTAAAGGCTGTAACAAGAGATGAAGAAGGACATTATATAATAGTTACAGGGTCTATCCATCAGGAAGAGCTAACAATTATAAATGTCTATGCGCCGAATACCGGAGCCCCCAAATATATAAAACAATTACTCATAAACAGAAGCAACCTTATTGATAAGAATGTGGTAATTGCTGGGGACTTTAACACCCCACTTACAGAAATGGATAGATCATCTAGACACACGGTCAATAAAGAAACAAGGGCCCTGAATGAGACACTGGATCAGATGGACTTGACAGATATATTTAGAACTCTGCATCCCAAAGCAACAGAATATACTTTCTTCTCGAGTGCACATGGAACATTCTCCAAGATAGATCATATACTGGGTCACAAAACAGCCCTTCATAAGTTTACAAGAATTGAAATTATACCATGCATACTTTCAGACCACAATGCTATGAAGCTTGAAATCAACCACAGGAAAAAGTCTGGAAAACCTCCAAAAGCGTGGAGGTTAAAGAACACCCTACTAACGAATGAGTGGGTCAACCAGGCAATTAGAGAAGAAATCAAAAAATATATGGAAACAAACGAAAATGAAAATACAACAATCCAAACGCTTTGGGACGCAGCGAAGGCAGTCCTGAGAGGAAAATACATTGCAATCCAGGCCTATCTCAAGAAACAAGAAAAATCCCAAATACAAAATCTAACAGCACACCTAAAGGAAATAGAAGCAGAACAGCAAAGGCAGCCTAAACCCAGCAGAAGAAGAGAAATAATAAAGATCAGAGCAGAAATAAACAATATAGAATCTAAAAAAAACTGTAGAGCAGATCAACGAAACCAAGAGTTGGTTTTTTGAAAAAATAAACAAAATTGACAAACCTCTAGCCAGGCTTCTCAAAAAGAAAAGGGAGATGACCCAAATAGATAAAATCATGAATGAAAATGGAATTATTACAACCAATCCCTCAGAGATACAAACAATTATCAGGGAATACTATGAAAAATTATATGCCAACAAATTGGACAACCTGGAACAAATGGACACATTCCTGAACACCCACACTCTTCCAAAACTCAATCAGGAGGAAATAGAAAGCTTGAACAGACCCATAACCAGCGAAGAAATTGAATCGGTTATCAAAAATCTCCCAACAAATAAGAGTCCAGGACCAGATGGCTTCCCAGGGGAGTTCTACCAGACGTTTAAAGCAGAGATAATACCTATCCTTCTCAAGCTATTCCAAGAAATAGAAAGGGAAGGAAAACTTCCAGACTCATTCTATGAAGCCAGTATTACTTTGATTCCTAAACCAGACAGAGACCCAGTAAAAAAAGAGAACTACAGGCCAATATCCCTGATGAATATGGATGCAAAAATTCTCAATAAGATACTAGCAAATCGAATTCAACAGCATATAAAAAGAATTATTCACCATGATCAAGTGGGATTCATTCCTGGGATGCAGGGCTGGTTCAACATTCGCAAATCAATCAACGTGATACATCACATTAACAAAAAAAAAGAGAAGAAGCATATGATCCTGTCAATCGATGCAGAAAAGGCCTTTGACAAAATCCAGCACCCTTTCTTAATAAAAACCCTTGAGAAAGTCGGGATAGAAGGAACATACTTACACATCATAAAAGCCATTTATGAAAAGCCCACAGCTAACATCATCCTCAACGGGGAAAAACTGAGAGCTTTTTCCCTGAGATCAGGAACACGACAGGGATGCCCACTCTCACCGTTGTTGTTTAACATAGTGCTGGAAGTTCTAGCATCAGCAATCAGACAACAAAAGGAAATCAAAGGCATCAAAATTGGCAAAGATGAAGTCAAGCTTTCGCTTTTTGCAGATGACATGATATTATACATGGAAAATCCGATAGACTGCACCAAAAGTCTGCTAGAACTGATACATGAATTCAGCAAAGTTGCAGGATACAAAATCAATGTACAGAAATCAGTTGCATTCTTATACACTAACAATGAAGCAACAGAAAGACAAATAAAGAAAATGATCCCATTCACAATTGCACCAAGAAGCATAAAATACCTAGGAATAAATCTAACCAAAGATGTAAAGGATCTGTATGCTGAAAACTATAGAAAGCTTATGAAGGTAATTGAAGAAGATTTAAAGAAATGGAAAGACATTCCCTGCTCATGGATTGGAAAAATAAATATTGTCAAAATGTCAATACTACCCAAAGCTAGCTACACATTCAATGCAATCCCAATCAAAATTGCACCAGCATTCTTCTCGAAACTAGAACAAGCAATCCTAAAATTCATATGGAACCACAAAAGGCCCCGAATAGCCAAAGGAATTTTGAAGAAGACCAAAGCAGGAGGCATCACAATCCCAGACTTTAGCCTCTACTACAAAGCTGTCATCATCAAGACAGCATGGTATTGGCACAAAAACAGACACACAGACCAATGGAATAGAATAGAAACCCCAGAACTAGACCCACAAACGTATGGCCAACTCATCTTTGACAAAGCAGGAAAGAACATCCAATGGAAAAAAGACAGCCTCTTTAACAAATGGTGCTGGGAGAACTGGACAGCAACATGCAGAAGGTTGAAACTAGACCACTTTCTCACACCATTTACAAAAATAAACTCAAAATGGATAAAGGACCTAAATGTGAGACAGGAAACCATCAAAACCTTAGAGGAGAAAGCAGGAAAAGACCTCTCTGACCTCAGCCGTAGCAATCTCTTACTCGACACATCCCCAAAGGCAAGGGAATTAAAAGCAAAAGTGAATTACTGGGACCTTATGAAGATAAAAAGCTTCTGCACAGCAAAGGAAACAACCAACAAAACTAAAAGGCAACCAACGGAATGGGAAAAGATATTTGCAAATGACATATCGGACAAAGGGCTAGTATCTAAAATCTATAAAGAGCTCACCAAACTCCACACCCGAAAAACAAATAACCCAGTGAAGAAATGGGCAGAAAACATGAATAGACACTTCTCTAAAGAAGACATCCAGATGGCCAACAGGCACATGAAAAGATGTTCAGCGTCGCTCCTTATCAGGGAAATACAAATCAAAACCACACTCAGGTATCACCTCACGCCAGTCAGAGTGGCCAAAATGAACAAATCAGGAGACTATAGATGCTGGAGAGGATGTGGAGAAACAGGAACCCTCTTGCACTGTTGGTGGGAATGCAAATTGGTGCAGCCGCTCTGGGAAGCAGTGTGGAGGTTCCTCAGAAAATTAAAAATAGACCTACCCTATGACCCAGCAATAGCACTGCTAGGACTTTATCCAAGGGATACAGGAGTACTGATGCATAGGGGCACTTGTACCCCAATGTTCATAGCAGCACTCTCAACAATAGCCAAATTATGGAAAGAGCCTAAATGTCCATCAACTGATGAATGGATAAAGAAATTGTGGTTTATATACACAATGGAATACTACGTGGCAATGAGAAAAAATGAAATATGGCCTTTTGTAGCAACGTGGATGGAACTGGAGAGTGTGATGCTAAGTGAAATAAGCCATATAGAGAAAGACAGATACCATATGGTTTCACTCTTATGTGGATCCTGAGAAACTTAACAGGAACCCATGGGGGAGGGGAAGGAAAAAAAAAAAAAAAAAAAAAAAGGACGTTAGAGTGGGAAACAGCCAAAGCATAAGAGACTGTTAAAAACTGAGAACAAACTGAGGGTTGATGGGGGGTGGGAGGGAGGGGAGAGTGGGTATGGGTATTGAGGAGGGCACCTTTTGGGATGAGCACTGGGTGTTGTATGGAAACCAATTTGTCAATAAATTTCATATATAAAAAAAATAAAATAAAATAAAGTTAGTGCTAAAGAAAAAAAAAAAAAGCTTCTAATTTAAAGAGCTACCTATACCATACACAGAAGCTAACACACTGTATCAACCCTATAAAGAGTAATAATTCATCTCTAAGCCCCTACCATGACTCACTTTCACATTACCTGATAATTGTCACTGACAAACACATTCAGGGGTGATAGGACAAGTTGCAGCATGGTCTCCCTAAATCCTTTTTTCATTTCAAAACACAGTCTTTCCAAGAATGCTGTAGGGCACTCAGGACCATCAGTGGTTCCATGCTAAAGTCAAACAAAATACCATAATCAAGATATGGAAAAAATAAAGACCAAGGCAGTATAGGGAAATAAAAATCACACTTATATAATTAAGAGATTTTGATTCTTAAAAAGCAGAAGTTTACTGACAAAACTGTTCTGTACTCTACTAAGATCATTAGGTTCACTAAGCACCAGAGATGACTCCTCTGCTGTGCAACCGTAGGTACATGACATGGAGCCAGTAGGCAGCACAATTCTCTAGGGCCTCACCCTCCGTATCTGGCCTCACTCCAATAACCCTGGGTTCTCTGGGCAATATAATCCCATTGCAAGTCAGCCCCAAAAGTCCATGGGTCACCCTTAGACTGAACCAGGATTCTGTGCTGGATCCAAACCCCAGAAAACAATTCAATCTCCAGGGTCAATCTGCATCTTGATTTTGTAGTAAGTTCACCATAAGGCACCCAATGGTCTAGAGTTGGAGATAAAGGATAAGACAACATAAATCCTAGAATATCCGTCGAGCTAACTATAAACCCAGCAACTCAACATCGTGACAAAATGTTCTAACGTGACACAGAACAGCAAAGAAGGAACTAAAGTGAAAGAAGAGAAACAGAAAATTATCAATGATTAAGTAATCGCATTATGAAGAAAATAATAAACTAGCTTTATAAGGTAAAAGGATAAATTTTAAAGTTTTTGAATCTGAATTTTTTTATTAGTGTGTGCATGTGTGTACACACACATATAGTTAGTTGTCTGAGTTGGGTGAATTTCATAATACACTCCAGATTATTTTGATTATGTAAACACTTACAACAGGAAGACGCCCATGAACTTTGTACAAATTAACAAGTACAGTAATATCCCAAGGACGCAAGGTAAGCGGATGAATTGATTTGGCTGAACTTTCATTTTCCTTTCTGTCATTTTCCATTCCAACAGCAGTCCACCCAGAGCTGGATGATGTTGACAGTGACAGAACAGGACTTGAAATAACCTCTTCAAAATCCATATACATGTCATCTTCCCCAAAGTAGTTTTCCTATAAATATTAAGAACAAATTGCTATCAAAGAGATATGTAACAGTAACTTTTCAAATTAGAGCCTGAATTTTGTAAACTAAGCATCTCCCTATTTTCTTTGGTTAAAAGTATATGGTCTGTTTCCTTGAAAGGAAAAAACAAAAAAAAAAAGAGATACATATGCTTATGACATACACCTACTTAGCTACTTAGCAAATAAACATTCTGTAACAACAAATAAATAAATAAATGAATAACCTAAGTTTATAGTAAAGCTTCATGACAAACCACCTCCAATTATAGCAAAAACTCTAAAAAAACTTTGAAGATGTGTAAGGTTCAAAAGTTTTCAATCTTTCTCAGAGTTCTGAGACAACAATACCCAAAAGACATCCTTTGAAGGAAGATCAATTCACTGAAAATCAATCTAAATCCAATTAGCTAACTACCACAATTCATATATTCTGGGTGAAATAATATCAAAAGTGCTTTTAACAACCTGAATAGGAATGTCCAATTTTGGTTCCTGATGAT
This sequence comes from Lynx canadensis, assembly GCF_007474595.2. Lineage (NCBI taxonomy): Eukaryota > Metazoa > Chordata > Mammalia > Carnivora > Felidae > Lynx > Lynx canadensis. The sequence continues at coordinate 102,549,353 of NC_044306.2, forward strand.
AAAAACATGTTATTGATGGTTACCAAAACTTCCTTTCACATAGTTCATCCTGGTTCCTTATGCAAAGTATTTTAACTATTAATATCTTGGTTCGTTTTACACCAGAATTTAAATTTATTATTATTATTTTCCTTTTTAAAAAAACATTTTATTTAGGAGTGCCTGGGTGGCTCAGTCTGTTGAGTGTCTGACTCCTGATTTCAGCTCAGTTCATAATCTCACAGTTTGTGGGATCGAGCTCCACATTGGGCTCCATGCTGACAGCTCAGAGCCTACTTGGGACTCTCTTCTCTCTCCCTCTCTCTCTCTCTTCCCTTCCCCCACTCACTCTGTTTTTTGTTTCTCTCAAAATAAATAAACTTAAAAATAAAAAACCTTTTTATTTAAATTCCAAATAACATACAGTGTCATATTAGTTTCAGATGTACAATATAGTGATTCAACACTTCCATACAACACCTAGTGGTGCTTGTCACAAGTGCCCTCTTTAATCCCCTTCACCTATCTCACCCATATCCCTCCCACCTGCATGCCTCCCCTCTGGTAACCATCAGTTTGTTCTCTGTAATTAAGAGTCTTTTTCTTGGTTTGACTCTCTCTCTTTTCCCTTTGCTTATTTGTTTCTTAAATTCCACATATGAGTGAAATCATATGGTATTTGTCTCTCTGACTTTAATTTTTTTTCAATGTTTTTATTTTTGAGAGAGAGAGAGAGAGAGAGAGAGAGAGAGAGAGAGAGAGAGAGAGAAGGGGGGGCAGACATGGGGAGGCACAGAAATAGAGGGAGACACAGAATCTGAAGCAGACTCTAGGCTCTAAGCCACCAGCACAGAGCCTGATGCTGGGCCTGAACTCATGAACCGTGAGATTCATGACCTGAGCCAAAGTCAGAAGCTCAACTGACTGAGCCACCCAGGTGCCCCTCTACCTGATGTATTTTAAATGAAATTCTTTTATCTTACCATTATTCTGCATTTAAATTTGACCAATTTGATCTGTCAGTAGCAATCAAAAGTTGTTAAAATATTCCTGTTTGCACAGTTAACTATATTTCTTGAACATTAGAAATCAAGTCAGTATTTTGATAAATTCTGCATTTTACTTATTGACATTTATTTTCTGACTAGTCAATTAATCAGGCCAATTAAATAGCTTTTAATAGGAAAGAATGTTGCAGGGCATATAGTCATTTGGTTAATTAGTGGCAGGACTAATATTAAAATCCCAAAGCTACTGACTCACAAAACTAATGTTTTTTTTGCTGTGTTCTCTATCGTTATCTGCCTCTAAATAATACAGGTCCTACTTAGAACCTGCTTGACATCTTGATAATTGCCTTTATTATGTAACTCTGAACCATGGGCAAATTCAAGCACAAATATAAATGTAAATAAACATTGGTTTTTATCCTAAATTCCAACATTAAAATTTTTAAATGAAAAATAAATGTCTAATTGATTTTTTTTTAATGTTTTTATTTATTTTTGAGAGAGACAGAGCGCCAGCAGGGGAGGGGCAGAGAGAGAGGGTGATACAGAATTTGAAGCAGGCTCCAGGCTCTGAGCTGTTAGTCCAGAGCCTGACATGGGGCTTGAATTCATGAACTGTGAGATCATGACCTGAGCCCAAGTCAGATGCTTAACCGACTGAGTCACCCAGGTGCCCCTAATTGATTTCAATCAACATTAAAGATCTAGAGGTATTCAGAGCCACAGTCTTCCCTTAGATCATTTGAGAAGCCTTTTCAAAATATACGTTCCATTCCAGTCCTGGAGATGGGTTCAGTAGGTTTGCAACAGGTATACATTCCAGAGACAGATGGAAAGAATGGTTTCTTCAGTGAATTTAACTATAAATGGCCACTAGACCCAATCACTTCTATTCCACCCTTCCTCCACACAACTTATCAATGGAGTCAGTGTACAGTTGTTCACGTTTATTAGCTTTCAACATACTAAGAGTTACCAACAAATCAACAGAAATAAGTTATGCTCATTTTAGCCAATTTTTAATAATCCTACTCTATATATCTTATTTTTAAAAGATTCCCTAGTAGTCTCTTACAGTCTCTTGTAATTTTTAACCTTAAAAAAAGAAAATTACTATAGATTATTAAAATTAAAAGAAAAATATTCTCTTGGGCCTAATGTTCAATTTGCTAACAAACCAATCTCCATTTAATTATCTAAAACAGAAAAACTCATAGCAAATTCTTTAGGGAATACTGAAATCCCTAACATGGTAGAGGACATTTGCTAATTTTTATTAAATATGCCAATGACTGTTTTTAGAGTTAAAACACTCTAGGAGTCTTTTATGAGTTATCATGTCTGAACCTATTGAATATTATTGACAAAATTACTGTTAAGGGGCACTTGGGTGGCTCAGTCTGTTGAGCATCTGACTCTTGATTTTGGCTCAGGTCATGATCTCATGATCTTCATGATTTATGGATCTCATGGTTCATGGGTTCGAGCCCTGCATAGGGCTCCACGCTGACAGTGCAGAGGCTGCTTGGGATTTCCTCTCTTTCCTTCTCTCCGTCCCTCCCACATTCGTTCTCTCCCTCTCTCTTTCTCTCTCTCTCAAAATAAGTATTTTTTTTTTTAATTTTTAAAAATTAAAGATAGTGATAAAATTATAACTCCTTTAAAACATTAGCCTTGTGTTAAATGTTTAATGTTGAGTGTGTGATTGAAGTTTTATTTGTTTTCATTTTAGGTTTTTGTTTTGTTTTGTTTTTAGTATATGAACTCCATCTGTAAGGGTTAATTTCTTAAGGATTCACTAAAAAAACATTACCAAAAGGCTGACTGAAGTATAAGTAGTAATATATTATGGCAAACTTTTATAGTATTTTAAGATTAATAAATGTACACAAATATTTACAAAGACAAATAAAAATTCCATTTCGATGTTATGGTAAGTGGCATGCAAAACTGAACTATCTTTAAAACTATCTTTAAAACAACACTAGGAAAAAAAATAAAACAAAACAATGACTTACCTAACTGGGAAAATATATTACTTTGCCAAGTTTGTGGCATGAATGAATTTAAAAATGATAAAATAAGCTATATTTTCAAACTACTTAAGAGTCCTATGAAATTTTATTTTCCTAGAGATAGTTTATTATTAGTGTCAAGTAACTATTGCAAGTAACAGGACACTACCATTTTTTCCCCAGCCTAAACATTCATATTTATGTAATGATACTCATTTCTCAAAAAAGAAGAAAAAGAAGAATTATCACAATAGTTAAAAGAAGACGGCTAATAAATTCAGAGATGCAGGGGGGGAAAAAAAATCTACAGGTACTCAGTTTCCAGTATTCAAATTTTTTTCATGGAAATTTGATAGCCAGGCTTCTGTTTAAGACCACTAAAACTTTTTTTTCAGTAAGAAAAACATACATACTATACCCACCCTTAATCCACAGTTACTACTGACTACCACTGACATGCTATCAGTATTTAGATTCAGATTTCCATTCTTCCATTAAGAAAAAATGTAAAAAGAGAAGTCAATTCAGAACATGTAGACATTTCCATAAAATATTCTCATTGATTTTAATGCATGTTAGTATATATTCTCCTCAGAGTTCCTAGTAATAATAATAGTAAGCCTAGTTTCTTTTATGGATTTTGGAAATCAGTTTTACAGTCAAACAAATATAAAATGATTCATTTTTTTCCTAACCTATCCTTTAAAATTTCTTGATGTTTAAATCTAGTAACTAAGGAAAATACAATCTCAGTTACATGAATTTTCACATTCTCTTTGTTTTCTTTTATTTATAGATACATACATTCTAACACTGACACTAAGTAGAACATAAGTTATATATTAAAACAAATTTTTAAAAAGTAATTTAAAGAGAGATATTTAAGATCAGATAATATCTCCATACCAGCATGACACCTAAGCTATATAGGAGGAAGGGAAAAAAAGAAAGAAGGAAAAAAAAAAAAAGACTTAAGGAGTTACTTGTATTCCTAATAAAGAGTTCATAGAGTTCACTGGCTTAAAAAACCTTTTGTTTGTCATATTTTAGATATATATGTTTTTTAATATTTCAAAACCTTAAAAATTTTAATATGTTTTAGTAGACATTTCATACAAGTTCTGAGTTAATTTGATGAATGTAAATACTAACACAAAGTTTAGTACAACAAACTTTTGACAATACTAGACAGTTGTTATATCTTAATGTATGAAAAGGACTGCATCAAAACAAACTATCAACAGAGGTTACGTTTATGGAATAGAATTTGTAAAGAAGTCCAAAGAAGGCATATACTCCTTTCTCTTTATTTTTCTTTGTTACAGTACTCTTATTTTTGATGAATATATATTACTATGGAATTTTTAGAAGAAAAAAATTGAGGCTCATATACATAGAGTAATGCAAAAAACAGTGTCAATATCTCTTTGCTGGTATAAAACTCGTATTATAACAATATAACCATCTTCACTTACTAAATCATTGCTTACATTTAAATTAAAATATAGTTCAGCCTCTTCAAGGAAACTTTAACATGAAAAATGCATTTTAAATCCTTCATAGTTATTCACCTGTATCCAAGAAAATAAGATATTGGGAGAAATATGTGAAGAATATTTTAGGTCAAACAATGGTCACAAGGTAAAAACAAATGTGTGTGGGGGGTGGGGGGTGGTATTTCTCCCCTTTGAATCTGAAGAATCACTCCTTCAGGAATCTCTCCTAAAACCAGACACCTTAGATTCCACAAATATTAAACACGTTGTCCCTTGCATCTTTTATCTTAAGTTATATCATCTGATGCTTTAGGGTAGTTTTTAGTAAATATAAGACATTATATCAAATATAAAAATTTTAGATACCTACAAAATCTGTTCAGCTAGTAAGTACTTCTTCCAGAGAACCTTTATTAACAAACATTGATTGTCCTTTCCTGATAACCCTGATCATCCTAGACCCTTTCCAGAATTACTCCTGTCACTGTACATTATCGGATTGCCTGTTACCTAAGCATCCAATATCCAAACCTCCAGTTATGAAATTACACAAGGAAGCAAATAAGTAAACAATGATAAATTTAGACTCACACAAAAATCTATCCCACAAGTAACTCTAACGCTCATGATTGATAATGTTTGGACAGTTAGTCTCACTTTGATTATCAGATGTGGTAGAACACTGAACAGTATAATGAAAATCTAAAGCAAAGTGAATTGGCAAAATCCTGGAAAAACGCAGAATTTTATGAAGTTGCTAAACGTGATGCTGGACAACCGCTCAAATCACAGGTAAAGCTATCAGTGCTAAAGTACGGATCTAGAAGGCTTAGAGCAGTTACCTATCAAAATGAGTAAATCAGTAAGAGTTATTGATGACTTGCTGGGGACTTTTGTAAAACATGATTTGAATATCAAAAGAAGAGTGATGTGTAGAAAACTGACAAAGTGCTCACATATTTATCTTAATACAGCCTCTCTACTTGATCGACCTTGATCATGCTTGATCAACCTTTAAGAGCTATCATACTATGCAATCATACAACTTCAAGGGAAAAATTATACCAAAATGAACTGACATTTGATTCAGTCTTTATTCAAAGAAGGCATACTTCTTTAGAACCTAAATTTGTCATACTCTGAAAAAAACCTTATTTTCATACATTTGCTTCAATGTTAAGAAAGTGCTCCAAACATATCTTTGCTTATTGTTTAGCATGAAATAAAGTTGTTTGTTTTTAATTAATTCACTGATTTTATTATTTTCAGATAACAAGGTTCTCTTGTACTTCTTTTGCTCTTATATTACAACATGTTAAAAATCTGTCCCTATATATGTCTATCCTATTATATCCTCTAGCTTACCTCCTTGAGAAAAAATGCTGTATCATCTCTATCTCCTGCAACTAGTACAATTCCTAGAATATAGTCAATGCTAAAAAAACAAAACAAAAACTCAACTGAGAAGTACACCATTTTTAATAAATGAATTTGTAATTGAGTCTAACACCACAAGTCTAATCAACATATATGACATATCCTCAACAACTTTAAACCATCTAACTGGCTATTTCAAATGGTCTCAATTTTAATTAGATATTAACCGTTTTACCTATGTTTAAAAATGTGTGACTTCTTTTGAAAATCATACCTTTATACATAAGAAGGCATTTAATAATGGTCCATATAGAGTTATTTGAGAATCTGGAGAAAGTTCCATTTCCACATGAAGTTTATCAGGTGGAAGTTCTGAGGGATCAATAGGTGGGCGTGACGAAGTAGAAGGAGAAGAAACAACTCTGTCTGATGTTTTCTGGGATGGCCTTAATACAGATAGCATTGTTTCTTCCATTTCTGACACTGGAAAAAATTAAGAAAAAAGAGAAGAATGCCTTGGGGAGGGGAAGTTCTTAGAAGTTCTTTAAGGAACTATTCACTAAGAGATTCTATTTTGCAATTTTTCATGAACAATCTTTGATATAGTACTTATAATATCTAATGAAAACAGACCTGCAAGACTAATAAGAATACACAATAGAAGACTGCACAGAAATATGTGTAGAAATACATAACCAGATGGCACAGAATCAATGAAAATTTCCTATTAACATTCTTGAGTCCCTACAATATAAATTCAGGTCACAATTAGGCTTTAACTATACTTGGGCACTAAAGTGCTAAGTTGTTTTCACATAAACAGCTATTCAAATACAGCATGACATTATCAGGGCACCTGGGTGGCTCAGTCAGTTAAGTGTCTGACTCTTGGTTTCGGCTCAGGTCATGATCTCACGGTTTCATGGGTTCAGGCCCTGCAACAGGCTCTGCGCTGTGCAGAGCCTGCTTGGGATTCTGTCTCTCCCTCTTTCTCTTTGCTCCTCCCCCACTCTCTCACAATAAATAAACAGTGTGACATTATCAAGCTCCAAACATAAGAACAATTATGAAAACTATTCTTTAACTCTTAACTCACTGGAAAAATACAAATTAAAAATCACTTGATTCTAATTCCAGTTTGGAATAATTATGAAATGATATAATTGTGAAAGTACATTTAAAAAAAAACAACTAACATTTCAAAAAAAAATAACATTTCATGAAACCAAGTGGTTTATGTATATACTCACATGCACCTTATTTGATATTACAGCTCTTCTGTTTCTAGTTGGTAGAACTTGAAAAATTATTTACTTTCTCTAAGCATTATTTGTTCAACTCTACGATGAGAATAATAACATTTATCTCACAGAGTTGTTATAAGGATTAAATGAGATAATGTAAACCAGGAAATAGCTTATCTAGTACAGTAAAACCTTGGATTGCAAATAACTTGCTCTGCCAGTATTCTGCAAGATGAGCAAACATTTCTAATAAATTTTAACTTGATAAATGAACGATGTCTTACAATATGAGTAGCATGTGATGCCAAATGTCACATGATCACAACTGAGTCAATGGTTCTTCTCTCTCTCTCCCTCTCTGCGGGATTGTGAGTGATCATCTCCCATGCTCGGATGCTTGGTGCTTGGTCTCAGGCCACGATGTTTGGCAGCAATCAGTGATTTTTCAGCAAGTTGGAAGGTACCCACAACTGGCACTAGTGTATTTTTTGTCACTTCAAAGCATCTATGGACAGTCCTTTGCTTTTCCATTCAAGAGTAAGCTTGGGAATGCTTTGCTCCATTCTAGATCAGGCTGCCTGCAGATATGAACCCTTTCCTCTGCTGCCCTATTGCCAGTTGCATTAAATACGATATATGACAAGAGTTTATTAATACTGTGCTACAGTCAACATCCATGCAAGTGTATACAATGACCCTTTTCAGAAAAATATTCCATTAAGCCAATAATAGTGATTCTGTTACTGATAGTGAAAGTCATCCTACACAATAACCCTCCTCTCTCTTGTCTCCCTCACACCAGCCAAATTATTTCTCTTTAAATTTTGTATTTTCGTTAATAGTTTGTATTACAAAATTACAATACTGCAATCATTTTTATATGAATATTTTTGGGTTGTGAAACGAATCATCTAAGTTTCCATTATTTCTTGTATTTCTTTAATATACAAGTGCTTTGGATTACAAGCATGAATTACGCTCACAAACCAAGGTTTTACTGCATTTGATACACAGTAAATGTTCAATGAAAGTTAGTTATAATTATGCCACAATTACTTAACAGATTTTTAAATGTATACAATTATGACAAAAGAACAGATGCATTTCCAAAATCAAAAACAATTTCTTATACCTTTAATAGTTATCAATCATAAAACCAGATGTTTCAAAGTACAAATTATACAAAAACACTTACACGATTGCTTTAGCTGCTCATCTGCTTTTTGCGGATAAATTGGATGCCATGTATAATCAATTGTGAGCATGACACTTGGGACAGTCCAGCATTCAACCCAACCAGCTCTGTGAAGAACAAAAAATTAAGTTCTAGTCAGGTACTTATTCCTTTAATTGTATCCAAACGCTAGTTACAGATAATCAACTTTTATCATTATTCTTTGAAAGAATCAGAAGAATAATTTCTCCACATACAAACACAAAATACTCACTTTTCTTGTGTAATGTTCCGCCATTTTGGTTTAACAGTTTTCTGCCCACTTTGACACTCAGCAGGAATACCGGTATCATGAGTCATTTTGTTTGGGTGGCAATTCTTCACCAGCATAAATAATGAGTATTTACTAGGGTGGCAATCTGGTAGAAATAAATGAAGATCAACATCTTCTCCCTAAAAAAGAATTTATTATAAGCCAAAGTAATACAACAGGTACACAAAGATGTTAAATTTCTAATTATAGCCAAACCTATCTATAACAATCTTCAGAATACAAAAGAAATACAAAAGGCAGATTTTACAATGAACAGTCAATTAAATAACAGAGTTAAGATTTTATATGGACTACAACTAAATTCTGATAAGTTAAGAAAATCAAGGAAATAAATAGTATGGTTTCCACAAAATAGTAAAAAAGATGATCTTTTGATGGTATCCATGGGTATTTCACATGTAATTCAGTAAAAAAAAAATTTTTAAAAACCAGCTAAATTCAGGTGGTATATGTTCTGCATTTTATTAATTTTTAAAATATGATTGTCTCTTGATTCTAGTTAAGTCTTGGTTCATCAATTGGCTTTTAAGAATTCTGAATTGAAGGGGTGCCTGGGTGGCTCAGTTGGCTGAGTGCCAGACTCTTGATTTCAACATAGGTCATGATCTTACGATTGTAAGTATAGAACCTGCTTGTGATTTCCTCTCTGCCCCTCCCCAATTTGTGCTCTCCTATGTCTCAAAATAAATAAATAAACTTTTTTTTTTTAAAGGAGAAGAATTCTGAATTGATACCCCAAAGGATCTTCATTTGGCTTCACTTTTATCCTTATAGGTCGGTGCCCTAATCTTGTTCAAGCAGTCAGCCTGACATGCTTGACTTCTTTTCTTTTCTTTTTTCTTTTCTTTTCTTTTCTTTTCTTTTCTTTTCTTTTCTTTTCTTTTCTTTTCTCTTTTCTTTTCTTTCTTTCTCTCTCTCTCTCTCTCTCTCTCCCTCTCTCTCTCTTTCTTTTTTTTCAGCTTTTATTATTAAAGAATTTTATTTTATTTTATTCAAGTTTTTATTTAAACTCCAGTTAGTTGGGGCGCCTGGGTGGCTCAGTCAGTTGAACGTCTGACTTCAGCTCAGGTCATGATCTTGTGGTCTGTAAGTTCAAGCCCTGGGTCGGGCTCTGTGCTGACAGCTCAGAGCCTGGAGCCTGTTTCAGATTCTGTGTCTCCCTCTCTCTCTGACCCTCCCCTGTCTGTCTGTCTCTCTGTCTCTCTGTCTCCCCAGGCTCTGTCTCTGTCTCAAAAATAAATAAACATTAAAAAAAAAAATTTAACTCCAGTTAGTTAACATATAGTGTAATATTAGTTTCAGGAGTAGAATTTAGTGATTCATCACTTACAGGTAATAATACCTAGTGCTCATCAGAAGTACCATCCTTAATTCCCATCACCAATTTGGCCCATTCTCCTGCCCACCTCCCTTCCAGCAACCCTCCCTTCTTTATTGTTAGGAGTCTGTTTTATGGTTTGCCTCTCCTTTTTTCCCCCTCTGTTCATATGTTTTGTTTCTTACATTCTACATGAGTGAAATCATATGGTATTTGTCTTCCTCTGACTTACTTTGCTTAGCATTAATACACTCTAGCTCCATCCATGTCATTGCAAATGGCAAGATTTCACTCATTTTTATAGTTGAGTAATATTCCACTGTAGATATATACCACAACTTCTTTATCCATTAATCAGTCAATGGACATGTAGGCTCTTTCCATAATTTGGTTATTGTAATAATGTTGCAATAAACATCAGGGTGCCATGATGCCTGATTTCCTTTTTTGTTTTTAATTTTTTTTAAATATTTATTTAGTTTAATTTAGAGAGAGACAGAGTATGAGTGGGGGAGGGACAAAGAGAGAGAGGGAGACACAGAATTTGAAGCAGGTTCCAGGCTCTGAGCTATCAGCACAGAGCCCGATATAGGGCTCGAACTCATGAACCCTGAGATCACGACCTGAGCCGAAGTCAGATGCTTAACCAACTTAGCCACCCAAATGCTCCTGATGCCTGATTTCTTAACAGGCAGCATAGTAGAGTGGTTAAGAGAATGGAGCCCTAACCTTTACCACTTGGATTCAAATTCCAACTCAGCCATTCACTAGTCACACGACAAGTTACATAAACTCAGCTTCTCAGTTTCCTATTTCATAAATGCAGGTAAAACAACTACCTCAAGTGGATTGTTCTGAGAATGAAATGAGTTAATACACATAAAGCACTTGGAATAGTGTCCAGAACACAGAAAATGTTTAATAGGTGTTAGCAGTTCTTATTATTATTGTTGCTATTTTTTTTACCACCACACCTCCATCAATACAACAACAACTTCTGATTGCCCATATGCTAAAATTAGGTGTTCCACAGAATTTTTAACATTAGAGCTGCCTTTCATATAAAAGGAAAAAAGGTATTTGTGGCTATTCCCTGAATTCATGTTTACAATTAGTAACGGAATACAGGGAAGTGTAAAATCTAGTTCATACACTGTAAACATTAGAGGGGGTTTTCAAAAGAACATGTAGGTTAGCCACAAGGGTTAGAAATGAACTGTAAGAAAATAATCAACTTGGAATTTTCATTTTATTGCCCAACTCCTCAGGGGAAGTTGGGAAACTTAAGAGAATGACAGAACATCACAGTTGACTGCAAAAATGAAACAGCAGCATTTCTGTGACAATGAAGCTCATAAACAATGGTGGAAAGCTAAAATACTAGAGGATGGCAACGGGATAGGCAGGGAAAAGTAAAGGTAAGCTTTGGGAAATCAAACTTACTAATAAACCTGTGGAATAAGGAATGTATGCAATTATACGTACTCTTAAAGAGAACTTGGTGTTACACGTAGCTGGAACAAAGTCCGTAAAAGGCAAAGAGAAATCAATGTTTAATGTTTCCCCACAGGCTGCCAGATACACTAACAAAAAGAGAAAAAAAAATTAACTTCAATAAAACTTGAAATCAAAATTGCCTTAAATACATACCTAAAAAAATTAAAGACAATATGCTCAGTCTAATACAAACTCTGAAATAGTTCCCTGAAAGTATTATAAGACAATGGAAAAAAGATCAATTCTAGTTTCCATTAAAACTATAAATTCAACATCAATTTCCTTTTTTGGCATTTGTCTTAATGAACAGAATACTTAACTTAATTTTCATGTTCTTACCATTTTCTTGTTGTTTAGTGGAACAATCAATCCAATTGTGTTGATTAGCAGCCCAAATCATTTCAAATTGATGAAACATGATTTTAAAATTCCATGTATATGGCACAAATGAAAAAATGTCTGGAGCACTATCACTAGACCAGTCTTGAATTAAATCTAAAATTATGGGAGTGGGAGACAGAAAGCAAAATTAATTGAAATTCAGACAACAAAATATAAATATTCTAACACCAGACAAAAATAAATTTTTTCTTTTGTAAGAAGAAGTTTTATGCTGAAATATTACAAGATGATTAAGATACAGCTAAATGATTAACAGTAAACCAATGTTTACCTACCAATTACAGTTCCAAATAAGAGAAATTTTATGCATTTCATATACCTATTATTTTTTAAAGAAACTTTAGAAGACAAAAGAAAAAAGAATCACCTGGTAATCCACACCCAAATATCTATCATTGTGCATATGTTTCCTTCTAGTTCTTTTCTATGTACATTTTTATACTATCTTAGATGTCCATATTTTATATATTGCTTTTTCTCACTGAACTCAAAATTTTTCCATGTTATTTCATACACATTAACAAAATCTTTTTTATAATATAATGTCAATATATTTGTAATAGAATCCAAGTCAGTGACTCTTTGCTTATAACATTATAAAATATAATACATTTCTCAGAGAATGTCACAATTTGTGTATGTAGCTAAAACACACCAGAAACAGCATTTTGAAAATACCAATGACAACATTGTTAAAACACTCTGAGATTATGCTTTTTATATTCTCTATTAGAGCCTCTCAGCTCCCATAATTTCCCCCAAATAGCATTACAAAGTCATGTAAGGGTAGTCAGACAGAAACAAAATTATTGAAAATATCCTCCAAAAAAATGAAAAGATGCCAACAATCACACAAGGAGTTAATAACCATAGTATTTACAATGGAAAATAATGCTTCTGCCAGAAACAGTACTCTGCTTTTATTAGCCAAGCATTTTTTTCATGTTTAATTTTATATACAGGCTGTGTGTGTGTGTGTGTGTGTGTGTGTTTAATATAATATTGTCAAATTGGCTAATATACAGTGTGTAAAGCGTGCTCTTGGTTTTTGGGGTAGATTCCCATGGTTCATCACTTACATACAAAACCCAGTGTTCATCCCAACAAATGCCCTCCTCAATGCCCATCACCCATTTTCCCATCTTCCCGACCTCCCCAGCATCAACCCTCAGTTCGTTCTCTGTATTTAAGAGTCTCTTGTAGTTTTCCTCCCTCTCTCTCTGTTTGTAACTATTTTTACAGCTTTCCCTTCCCCCATGGTCGTCTGTTAAGTTTCTCATGATCCACATATAAGTGAAAACATGATATCTGTCTTTCTCTGACTGACTTATTTCACTCAGCATAATACCTTCCAGTTCCATCCACATTAACAAAAATTTTAATGAGAGTTCATTAAAGAGATTTACTAGGATTTACTCAACCATTTAATAATCTTGAATATTTAGATCCTTTCCAAATTTTTGTGTTTTATATAATTTTATTTCTATTCTCATGCAAGATATTTTACATATTCAGGATTACTTTGTTAGTATAGATTCCAGAAGCAGAATGACTAGGTCAAAAGTTTATAAGTTTTTTTTAAAGTTCTTACAAATGCCAATGATTTAAATTAATAATATGCAGTTTTATTATATCATCAATAAAAGGCATATGGCAATTAATCTGTTCTATGAATAAAGGAAGATTCCACTTGACACTTTTACTTTAAATATATTTTTACTTCACTTAACAAGCAATCACAGTGGTTCATCATACTGCATTATCTATGCTTGCTTCTAAACTTTTACTGCCATATGCCACCCTACCTAACATGACTCCATCCCAATTTTCTTACTTTATTCTTCAGCACAATGGTTAGCAATTGAGAGACCCAAAAGTCATCAATGGAATTGACTCTACAATATAAACTTATCATTCATCAAGCTTATTTTCTCACTTTTCTTCTTCATAAATATTTTTAGTTCTGAACTTTTACTCAAGTTCATCGTATTCACCCTATCTAAAATAAGTATACTCTTTGGTATCCTCTCTGCTGAAAGAAAACTCTAGCCATCTTTAACAAGAGCATAATAATTGAGACCTTATCAAAATAAAAACCTTCTGCACAGTGGAGGAAACAATAAGCAAAACTAAAAGGCAACTGATGGAATGGGAGAAGGTTATTTGCCAATGACATATCAGATAAAGGGCTAGTATCCAAAATCTATAAAGAACTTATAAAACTTAACACCCAAAAAAACAAATAATCCAATAAAGAAATGTGCAAAAGACATGAATAGATACTTCTCTAAAGAAGACATCGAAATGGCTAACAGACACATGAAAACATGGTCAACATCACTCATCATCAGGGAAATACAAATCAAAACCACAATGAGATACCACCTCACACCTGTCAGAATGGTTAACATTAACAACACAGGCAACAACAGATGTTGGCGAGGATGCGGACAAAGAGGATCTCTTTTGCATTGTTGGTGGGAATGCAAGCTGGTGCAGCCACTCTGGAAAACTGTATGGAGGTTCCTCAAAAAACTAAAAATACAACTACCCTACAACCCAGCAATTGCACTACTAGGGATTTATCCAAGGGATACAGGTATGCTGCTTCGAAGGGACACATGCACCCCCAGTGTTTATAGCAGCGCTATCAACAATAGCCAAAGTATGCAAAGAACCCAAATGTCCATTGATGGATGAATGGATAAAGAAAATGTGGTAAATATATACAATGGAGTATCACTCAGCAATCAAAAGGAATGAAATATTGCCATTTGCAACTATGTGGATGGAAGAACAGGGTGTTATGCTAAGCAAAATTAGTCAGAGAAAGACAAATATATAACATCACTCATATGAGGACTTTAAGATACAAAACAGATGAACATAAGGGAAGCGAAGCAAAATAATACAAAAACAGGGAGGGGGACAAAACATCAGAGACTCTTAAATATGGAGAACAAACAGAGGGTTACTGGAGGGGTTGTGGGGGGGGGGGGAGGATGGGCTAAATGGGTAAGGGGCATTAAGGAATCTACTCCTGAAATCAAGATGCACTAGATGCTAACCTGGATGTAAATTTAAAAATAAATTAAATTTTAAAATTAAAAAAAAAAAAAAAAGAATGAGATATACTGATAGTCCAACAAACATAAACTCAGATAATCCAATAATCACCTCAGGAAACCAATGTAGTTTTATATAAAGCTATTAGCCAGTTTCTATCTTATCAAGTGTTATTAGTTTTTTCTTCAATATTTTATTTGAAATTTCAAGGTTTTCTTCAATATGGTTACCTTACCACCATATAAATACCTTTACTCATAAATATTAAGAACTATGGTAATAAAATATTTCTACTAGGAGCCTCTACTGCTATTTCTAATATGTATTTCTCTCTCTTTTTTTTTAAGTAGGCTTCACCCCAGCACAGAGCCCAGTGCAGGGCTTGAACTCAGGATACTGAAATCAAGAGCTGAACTGAGATCAAGAGTTGGAGGCTTAACCACCTGAGCCACCCAGATGCCCCTATATATTTCTCTTTAAACCAAAAGCTGCTCTCATTAGCAGATGGATCTTATGAAATAATTTAATTTAAAAAAGGCAGAGGGGTGCCTGGGTGGCTCAGTTAAGCATCATACTTTGGCTCAGGTCATGATCTCATGGTTTGTGAGTTTGAGCCCCATGTCAGGCTCTGTGCTGACAGCTCAGAGCCTGGAGCCTGCTTCAGATTCTGTGTCTCCCTCTCCCTCTGCCCCTCCCCCACTCACGTTCTATCTCTGTCTTAAAAATAAACATTAAAAAAATAATAAAAATAAAAAAGGAAGCACTTTTATGAGGACTGCTTTACTTATTTAGACACCACATTTTTATAAGTTATTAAGTTTGTAATGAGCACCAGGTATTGTATGAAAGTGCTGAATCTCTATATTGTACACTTGAAACTAATATTACTCTGTATATTAACTGGAATTTAAATAAAAATTTAAAAAATAAGTTATTAAGTTGGTAATCTAAATGTTCATGTGGAAAAACTCACTTTATAATTAGGTTGTTAGACAAACACCCTATGAAATGTCAGTCAACTGTATTGCAGCTTTGCAATAATTGTTAATATTGTTTTCTTCTCCCCCTTATCAGAGTAAATCTAAATCACTTTTGATGTTACCAGAAGAGAATTCACTTGTGCCTTTGTTTTATATCTTTTATTCCTGAGACTCTTTATTATACTTATCATGAAGCTATCTTTGTCCCATGCTGAAATCTCTTAAGAACAACTATGTCTCACTAATAATTGGCCTAAGAATGGTTATTGAGGAATATCAGGCATTCCCTCATTCCAAATTAGATAAGGTACTTTCTACAGAATTCTGTCAATAGGGAAATATAAAACTGAGTAAAGAGAAAAGCAATTCAAACACTATGACTAAGTATGTTCACTCCCAGGCTAAACCTATACTACTCTACAATAGTCATCCTTATTAAAGAATAAATTAGTTTTTAAAGGATTCTAGAAAGCAATAGAAGAAATATGACTAAATGTTAGAGCTATAAACTCTGCGATATGAGATCTTACGTTTTGTACCTTTCTGTTTTCTTTAAATTTCTCCAAATAAATTGTAGAAAAAAAAATGAATTGCAATAGGTATAAACTTAAAGATTAGAGATAAAGAAAATAATTTAGGGAAAAGATGATTGTAATTTGTGAAATGTGCACTTGGCTGTTTAAAAGTGACTAATACAATGCTCAGTCTAAACGAAAGTGTTACTCCAAAATTAAAAATTTTGTATCTTGAGAAATAATCTAATCAAACTATTTTTAGTACTGCTAATGTCTAAGAATGTGAAATGTGAAGGATTAAATGCTTGAAAATAGGAATCTATTTTAAAAGGTTAACAAAGTGGCATGCCTGGGTGGCTCAGTCGGTTAAGCATCTGACTCTTGATTTCAACTCAAGGCATAATATCGCTATTCATGGAATGGAGCCCCACATTGGGCTATGTACTGACAGCATGGAGTCTGTGCAGGGTTCTCTCTCTCCATCTCTCTCTGCCCTTTCTCTTTTCTCTCTCTCTCTCTCAAAGTAAATAAACTTTTTTTTTTTAAATAAAAGCTTAGCAAAGTTAAAAAATACAAAATCTTAAGTGAAAGGGAAATGGCTACAGCCGAAGAAGCTATATATATAACATATTCTTGAGCCAGACTACCTGGGTTGAAATACTAGCTTGACAGACTTACTAGTTGTATGACCCTGAACAAACTCTTTGACCACACTGTAACTTACTTTCCTCATCTGTAAAACAAGGATAACAATAACATCGATCTCAGGAATTATTATAAGGATTCAACAATATGCAAATTTCTTAGAACAGAGATATATAAGATGCACTATTAAGTTTTAACTATTTTTTTTTCATAAATCTGAATTGAGGAGTACTTAGTCAACATTCAACTTCACTGACAAAAGTTTAACTTGCCAGGGATTTTGTTATAATTTCTACTATTGGCACTCTGACTTAAGCCTTGAAGAATTCTATAACTCCAGGAATGCAGAAGCATTCCATCAAGTCCTCATAATAAAGTTCCCACTCAAACTAGAAAACAAATATAAAAGACTTATGATTGAACAAATTGTAATAATGGCATTATAAAATTTCCAAACTCTAGCAATAGCAAAATTAGGGTAGAAATTATTATCTCTACTTCACAGATAAGGAAACAGAAGGTTAAATAATTAGATAATTTGGCCAACATTATACTGCTAGTAAATAAAGTCAGGGCCAGACTATCTATGAATACCTTAATACTAAATCCCTAATTATCTAATAGTACACAGAACAGATCAGATGCTTGTAATATAGATATTTAATCAGATGACTGAGAGGGAGTGATGGATGGATCGATAAATGCAGCAGTCAGTAAAGCAAATATTAGATGCTCTGGGGTAGCCACTGACCCTGGCAAATCACACCAATTTTGTTTAGCTAAACTTTTTATGGGAAGGTTCTATAAATATAACTTATTTTTATGTAGTTATATTTCTGTTAGAGATCAAGATAACATGTTCCTAAACCCATACCCATATAGGTATGTTCCCTACCCATATAATATGAGTAGCTATTATAATATGCTTCAAGAAATAAAGGAATTTTTTCCAACTAACGATAACATTAACTCAATATCCATGCCAACAGAAAGGAGTAAGTAGTGGCTCCAGATACAAAATAACATACCCTCGGTGGTATGGGAATGTAAATTGGTACAGCCACTGTGGAAAACAGTATGGAGGTTCCTCAAAAACGTAAAAATAGAAATATCATATGATCCAGTAATTCCACTACTGGGTATTTACTCAAAGAAAATGAAAACATAACTCATAGCACCCCTATGTTTATTGCAGCTTTATTTCCAATATCCAAGAAATCAAAGCAAACTAAGTGCCCACAATAGATGAATAAAGATCTGGGGTATCTGGGGTACACACACACACACACACACACACACACACACACACACACACACACACAGAGGAATATTACACAGCCATAAAAAAGAATTAAATTTTGTCATTTGTAGCAACATAGGCAGACTTAGAGGGTATACACTAAGTGATATAAATCAGACAAAGAAAGACAAATACCATATGCATGTGGAATCTAACAAACAAACACAAAGAGCAGAGACAAATCCATAACTACAGAAAACAAGTTGATGGCTGCCAGAGGGGAAGGGGGTAAAGAGATGAGGATAATAGTTGAAGGGGAGTGAGAGTTACAGGCTTTTAGTAATGGAATGAGCAAGTCATGAGAATGAAAGGCACAGCAAAGGTAATACAGTCAACGGCATTCTAATATCATTGGTGACAAAGTGTAGCTACACTTGTGGTGAGCACAGCATAATATATAGAGTTGTTGAATCACCATGTTGTATACCAAAACAAATGTAACGTGTCAACCATACTTAAAGAAAAATTAAAAAACATACTTGACTATTTGAATATACCTTTTGTAGATTACAATAACTGAAACAAAATAATGAAACCATGCTGATGCCTAACTCAGGTAAAGAAAGAAATTAATTCATCCTCCCCAAATTATTCCCCACTAGACTGACACAAAGCACCTAAGATGAGTTCTTTCATTTTTTTTCCTAAGCCCAATTTTGGGTTCATCTTTTCCTTGTTTGAGGTAAAAGAAAAAACAAAATATATTTAAATTTTCCCTTTTATATGCTTAGCTCAAAAAGAAGTGTAAAATAAACTATGAACTCTATCATCAAATCCCCAGGTTGAATCTAAAAGCAAAACTTACTGAATATAAAAAAGTTCACTGTAATAAATTTCACTGTATTTACATTTATTAGAAAGTTACCAGTAAAGAAGTTCTTCTGTGCAAAGATGAAGTGGTAGGTGGCTTTATAAACTTCTAATTCACACTGCCATGTCTGTGGCATGTTCCATATTCGGGGGTAACTGGCATTGATGTGGAACTGCAAACAAAACGTTAAGTAAAAATGTTAGAGCTTACAATGTGATATTGTGTGAACAGCACTAGAAATAAACTCACACACACACTAGTGAGTAATTAAAACTTATTTTCCTGCTGAGATGAACAGAAGATCCCTCAAAGATTTTAATATTAATGTGACTAAACATCAGTATCCATGGTTACATCTAGCTCCTTGAAATACTAAGCCATGATGTGGCCAGAAAACTTTAAGAACAACAAATCAGGCTACAGTTTTGATACTGTACTCTAGCTAAACTAACAGAGTAATAGCCAATATCCTTCATTCCTCCTTAAATCTAATCGGTTATGTGAGTCTCAGGGTTGGGGATGTGGAGCACAATGCATATACTATCACACAGATGTGTGGTCACCAGTGCCTCCCAGGTTCCCATTTGGAAGTTTGGTAATTATTGATCTGACATGGTGCTTTGTTATGTATTACACCTATCAAAGTTGGGCAAGAGCTGCCTGACCAGGAAAAGCATTATTGCAGCACTATTTACCAGCAAGAGCTCAGGAATTCATTAAAATGCTGAACATGCCAGTTTAATATACATTTATGATATTCAATATATTCTTGGTAATTGTAAAATTTTCCTCTTACTTTACATATATATCATCTATAAATATAGATGCTTTTTTTTTTTAAACAATTAAGGACCCAATGATACCATCTTATAAAAGAATCCTCTCTTAATATCAGCCATTCTAGATAGTGGCTTTTGATATTATTTTTAGTGTCCCTGATAAAGAATCTGCCTGATTAATGAAACAAGTCTCCAATCTGTGATTTTAATCATAAACATTCATATATTCTTTATAATATGGAGCACTCTAGGGTATCAATAAAATTTTCTTCTTTTTACCTCATTCACCAAGTAAAAAGCAAAATGACATATTAAGCCATAAGAAAGAATCCAATGGGGCCAGAAACATAGTGAAAGATTATCTTATTTACAACATAGGAATTAGTCTAGTCATAAAATGAAGTTTAAAAATAATATTGTAACAACTTTTCATATTTCTAAAGACCAAAACCATGTTAGCACTGCGCCTGATATTCACTTAGCCCAAAAGCAGAAGCAGAGCAAAAGAGAGATGTCAAACACAGTCCACAGCACTGGAAATCTACTCCGCTTCACAAAATAGGGCCAAGAGCACTTGGTGGTTCTTGAATGAGGTGAACCATTTAATGACTTCCCGGTCATTAAAATTTTGTATTAAAAATTAAAATCAAATTCATATTTTATATATGTATACATATCAACGTATACTCTAGACTTACTGCTAACATTTCTGCTTCTAAGAGGGTGCGGTATTGCATGCTGGTGGTGGCATCAACATGTAAGAGCTGTCCTTTAATGGCAGGAGTGTAACCTAGTTAGTGAAAACATAAAAATTAAGAACCTAAAAAAATATATATATCATTAAAAATTTGTACTGTAAACAACCCCCATCACCACCCAAAGAAGGAATCCCTAAAAAATGGTGACCAGACACTATATAAATACACCCCAATGAGGGGAGCTTGCTACCTAATAGGTGACCTTTCTCATTTTGGACAGCTCTAAAGGAGGCAAGTTCCATCTTCATAGAGTATCCATCCTGATTTTGCTTTCCAGTGCAAAACTATAAGTCTACTCTCTAAATGACAGTTTTTAAATATTAAAGATGATTCCCATGTCTTTTCTTCTCCCCCGGACTCAACGGTATCTATTTTCATCATTTTCAACTGTAACTTATATATGTGATGATAGTTTCTAAACAGATATTCCTTATGTAATGACAGTTAGCAAACAACATAGCCCCATTCTAAACAAAAACAGAAAAGCATAGATTATTTCACTTCTTTTCTTGAAGGGCTGCCCTTCTAAGCACACTAACACAGTGGTCATTATTATATGGCTAGTTCAAAATTCATCCTGCTCTGGGCATGTCTTTTCAAACGCTTGAATCTCTGAAAAAAATTTTAAATATATTTGAATTATATTTTGCTAATGTCTAAGACTTAAGTCTATTTTTCCTCTCAGTCATCTTAAAAGAATTCACAGTAAGTATGCTTGAAATACTGACCCCCTCAGCCCTCAGAGGCTCCCTTACCCCTGTGCACACATAATTGTACAAAAAAATTGGCACAAATATTTCCTATGTGCAATATCAGTTTACAAGTTGTAGAAGCACTCCCTTAAGAGAACCATTCTCAACTTTGTGCAAATGCCAACTGTCTTTTTCCTCCTAATATGTATCTGTAATTAAGACTAGCCTAAAGATTTTTTTTCCAATGCACTACTCTCAATCAACCAGTCCTAGAGAATCTCAAGCATCTGACAAGAATCTCAAGACTCAGTATGATTACTCTTTTAAAAACTAGCAAATGTAAGGTTTAACTCTTCATTTAAATAGCCTCAAAGTTACAGGGAAAAGATACACTATCCCATTCTCAGTCACCGTTTCACAACTGATTATCTAAGCAGGCAGACGCAATTACTACCTGTATACGAAAGCTAATAAATGTAGTTAACTTCTACCAGCCTTTTTCTTACACCAGCGACAAAAAAAAGTTGACAGAAACAAGTAAAGAGAGCCAGGAATGATACAAAAATTACTCTAATTATACTTAGCCATAGTAACATTGCTGATTAGTGACTTCAAAATATGGGTAAGCTGCTATTCTCTATACTCTGAAGGAAGTGAATAAATAAAGCATAATTTCATTTTAATTACTCTCAACTACAAATACAACAAAAGGATAGGAAGAGGAAAAAAAAATGAAGAAGCCTTTATAATATTTTGATAAATTTAACAAAATGTATCTAATCACATTATTAACTTGTATCAGAGTCCAAATTTCAAACGCATAATGAATTTAGATTAGGTCCAGAGTATTATTTAGTGTTTTAAATATGAAATGTTCTGCTTTTTAAAGCTATATTGTTCAAAGTACCAGGTTTACTCTCTGACAAAATCTATGAACAGTGTAACCTAAAACAAAACCTACCAGTCATTCAATCAAGTACTGCCCACATACCATGTGTCAGGTACTGGGTTCAGCACCCAATTTGCATCAGTTTAAAAAAAAGACACAGCACTTGCTCTCACAGAGCAACAGACTAATAGGGAAAACATATGTTAAACAAATTATGCCAAGTCTTACAAAATAGAAGTATAGGGTATAATGAAAGCATAAGACCTAACTTAATTAAAATTTTTTCCCCTTCTCTCTCGGTGCACAAATAATTTAATTATGTAATATGTACTGTTAAGTAAATGTAATAGAAAGCTGAAAAAGAAAACCCCATTAATGTTAGTCTAAATAGGCTAGCAAACTATTATTTATGTATTAATTATTCCTCTATTAATCATTTAAAATAGAAAAGTAATCATTTCAGCTTACCGTTTTCCTCAACTGTCATTGGAATATTAATTTCTAAATATGACCCAGCTCCTACATTTACATGTACAGCATTTGTTTCCTACCAAAAGAAAAAAATTAATTCACATAAAACAATTATTTTCTCACTAATTATACTCCCATTTTTCCTTTTCAGTTATTATCACAGACAAAATATAATCATCAATATTAAATAGGTATTAAAAGTTCCTAAGAACAAAAGTTCAAAGTTTTACCAAAAATACACTAAAGTAATTTGGCCAGGAGTAAAGGGAGAAAATGAATGAGACTACAGAAGGAAGGTCTATTACTAATTTTTTCTACTTTTGGCACTTAATGAAAGCAATACGTATAATTATTGCAGGGGGAAGGTGGTAGGAGCTCATAGAAATGAATATGAGTATAGAACTAGTCACAAGAAAAAGACCCTAGGAAATAATGTTCAAATTTTAGACACTATTTTCTAGTATATTATTTCAATAATTACCCTATTTTTGGTAAATAGCAAATCAATTGTAGCATCTGCAATAATATTCATTCGCAGTTCAAAAGCAAGAATCTGTCGTGGTCTCCCAGGCTGTGCAATTTCAGAAACTTTCAGAACTTGATAATCAGGTGGGAAGAAAAACTTCCATAAACAATCTCTATATAAGGAGGTAGAAAGAATAACTTGTTATTCAAGCAAAATTACATTTATAAGGGTGCAATATCAGTATTCTAACTTTGTACTATCATTGCTATCTCATTTAACAATTGGACATGAAATAGAAAAAAAATTAAGTCACAAAAGAAACCTACTCTAATTTCTTTTCAATAAAAATCAAAAGACTGTTTTCTCCAATGTTTTATACTTCCAGAAAGCAACAAGCTTTGAGTACTTAATATACTATTGTCAAATGAATCTAGACAAGAACAAATTTGCACTATTCACTATTCAAGTATTCTGTGAGAAATTAAAGACTTTTAATTTCTTTCTACAAGTATATCAATCGTCCAAAAGGCAAAGAAAGAACTGAAGGAGGATGGTGTAATTGGAGTCATTATTCCACTCTGGTTGAGTTACTTCACCCTTCTGAGGACACTTGACCTGCTTTCTTGTCTATAAAATAGGAAAAACTGGCGTCACAGAATAGATCTGATGATTAAATGACAGCATACATGGAAAAGACTTGGCAGTACATGCTGACGGAAAAAACAGCTATTATTTCTATTATTTTCATAATCATTTTTAAAAAATTTTTTTTAATGTTTTTACTTATTTTTGAGAGAGGAGGTGCAAGCAGGAGAAGGTCAGAGAGAGAGGGGGACAGAGGATCCAAAGCAGGCTCCAACTGACAGCAGTGAGCTTGATGTGGGGCTTGGACTCACAAACCATGAGATCATGACCTGAGCCAAAGTCGATGCTCAACCGACTGAGCCACCCAGACGCCCCTCATAATCATTATTTTTTAATCAATATGCTATCAGTAAGAGTCTACAGAGCAATAGATCTCTAAAAAGTAAAGAAGCTAAGCTCTAATGCATTTGCCTCCCCTCATTATTTAACAAAGATGAAAGAACCCAAAGAATTTCCATTTCAGTCTCCTATATCAGTCAAAATTATGTAATGTTATTCATAATTCAGAGAAGGTGCCAGTTTATGGATTTTAAACAGGAAGGGTTGAAAACAGAGTTGCCAGTAACAGAAAATTCTACTTGGAATAAATAAGATTGGGAAAAATTAGATGAATAGAACAAAATTTTCCAACTCACCCATCATAGACTATTAACTTGCCATGATTAAGTGTGTGTGAAAAGAAAATAAAGTACTGCAAATGTTTTGGCTACAACACACAGATATATAAAACTAAGACTATTAAAGACAAAAAAGACAAAAAAAATTCAATATGATCATTAGATGAAAATGGACTATTTGGTGGGTAGCAGGATATAATGAAAAGAACAGTGGACTTAAAGGGTTGGTTTGAATCTCAGCTCTAGATGTTATAGCATCATCTTGCCCAAATCACTGAACCTCTCTGCATCTCCATTTTCTCAAAGGTATAATAAGTTTACCATACCTGTCCTGTGTACCTCACTCGGTTATGAGAATCAATTGTGAAAATATAATGAAAGTACTTACGTGAAAGCAGTAAGAAACTAGACAATGTCAGGAATGTTTGCATTATTGTAATTATCATCTAAGGATTAAGTACAAATCTCATAAAAACTCTGTCATGAAAACTCTAAGAAAATATCTTGAAGGAAAAGCTGAATATCTTAGATTCAGAAAATCATGTAAAGGTGGTAGAAATGAAGTCAAATCAACAAGCTAAAAAGTCATTCTACATCAGAAATCAAAAACTTCACAAAACTGAGGGAACCATCCAATAGCAAAGTAGTTAAGATTTCTTCCTAAATTTCTTACGTCTTAGCAGATGCTAAGAAAACTGACTTTACTATTCACTTCTGAGTATAATTCATATTTATATAGAAACTCAAAATGGGGAAGAAGAAAAGGAAATGGCTACAATTGAGGAAATGCACCATTTGTACATGTAAGTGAGAAGCAAAGTATTACAATAACTTTTCTTTTTTCTTTTCTGTTTTTTAAATAAACATGGATATTTTGCTAAGTCCAGATTAAAAAAGGTATTGCTGTTCTCTCCTAGCATGGCAAGATCGACTGAAAACAGTTCATAAAGCAAATTTTTCTTTTATATTAACTTCATTGTCATTTCTCTATGTAATACAAAGATCACCTCAGAAGTGAATACGGTTATACAGTAAAAGAATTTGTTTGGATTTTCATGTAAATATATTCTAATATTTTTTAATGTAATAAAATTAATATAATTTAAAAATAATCACACTTTATTGAAGTCTTAGAAATGCAAAAATATTTTACGTATCTGCATTAAAAAACAGTGATTTTTAATTTTTTCCTTTCAAATATAACATTTTGTAACTGTTACTTAATGGGATGTAAAAACCCTAATTTCCAACTATTCCACTGTATATACAGCATGGCTGTATTTTTCCCGTAATACAGGAAAAACCTTATCATAAAAGGAAAATTTTAATCCAGTAATTTGAAAAGCATTTGTTTTCTAACCTGAAATTTTAAGTTGTTTACTTTCAAGTCTAACAAATAACCTAACCCAGAACTCAATGAAGTACTGTATTAGCATATTACCCATATTTAATGGGGCAGATATTCCTACACACTAGAGATACCAAGATTAACAGAACATTCCAGTTAACAAGTATATACTTCTTCTAACAGTGCTGGGTAGAAAGCATTTTTTAAAACAAGTATTAAAAGAGTCAGTATTATCAAGTCACTATCAGCACTCTTCATTAGTCTATCAATGGCCCAGTAATACCTGCTTCAGTGAACAATTTACCTTGCATTTCTCCATTCAAGCTAATTTATGAACAAAAAAACTAAACTTTAGGCAATGTCTATTTATATAAAAATTTACATGTTCCTTCATAATTAGTGGTAAATGTCCCCTTCTTTGCTTAAAATTCTTCATTAAGTAGAAAAAATATCAAAATTAGAATTACTTCAAAATTAACAGAATGAATAAAACATAAAAAAAATTTTCAGACACTGTCCATTACCTCTACTATAAAATTTCTATATCTTAACTATCTACAAATCTCCTAACAAACTATAGAAACTTTAAGACAAATCTCCACTGTCATCGTGCATTTGCAGAACTCTTCTTTTGCCTCCATTATTTGTACTCCTCTTCCTTTCTTGGCTAACTCCTACTTAGGTTTCAAAATTCAACTTACACGTTACCTCTACTAAAAAGTCTTCCCCAATTCTTCTCTCCTCTGATGAATTATGTATCTGTTATGGGAAGAACTATGTCCCCCTAAAAATTCATATGTTGAACTTCCAATCTTGAGGACTTGAGAATTTAATGTTTGGAGATAGGATCTTTAGAGAGTAATTAAGTTAAAATGAGGCCATCACGGTGGGCCCTAATCCCACCTGGGGTTCTTCTAAGACAAGGAAATGTGGACAGGGAGGCCTACAAGACATACAAAAGGGAAGACCATGGGAAGGCCAGAGAGAAGATGGCCATCAACAAGCCAAGGAGAAAAGCCTTGAATGCACTCTTTCCTCACAGCCACCCTCAGAAGGAACCAAATCTACCAACACTTTGATCTAAGAAGTCTAACCTCCAAAACTGTGAATAATGTCTGTTGTTTAAACCACACAGTCTGTGGTACTTTGTCACGCCAGTCTTGGCAAACTAGTACAGTACCTTTCTAAGTTCTTCATTGAGGCTTTTCCTTTACCTCTCTTACAGCACTTAATAGAAACTTCCGTTTCTTTTTCCTCACTAAAACTGAATGATAGATGTCTTTTATCTCTGAATCTCCACAGCCCCAACAACTCCAGGCATATTCATTGATTATACACAAAAGACAAAACATAGGAATCAATAAATATGCTCTTCATTCACCATTTTTCTAATGAATTAGCCCCTCCTTTAGAATGAATTTGCTTATGCCAATTTCTCTACAAACAAGTTATAATTTGAATTAAAATGTTTAGTGATACCTTACCCCGCCATAATATCTCATAAAAATATTAAGCTACTTTTTATAAAAATTATAGTATTGTCTTAATACACTTAAAGACTGACTATAAATATAATTTACTCAAGTACCTCTGCCTATCGGCCCATGGCCCATAGTTGAAATCTGTTCCTTTACCACAAACTATATCCAATCCCCAACATGGAGGCAAATCTTGTAATTTGCAATCCTCACTGCTCATTTCTCCTTCAGTATTTTCTTCTGTTTCTTCTGGAACAAGTCCTGTATTGCAGAATACACAATATAGAGGCAATTACTTAAAATTACTGTTAAAAGATTCCCTAGATCAAGAGTTCTAAAAATTTTTTGATCTCAGTAATTCTTTACAGTCATAAAATTACTGAAGATGCAAAGTGGGTTTTTTTGGTGTTATCTCTATCAAAATTTACTGCATTCAAAATTGAAATTGAGAAATTTTTATAAACTTTACTTTTAAAGTAACAAAGAACTCACTACATGTTGACACGTTTAATAAAACTAAACTAACTACATGTTGAAATAATGAAATGCTTAATAAAATTTAATGAGAATATGAAAAATTTTTTTAAAAATGAAATTTTAATTCCATTTTTAATGAAAATACTTTTCAATGAAAAATAACCACCATATTTTCAAAAACAAATTAATTTGGTAATAAGTGTTGGCATTGTTTTTATTTTGGCAAATCTCTTTAACGTCCAGCTTAATAGAAAATAAGTGAATTCGCATAGCTGCTTCTGTATTTAATCTGTTGTTCAAGGATATAAAGAAAACCTAGCCTCAAACAAATAGGTATTTTAATAGCTTTTGCAGATAATTTTGGGTATTCTTCTCTGACACTACACCAAAACTCAGCATGTGGTAGTTTCTTACAAGTTAGTTGCAATGTGGAATCTGAAACCCTATCACTGCATTTTTTGTACCCTGATACATTAAAATTTACTTATCTCTCTTATACTTTGAATAGATCTTTTAACCATGGCATGACTTTGTAATATCATGCATTTGGAAAATACTGGTTCACAGAGACATATGTTTCCCACATATTGATAAACTTCATTATTAAACATTTTAAAAATCAATTTGTTAATATCACTGTTGGTCTCATCAGAAAAATCCTCCCACTCACAGTGGCAGCCCCAAATTTTCTAAAATTCTAATTTTTATATGAAAACTCAAAATCATAGTTTGTCCCTAGCTGCTCCTTCAAGTGAAACCAGTGCTCCATGAAAAGAGCAAATAGTGTGGGTTAGAACTCAACTATCCAAGTGCTTTTCCTCCAAACATCAGTATACTTTGGTATACTGTGCATTTGCATTATATGTACTTGCCATTTTATCACACCAAATATTGAAAAGATTACTCAAGGGTCAAGATTTGATAAAAATAATTATTACTGCTTAATCAAAGACATTTTAAAGTGATACTGGGATTTGTTGTTCTACTATAAATGTGTGGCAGTGAAAAAGACAGTGATTAACAGTACATGCTAAAGTACCATCAGCTTACCCATTATTGCTTTTGTACCAACAGTGTCAATATGGTGAAAAAGGCAAATAACATTCTAGTTTCATTTTGAAAATACCCTGACCTCACAAATCCCATGAAAGGCATAAAAAGGCCAGAAGTAGGTAAAAACAGGTAAAAATATAATGTTTAGCTACTTTTATAAAACTCAAACCACCTGTGAAGTACTCTAACCAGCTAGATTTCAATCCTTAAACTTCAAGCCTCAAATCTAATATACTATGATTTTTTTTCTTAAGCAGTGTAAACTACCTTAACTGTCACCACATTCTCTAAAGGTTTTCACCCAAGGTCATTTACATTCACAATTTTTGAGGTATACTTGTAAAACCAGAATTGAACCAAAGATTCCTAAATTGTTCTCCTTTGGTCTGAAATAAATATTCAATTTTTGACAAATGACACAGACATTCTTTAGGTAAGCATTCTTACATCCACATTTACCATTTATTGATATTTATTTTATCGTAACTAAGGAGACTTAAGACATCATTATTAAATATCAATATTTCATAGAAGAAAGAGAATTGTAGCTACGAAACACACTTTAGAAGAGTAATACCTGGTTCATCCATGTAGTAGTAGATGTCAACATCATTTGACTGCATCACCACAAAACCTTCTCCCATTAATCTTGGTGGCCTAGAAGAAGGAGGGGAGAAGGCAAACTAAGTACATCTCCAGAATATAAAATGTTCAGTATTCTAATTATGGTAGTAATAGGAGAAAACAGAGAGAGAAAAAAATCTAAAAAGTAATCAACTGTAGCATCTTGAAAAGGATAAACATCTTTCACATGGACAATTAAGTATTCCATAGCTAGACTAAAGAATATTCCATGTTAGACTAAGTAATAAAGTGGTACTGAAAAATTTTTAGTCAATATATTAGTTTCAGAAAGAAAAAAAATTTTTTACATTTTTTAAGTTTTAAATGAGAGAAATCAATTTAAACAAAGTTTAATTAAATACAATAAAAGAACAATCATTAGAATAATTATATTCTGCATTTGCAATAAAAATTTACAATTAAACTTAAAATTCAACCATTTTATATTAATAATACCTTACAACTGAATAAGAAATATTTTATATATTTGTAAAATAAACCTTAATCTTTCAGAAATATTAAATTAAAAAATGTTGCCATTTTTATTTTTAACAACTTTATATTATCTATTTCCAAGAATATTTAGTTGATCAACTTGAAAACATTCTGGAATGAATGTCTCTCTACAATCACTTTCTCACAAACTAATTTTTATTTGCTTTGATTCAGCAATCCTTCTCTTTGTCATCCATACACCACCATATCTTCCTTCCATAGCAAAATTAACTTCTCAGTCATCAGATAATATACACAAATTCAGCAATCTTCTTCTAAGTATGTATTAAATGGGGGCACCTGGGTAGCTCATCAGTTAAGGTCTAACTCTTGATTTCGGCTCTGGTCATGATCTCTCAGTTTGTGGCGGTTCGTGGGATACAGCCCCATGTCAGGCTCCATGCTGACAGTGCAGAGCCTATTGGGATTCTCTCTCTCCCTCTCTTTCTGCTCCTCCCCCACTCATGTGCAGACTCACTGTCTCTCAAAATAAACTTTAAGAATATGTATTAAATGACAAAAGTTAATGTTTAATATCATCATTTAATCTCCACACTTACTTCTGAAGAGTGAAAACTACAATTTTAAATCTTTTTACAAAAATTAATAGCAAAACTTCTTTTATCTTACTCTTGTAATCTTCACAAAATTCCAATTTATTCAATATTATAATTTTTACCCATAAATATAGAAATGTGTACACAGCCCACATTCTACAAGATGTTTAGCAAAATCTGTGATTATGAAGAGTGAGATGAGCTAAACACAAAGCCTCCCTGGTACTAAAGTAAGGAAAACCTCTCCAACATTCTACCCAATCCCCAGAAAATCTAATAGCAAGCTAGCCAAAAGTTAGAACTAAGAAGGAATAATCATGCTTCTTATAACTTCATAAACTTTATATTGCCTACACACAAATATAAAAGCTGCGACATAGTGGAAACCCATTATATACACATATAAATTACACAAATGCAACCACGGAGCCTCCATCACAAAAAAGAACAGAGATTGATAATGACATAAAGACATGAGAGCTCTTATCCCCCCATGAGCCTGTGGCCTGGAGTTAGATGAGAGTAATGTGTCTGCTGTTTCTTCAGAGTTCCATTCCAATCATATGAAAGCATCCC
Organism: Lynx canadensis; assembly: GCF_007474595.2. Lineage (NCBI taxonomy): Eukaryota > Metazoa > Chordata > Mammalia > Carnivora > Felidae > Lynx > Lynx canadensis. The sequence goes on from NC_044306.2 coordinate 102,580,441, forward strand.
ACCACAATGAGGGTGAGTCTAGCATGCATCCTTCACACAATGTGTCTAGTGGGTATCATTCATACAATGTGAAGCAACTACTTCACTGAAGACAAAACAAATATGAAAAGCTAGACAGAAAACTGACCAGAACTTACCTGTTAAGTGAGTTCTAAAACTGTCAGTTTTCCAAGAGTAATTTGGATTCAATTTTCAACTTTTCATTAACTCAAAATAGTACTCCACTATACTGCATTGGTTGAATATACTATTAATTCATCCCTTCTGGAAATACAAATATACCTGTAATGTATATTTTCTAACATACAAACATGTAGGCGTAATTGCCCAAAATAAGTTTCCCAAATACAGTGAGAAGGAGAAAGGTACCATTATAGGTATTATCTTTTACCAAAATATTTAAAATTAGAGTTCATCAATGAAGAGTATATCCATTTATCTTATAAAGTAAAATTACACTGCTGATTTAACAGAGAATATACCCAATTATTGCCCAATTTGTACCAAAAAAACTTAAAAGGATGCTAAAGATTCTGATATCTACATTAGATATAAATAAGTTTTTATAACTTTCTTACTCATCATTTTGAAGACCAACATATCTTGGACTGGGAACAAGCATGACTCGAACATTTTCAAGCTTGCCTTTCACAATATGCATAAATTGGTCAAGATGACTGGAAGGTGGTTTTGTAGTATAAGTTAAGAAAGCATCATCAAAGTTGATACATAGAGTTTGAGGTTGGTAATGATTTCCAAAGGCCAAACGTCCCTAAAAAGTAGACAAGAGATATTATGACATAATATACAGGCCATATTTTTTCCTTCATTGACCTAATAACAGACATTTCAAACAAGAACTAAACGATTCCACTTTAGCACTATATACTATTCACACTACCCCACTGATCAATTTAGACTAGTGTTTAAAGAAATTTAAGTACTTTTGAATAAATAGCCCTAACAACCTAATAAATTTGTGCTATGATAGTACTGGTGTTAAAATAATTCTTTCACACTTTAAGAACTTTGGAACCAAAACAACTCTAAAAATTACTTTATTTTCTTAAGTGAAAATTTTTTTTGCAAAAATAAGAGGCTCTGTTATTAACCCACCAAACATTCATTGCAGCAGAATTTACTTACTGTGCTCACATTGACTTTTATAACTGGAATGAGTGATCTCCATGAAGATGTGGGGTCTTGAGATTCTGTTTTTACTTTAACTCTGAGGAAAAAAAATAAATTGACACACATAAGAAAAACTTAAATAGCCAAGAATACACTTGGCTTCTTCACAATACACATTAGTACCAGCTGTAACTTTCCAAATACATCTAACGACTACTCCAGTAAACAAAATAATGACAGCATCTAACAATACTAATATCTTTAAATAGCTCTTGGAATGCACTCTATGATATACCAAGTTTTGATAATTTAAGTTGCCTTAAAAAATAATAATTCAGGTTGTCTTATGTCATGTTGTAATACAATGAGTATAATGATTAATGTAATGAGAGCATATCGTAATTTATACTTCTGTCATTAAAACTTGTCACTCTAAAAACAGTTTTGTTATTATACCTTGCTATTATACCCTCCCATGCTCGTGCTCTCTTTCTCTCAAAAATAAATAAACATCAAATAATTAATTAATTAATTAATTAATTAATTTAATTAAAACGATAGGCCAAGAATAAGGAAAAGAAAGTGGCCGCTCACAAAGTACAAAAAGTTTAAGATACCAAATTTCACAACAAATCACTAAAGATTTCAGATGAGAACTCAAGGCGTATCTCTTCAATAACCCAGTAACTCCTAAATCACACTTCTGAAGCCATCTCCACTAAGGTAGTCCTCAGTACCTAAAACTAAATTTGAAACGGACCCCACTACCTTCCCCTCTAACTTCTTTCTCTAAGGTTCCCCGAGTATGACCACTGATTAAATTATAAGCTGGATTCATTACTGACTCCTCCTTCTTACTCATTCTGCACATCTAATCTATCACTGTCTAACACATTCATTTACCTAAGTATATATGGAATCCATCCACCTTTCTCCCTTCTTGTTACCAACCCAATTGATGATAATCTTTTCCCTGAATTGTCACATCTTTCTTCCTTCTCAAAATATATAACTTTTATTTCATTTTCTTATTGCAATAGGTAGTACTTGGGAGTGGAAAAGAGTGGTGAGAGGGAACATCCTTGCTTTGTACCTGATGTTAGTGGGAAAGTTTCTAGTTTCTCACCATTAAGTCTATTGTTGACTGTAGGGTTTCTGTAGATATTCTTTATCAAGTCAAAGAAGTTCTCTATTCCTAGTTTACAGTGAGATTTTAATCATGAATGGGGGCTGGATTTTGTAACATACTTCTTCTGCATCTATTGATATGATCATTTGATTTTTCATTTTTAGCCTGTTGATTTTTGAATGCTGAGATAGCCTTGCATACGTAATAGTTTTTTAAGAAGATGAGGGCATTTATTCTCAATTATATATTTAATGGATATTCTGTCCCAGGCACTGAGCTGAGACTGGGGATATTGAGAATATGACAACTGTTCTATTTTGAGGGAATTTGTAGCCTAGAATAGGAGTAAGAATAGTTAAGAGGCAATTTTAGTGCAAGAAGTGTTACCATAGGGAACAACAGAATTCGGTGGGCACACAAAGAAGGGTCAGAGGCAACTGGGACATGAAGGGTGAATGAGTTAGGCAAAGAATATCAAGAGTCTTCCATAGAGAAGAAACATATGCAACACAGAAGTTGTTTACTGAGGCTGGAGTAGATTGAGGTAGGAAAGGAAGAAATAAGACTTTCTATGTTTGCAGATGACACAATCTGACACAATCTGTATAGACTATCTGAAAGAACTGACAAAAAGACTCCTGGAAACAATAAGCAATTAATAGCAATGTTGTGGAATTCAAAGTTAATATTATACAAAAGTCCATCACTTTCCTATATACCAGCAATGAACAAGTGAAATTTGATATTTAAAAAAAAAATTTTTAATGTTTATTTTTGAAAGAGAGAGAGAGAGACAGAGCGTGAGTGTGGGTGGGGTAGAGAGAGGGAGACACAGAATCCAAAGCAGGCTCTGGGCTCTGAGCTGTCAGCACAGAGACCGATGTGGAGCTCGAACTCACAAGCTGTGAGATCATGACCTGAGCCAAAGTCAGCCGCCCAACCGACTGAGCCACCCAGGCGCCCGTGAAATTTGATATTTAAAACACAATACCATTTGCACTAGCACCCACAAAATGAAATACTTACATATAAATTTAACAATACATAGAGAAGATGTACATAAGGAAAACTATAAAACTCTGACGAAAGATATCAAAGAATCAAATAAATGGAGTGATATCCCATGTTAAACGATAGGAAGACTCAATATGATCAGGATGTTAGTCCTTCCCAACTTGATCTACAGATTCAATACAATTCCAACTGAAATCCCAGAAAGTTGCTTTATGGATATTAACAAATTGATCCTAAAGTTTACATAGAGAAGCAAAAGACCCAGAATAGCCAACACACCATTGAAGGAAAACAACAAAGTTGGAGGACTGACACTACCTGACTTCAAGACTTCGCTTAAAACTACAGTGATCAATGCCAACCTAATTTCCTAAGAAAAGAAGGATATCTGGGCTTATATTTTAGACCACTTCTCAAAGCTCTGTTAAGGTATAATTTGTATAAATGACATGCAAAAAAATGCACCTATCTGACAATTAGCAAAGTTAACAATTTGGTAAACTTTGACACGTATATAAAGTAATGAAACAATAAAAAAAAAAAAAGAAACTACAGCAATCAAGACAGTGTGGTACTGGTGAAAAAATAGACACATAGGTCAATGTAACAGCTTAGAAAGCCCAGAAACAGATGAAACAAAATCATATTATTTGTATATGCACCTTAAATGTATATACATGTGTATATATTCATGTGCATGCATTCAAAAGGAGAAAAAAACAAATGGATAACAACAGTCATCAATGTGGAGAAAAATAGCACTAGTAAAGCAGAAAAGGACTGCTTTTTATATTATATAATTCTGTAATATTTGAACTTATAAAAGAATTGTAGAATTATTTGTAAATACAAGTCTTAGTCAAACTACAAAAAAAGATTAGGCTATGTTTAGGTGAGTAGCATCAGTGATATTCTAATAAAAGCAAATGATTAAATGTTGGAGATCAATAAAATTCAAGTGTGACAATGAACCTTTCAATTTTAGACTGGGCTCTTGTTCTTCCATTTTCCCGTGATTTATCATCCTCTTTCTTGGGTGGAATTATTGTTGGTTCCAAACCAAACAATTCTTGAAGACGTCCATAAAGATCCGAACGATTATAGACATGAAATTCAAAGTCATTGACTGTGATGTATAATCTGGTTTCTGCCTTTGGATCTAAAGATACCAATTAAAAAAAAAAAAGGTTTTTAGTCAACTTTTTAAAAGCTTTAGTCAAAGGTTTTATTAAAATCATTCACAGCTAAACTAACTCAATTTATTTTAAACAGAATTCTATGATAAAGAGAATCTTAAATTTTTAAAAATATATAATTTATATAACACATAATTCATAAAAATATATAAACATATAAAAGTTTTTAAAGTATATAAAATAACAGAAAGAGAAAGAAAAAAGCTGATGTTACTATAATATTTCAATTTAGCATTCTAAAACAACCTGAATTTCTAAATTCTGTGTAATGACAGAATTTAAAGACTTCATGCTAAGAATAATAGCAAAGTGCCATTTACAGACTAAAAGTAAAATTTTATCCTAACAATAAAATTACAGTAAAATATAAATAGTAAAATGTTCAAAGCATGATGCATTTAAACATCACATTAGTATTTAAATTTTTACCTCATAGAAACTAAGACTTTTCATAAAAACTAGTTTATTTTTAAAAACCACACAATACTAAAACCAAGATCTTATAAACTGGAAACTTCAAATAATAATCTTCTCAAATAAAAGATATAATTACCATAAACATAAGTAACAAGAGTAATTAATAAATCCAACTACAAAAGAGATTAATGAAGCACTTGTTTCTCCTGAAGAAATAATCTAAGACAGTGCATCACAGGTCAACCAAAGATGGTCAGGAAAAAGGTACCATAGTCAGTGTTTTCTTTTGCATTCTCTTTTCTTATGTTATACAAGGGGTTTTTAGGGTTTTGTTTGTTTTTTTGAGAGTGCTTTTCTTAACCTTTATCCATTTTTCTCCCTATCAAATTCAACTGAAGGACAATTAAATTAGATATGATCAGTTAGAAGAACTATGGAGAACTGTTATTAACTGTCATTATAGTAGCTTACACTGTGGTTTATTTTTATTTTTTCAAGTTTTTATTTAAATTCTAGTTGGTTAACATACACTGTAATACTGTTTTCAGGAGTACAATTCAGTGATTCATCACTTACATATAACACCCACTGCTCACCAGTGCCTTCCTTAATACCCATCACTCATTTAGCCCATCCCCAGTCCACCTCCCCTCCAGCATCCCTCAGTTTGTCCTCTATAGTTAAGAGTCTCTTATGGTTTGCCGCCCTCTCTTTTTTTTATATGAGATATACACCTTTAGTAATGTACCAAATTTCACCAAAATTAATTTCTTCTTCAGTTAGCTAGCAAACAAAAAAGCATATGAAATGTCAAATACCCTAAATAAATATAAATTTTATTTTAAATAAACAAATGAAAAAAAACTATTATTCATACCTCAAAAATAAACTATGGAAAATGAATCAAAAACTTCCATTTTTTTAAATTTATTTATTTATATTCTAGTTAGTCAACATACAGTGTAGTATTGGTTTCAGGAGCAGAACCCAGTGATTCATCACTTAAATTTAACACCCAGTGCTCATCTCAACAAGTGCCTTCCTTAATGCCCATCACCCATGTAGCCCATCCCCTGACCCACTTCCCCTCCAGCAACCCTCAGTTTGTTCTCTGTATTTAAGACTCTTATGGTTTGCCCCCTTCTCTGTTTTTACCTTATTTCTCCTTTCCTTCATCAATGTTCATCTGTTGTGTTTCTTAAATTCCACATGAGTTAATTCATATATTTGTCTTTCTCTGAGTTATTTCACTTAGCATAATACACTCCAGTTCCATCCATGTTGCTGTAAATGGAAAGATGTCCTTCTTTTTTGATCACTGAGTAGTATTCCATTGTATGTATATGTGTGTGTGTATGTGTGTATATATATATCTCTTCTTTATCCATTTATCAGTCAATGGACATTGGGGTGCATTATCTTTACATAATTTGGCTATTGTTGATACAGCTGCTATAAACATTGGGGTGCATGTGCCCTTCGAATAACCATTTTTGTATTCATCCTGAATGTCTAGTAGTGCAATTGATGGGTCGTAGGGTAGCTTTATTTTTAATTTTTTCAGTAATCTCCATACTGTTTTCCAGAGTGGCTGCACCAGTATCAAAGGGTTCCCCTTTCTCTACCCTTGCCAACATCTGTTGTTTCCTGTGTTGTTAGTTTTAGCCATTCTGACAGGTGTGAGGTGGTATCTCATTACGGTTCTGATTTGTATTTCTCTGATGACGAGTGATGTTGAGCATCTTTTCACATGTCTGTTAGTCATATGGATTCTTCTTTGAATAAATGTCTATTCATGTCTTCTGCCCATTTCTTCATTGGGCTATTTGTTTTTTGGGTGATGAGTTTGATAAGGCCTTTATAGATTTTGGATACTAACCTTTTATCCAATATGTTGTTTGCAAGTATCTTCCCCCATTCTGTAAGCTGTCTTTCAGTTTTACTGATTGTTTCCTTTGCTGTGCAGAAGCTTTTTATCTTCATGCGATCCCAATAGTTCATTTTTGCTTTTATTACCCTTGCATCCAGAGACATAACTAGCAAGAAGTTACTGCAGCCGAGGTCAGAGAGGTTCTTGCCTGTTTTCTCCTCTAGGATTTTGATAGCTTCCTGTCTCACATTTAGGTCTTTCAGCCATTTTAAGTTTATTTTTGTGTATGGTGTAGAAAGTGGTCCAGGTTCATTCTTGTACTTGTCGCTGTCTAATTTTCCCAGCACCATTTGCTGAAGAAACTATCTTTTTTCCATTGGATACACTTTCCTGCTTTGTCAAAGATTAGTTGGCCATACATTTGTGGGGTCCATTTCTGGATTCTCTACTCTGTTCTATTAATCTATGTATCTGATTTTGTGCCAGTACTATACTGTCTTGATGATTACAGCTTTGTAATATAGCTTAAAGTCTGGAATTATGATGTTTCCTGCTTTGGTTTTCTTTTTAAAAACATTACTTTGGCTACTCAGGGTCTGTTCTGGTTCTGGTAAATTTTAGGATTGTGTGTTCAGCTCTGTGAAGAATGCTGGTGTTATACTGATAGGGATTGCACTGAATGTATAGATTGCTTTGGGTAGTATTGACATTTTAACAATATTTGTTCTTTCAATCCATGAGCACAGAGTGTTTTTTCATTTCTTTGTGTCTTCTTCAATTTCTTTCATAAGCTCTCTAAAGTTTTCAGCATACAGATCTTTTATCTCTTTGGTTAGGTTTATTCCTAGGTATTTTATAGTTTTTGGTGCAATTATAAAGGGATCCATTCCTTGATTTCTCTTCCTGCTGCTACACTATTGGTGTATAGAAATGTAAACAATTTCTGTACATTGATTTTATATTCTGTGACTTTGCTGTATTCATTTTTCAGTTCTAGCAGTTTTCTGGTGGAGTCTTTTAGGTTTTCCATGTAGAGTATCATGTCATCTGTCAAGAGTGAATGTTTAACTTCTTCTTTGCCAATTTTTATGCTTTTATATCTTTCTGTTGTCTGATTGTTGAGGCTAGGACTTCCAACACTATGTTAAACAACAGTGGTGAGAAAGGACATCCCTGTCTTGTTCCTGATCTCAGGGGAAAAGCTCTCAGTTTTTCCCCATTGAGGATGATATTAGCTGTGGGCCTTTTATATATGGCTTTTATGATGTTATGGTATGTTCCTTCTATACCTACTTTCTTGAGGGTTTTTATCAAGAAAGGATATGGTATTTTGTCAAATACTTTTTCTGCATCTATTGCAAGGATCATATGATTCTTTTCCTTTCTTTTATTAATATGATGTATCACACTGACTGATTTGCAAATAGTGAACCAGCCCTGCAGCCCAGGAATGAATCCCAATTGATCATGGTGAATAATTCTTTTAATGTTGAATTTGATTTACTAGTATCTTGTTAAGATTTTTTGCATCTGGGTACATCAGGGATACTGGCCTGTAATTCTTTTAGTGGGATCTTTGCCTGCTTTTGGAATCAAGATACTACTTGCCTCATAGAATGAGTCTGGAAGTTTTTCTTCCATTTCTATTTTTTGAAATAGTTTGAGAAGAATTGGTATTAACAACATTCATTTTTTACAGAGTTAATACTTTTAGTTCTATTCCAATCTAGATTTTTTCTTCATTATTTCCTAAGAAAATTGAGGGGGGAAAAAGTTAAACCTAATCCTTAAAAAAACAAAAAAACAATGTTTAGAAGCTGTAACTTTTCTGGTATTTTTAAAATAGCTCTTGACCTACGTTCCCTCCTATTTCTTCAGATTTATCACAGGATTAAAAACTAAGGCAACTCCTTAAACTATTACAGTCAAGTGTTTTGCCCCTTCTTCTTGCTGTAGGTCAAATTCTTAAAATAAAATAAAAAGAACAGGAAACACTGGATTTTAATACATTTGAAGTATTCTAAGACTTGATAGTAATAAACATCATTATCCATTTTTAAGTAAGTCATCAAACACCACCACTCATAAGGTTTAAACCTTTCCTTAGTAGTCATCCACAACCTCTTCCCAAAATGCCAGGGTCAAATATCCAGAAAAGTACTCAAATATCTCCAATTTGATAAGTTGACAGGTGACAGGTATCTCACACTTGGTATATCCAACCAAACATCTGATTTTCTCACCTGAACTTACTCGACAGTATTCCTCATCTTATCAATAACATGTCAATCTTTTCAATTGCTCAAGCCAAAAAAAACGCTCACTTTCTTTCATGTCCAGATAGTATCAGCAAATTCGGTCAGACTTCCTTTCAACATCCATCTAAAATCCAACCACTTCTCACCACTCTGGCCCAAGTTACCATCAACTTGCACCTGTTTTAATACAAAAGCCTCATAACTAGTCTCCCTGCTTTTGCCCTTATTCCCCTTATGCCAATGCCTTACACATTGGCCAGATCTTACAAAAACCTAACTGAAGTCATGTCACTCTTCCGTTCCCTCACTTTCTGATGGCTTCCCTTCCCACTTAGATTAATATCAAAGTCCTTTGAGTGACCTATAAAACCCATTCTCTTTGGAGTGCCTGGGTGGCTCAGTCGGATAAGCATCCAACTTTGGCTCAGGTCATGATCTCACAGTTCATGAGTTCAAGCCCATGAGGCTCTATGCTGATAGCGCAGAGCATGGAGACTGCTTTGAGTTCTGTGTCTCCCGCTCTCTCTGCCCCTCCCCTGCTCACTCATTCTTTCTCTCTCTCAAAAATGAATAAACATTTTAAAAAAACAAAAACAAAAAAACCGTTCTCTTCTCTCCTAATCTTCCCTTCAAATAAACTGGTCTCCATTTTGGTAATTAAATAGGAACAGAACAACCAGGAAATGTTCTTCCCCCAGATATTTACAACTCATTTCCTTACTTGTTTCATGTTTCTGTTTAACTACTCCCAATCAATGAAGCATTCCCTGATTTCCCTATGTAAAACAGTGCCCTCCCTGCAAACCAGAACTCCTATTTTACTGAATCTGTTTTTATTTTCCTCAATGCCATATTTTCCTCACCCATTCCTCAATGCTATATATATTTACTTGCTAATTACCTGAATCCCTCCCAACTTGAATGAAGAAAGCTCTGTAAGAGAAGGGACTTGTTTTATTCACTGTTATATCCCCGGTACCTATGACAATTCTCAGCACATAAAAGGATTCATTTGTATGAAATAACAGAGCATCTTACTACAAATCATACTCCTAAGTAAAACAAAAATATCCACAAATACATCGAGTTTTTGAAAACCCCACATGTAGAAGCATAATAACTACAATATGGAATATTCTTCTAGCCCCACATTGATCTATATAAGTAGGAATTAATTATTATACAATTCTTCAAGGTCATAAATTACTCAATCAAAATTTACCTCAAAACTCATTTAGATCATTTGTTTTCAAATTTACTTACAGAATAGTTTATCATGATTCCTGAATATAAATGCCCTGATCATTAGGACCATGCTATAAAAGCCACTGGATGAGCTGCAGAAGCAGCAATGGGGAAATTAAGAGTCTGGACTAGCTCCTAATTGGATCAGCGGTGATGAATAAACAAAGTGACCATATAAAAATGGAAACAGGATTCCTCTCAATTCATAACTAACTTTCTGGATATGTACAAGCAATTCTCTTCCTTCAATATAACTGACATGATATGAATGTGACTACATTAACTTAATAAGGACACCAAGGCACAAAGCTAGAGAAGATATTAGTCTCTGAGGGTATTCTGACAACACTGACAAACACTAAACATTTGACACTAAAATACTGGAAGAGCCCCTCAACAATACCTATCCTATGTACCCAACTTTTTTTGTATTAATTATTATTTATTGTAACTTCCCCCCACTAGAATGTAAACTCCACTAGAGAAGCATTTTTCCTATTGTGTTCACTATTACATCCCTGGTGCCTAAAATAATGTCTGATACATAAGAGGTGCTCAATAAATTAGTTAAATCATTAAATAGAAATAATGGGTTTTTTAAACTTTCAATTTATACTGAATTCTTTTTTTAAATAATCTTCCATTTCATCATGTAATACAATGTTCATAATAATAAAAGCAGCTCACCTCTATTGAAGACATGCTCTATCCCAGCCACTGTTCTAGGCACTCTACTCACCCAATCTCATTTAATCCTCACAGCAACCCTGGTAGTCAGAGCCCAAGACTGCAAGACTACAAACTAGTAGAAGAACCCAAGATTCTAAATACTGGGTCTTCACCACAAAATAAAATTACTTATCAATTATATTAATAAATGTAATGATGGTTTCAAAAAAGTTATTAATCCCTGAAAACAAAAATGTGTCAAGAATCCAGTTATTTCTTTGTAATTTTATGAAAAATTGATCAACAGTCAAACCTTAAATGCAGTATTTAAAACGGTTAAATTCTGGTAACACTAGATCTCTGAATGATATTTATCTCTCCTGGGAATCTTAAAAGCAGATTTTAAGTTTCATTTATTCTGATGACACTGAAAGTCAAAGCAAAAAATGTAATTTATATATAATTTAAGAAAGGTATAATCAGTTGACTTTTTAAATCTCATCTCTATATTAACATTGCTCTATCCTTGAAGGCAGAGATCTTTTTCTCACACTCCTTATCATCTAATATTTACATAGTGGACTCCCTGAAAGTATATGTTAATAAAATACTCAATTTGATAGATGTAAACTATAAATATAAAAGGCTCTTCACTTAATAAGCAGTTAATTTATGGAGAAAAAGGGTAAATGAATGTTGGGAAACTGCTTAAGTCTCCTGAGCAAACAGTTAATTGAGTCTTCTTGTTTTCCAAAGGGAAATTAGGAAAAAGGCACTTATTTAATTATGTAATTGGGACACATGCTATTTGTAGTAAAAAGCTATAGTGTGAAGTGCTGCCAAGGCCTTGTAATACTTTGAATCAATACTTAGTACAAAGATAAAATAGTCTACTGGCCTTTTAAAAATTGTTCAGGGGTTTCTATTTCCTTTAACAAACAAATAAGATTTAGATGCTACAAATTTAGAATACTCAAGTGTATTAAGCTAAAACTTCTAAGTGACACAATGACAGAAAGGGACATACTTTACTGTCATCCTTTCACTTCTTAGCAATGTAAGAACTTCTCTGGATAAGAAAGATATATCCCTCATTATTCAGATCGGTATTGATTTAAACACTGTATCATCACATATCAAGAAGCAATGGATCCTGCTTATTTTCCGAAAGAATGGCTTGAAATCAACTATCCTAAAAACCAAAATAAAGGTTTTTGATGGATATCCTCATCAATTGGTCTTTGGCCAACAACCAAATCACTAATTTCATGACCTAGGAAATATTTTACAACAAAAGCTATGGTAAACAAATCAGATCTGCTTTTCCTTTAAAAAAAAAAAAAAAGATTAAACTGAACAACTGACAACTTTAAATCTGCTCCTGGATTAAATTATCCCAGCCAAGCTCAATGACACAGAATTTCTATACTTGAACACTCCTCTTTTCTCCTAATAAAACAGTTCTAAAACTTCCTCATGAAAATCTTAGCCTTACCCACAGACAGACCTTAGCCTATCTCCTTGGAAGGCTAGTGGCAATTATCTATTCAGGTACACACTCCAATTAGACTTTCAAATTTTTCACCAAGAAATGTCAACTATCTCTACTTCCTGCTTAACTGTCAAAGTACATGGATCTGCCTTTAACCAGTAGGAAATAATATCTAGAATTAAGGTCTCATTAGTGAACATAATCCACCATTTTAATAAATTCCATAATACTGCCCAACTTTTTATCAAAAGCTTAGTTTGCAATCTATTCAATCCTCTACATACTATATTCTAAATTCTATCTCTGAATCATGCTAGATTAATAATGTACCTAGACCAAACTGCTTATTCCTACGTTGCTATTTGGCATTGTGTCTTCATTTTTTTTTAAGTTTTATTTATTTTGAGAGAGCAAGCATGAGTGGGGAAGATGTAGAGACAGAGAGAAAGAGAGAGAGAGATAGGGAGAGAGAGAGAATCCCAAGCAGGCTCTGCACTATCAGCACAGAGCCTGATGTGGGGCTTGAACTCACAAATGCAAGATGACGATCTGAGCCAAAACCACGAGTTGGACGCTTAACCAACTGAGCCACCCAGGTGCCCCTTATAACTTTACTTTTGAAACGTGTGACTATGAGCATCTTGAGAATATCATCCTCTGTAACAGAGAATTTCTTTTAAAAGCACTTGGAGGAGAAACTTCTTCGACCCTCACCAAAGCTGTGCTCCTCCTGATGAACAACACATAGATTTAAATGTTAAAATGTAGAGCAATCACTATCCAAATAACACCAGCATTCTTTACAGAGCTAGAACAAACAATCCTAAGATTTGTATGGAACCAGAAAAGACCTCAAATAGCCACAGCAATTTTCAAAAACAAAACCAAACCTGGAGGCATCACAATCCCGGACTTCAAGATGTATTACAAAGCTGTAATCAACACGATAGTATGGTACTGGCACATAAACAGACACTCAGATCAATGGAACACAATACAGAAGCCAGAAATGGACTCACAAACATATGGCCAACTAATCTTTGACAAAGCAGGAAAGAATGTCCAATGGAATAAAGACAGTCTCTTCAGCAAATGGTGCTGGGGAAACTGGACAGGAACATGCAGAAAAATGCACCTGGACCACTTTCTTACACCATACAGAAAAATATACTCAAAATGGATGGAAGATGTAAATGTAAGACAGGAAGCCATCAAAATCCTAGAGGAGGAAGCAGACAAAAACCTCTTTGACCTCAGCCACAGCATCTTCTTACTCAGCATGTCTCTGTGTTGAAACAAAAGCAAAAATGAACTACTGGGACCTCATCAAAATAAAGAGCTTCTGTACAGCAAAGGAAACAATCAGCAAAACTAAAAGGCAACTGATGAAATAGGAGAAGATATTTGCAAACGACATATCAGATAAAGGGCCAGTATCCAAAATCTATAAAGAACTTACAAAACTCGACACCAAAAAAAAACAAATAATCCAGTGAAGAAATGGGCAAAAGACATGAATAGACACGTCTCCAAAGAAGACATCCAGATTGTGAACAGACACATGAAAAAATGCTCAACATCACTCATCATCAGGGAAATACAAAGAAAAACCACAATGAGATACCACCTCACACCTGTCAAAATGGCTAACATTAACAACTCACGCAGCAACAGATGTTAGTGAGGATGTGGACAAGACAATCCCTTTTGCACTGCTGGTGGAAATGCAAACTGGTGTATCCACTCTGGAAAACAGTATGGAGGTTCCTCAAAAAATTAAAAATAGAACTACCCTACAACCCAGCAATTGCACTATTAGGTATTTACCCAAAGGATACAGATGTGCTGTTTCGAAGGGGCACATGCACCTCAATGTTTATAGCAGCACTATCAACACTAGCCAAAGTATGAATAGTCCAAATGTCCATCGACACATGAATGGATAAAGATGTGGTATATACATACAATGGAGTATTACTCGGCAATCAAAAAGAATGAAATCTTGCCATTTGCAACTACGTGGATGGAACTGGAGGGTATTATGCTGAGTGAAATTAGTCAGAGAAGGACAAAAATATATGACTCCACTCATATGAGGAATTTAAGATACTAAACAGATGAACATAAGGGAAGGGAAACAAAAAGAATACAAAAACAGGGAGGGGGACAAAACATAAGAGACTCTTAAATATAGAGAATAGAGGGTTGCTGGAAGGGTTGTGGGAGGGGGGGATGGGCTAAACGGGTAAGGGGCATTAAGGAGTCTACTCCTGAAATCATTGTTGCACTATATGCTAACTTGGATGTCAATTAAACAATAAATAAATTTAGAAAGAAAGAAAGAAAGAAAGAAAGAAAGAAAGAAAGAAAGAAAGAAAGAAAGAAAGAAGAAAGAAAGGTTAAAATATAGGAAAAACTATGAGCAAATAATTAGAATTTCAAATGTGATAACTAATAAAGTCTACCAACTTTTAACATCACTATAAGATGAGGTGTGTTATCTTTTCTATTGCAAGCACTAGCACACCAAAAATAAGAAAAAATAATTTAGATATTCTTTAATTTTTTTAATATTTATTCATTTTTGAGAAACAGAGCACAAGCGGGGGAGGGGCAGAGAGAATGGGACACAGAATCTTCAGAGACACAGAATCTGAAGCAGGCTCCAGGCTCTGAGCTGCCAGCACAGAGGCCAATATGGGGCTCGAACCCATGAACCGCGAGATCATGACCTGAGCCGAAGTTGGATGCTCAAATGACCAAGCCACCCAGGTGCCTCAATTTAGATATTCTTATATATTAAGATATAAAATATCCAAAAATTTTATTTCTATTCTTTATCAAGGACAATTACAAAGAAAACTGAGACACAGAAATATGTTAACATTAAGACAAAAAGAATCCAAGACACAAAAAACAGCATAGGAGAGCCAGTCTAGTAAGGGCTACTGTATGAGCTATTTATATTAATCTGGGATGTATTCATCAGAAGCAGTAATTACATTTTGCTATATCCTTTGAAATGAGGTAAGTTCATATCACTCCCTTTCTCAAAAATCTTAAATGGCAGAGACTCCCAGGTGTTCAATATCCTTCACAATACAGTTTCATCCCCTATTACTCCTGTATCTTATATTTACCACCAAATTGAGTTACTTTCTAATTTCTAAACACACCCCTGTTTTCCAACCTCAACACCATTGATTAAACCAGTTGTTTCGCCTGAGGTACACTCTCTTCTATTCCACCTCTGCTTGACATAATCCTACCCACTGTCATCATGCATGCTACTTAAGAGATAGGACTTTCACAACATTCTGTCTCCTAACATATGGGCATAACTTTAATCGTCATCACACCATGACCTTGCTGGGACCACATCAGGTGGGCCATACTAAAAATGATAACTTTGAGGACGGTATTTTTCCTCAACACACATTCACTGTTCCCTCTCTCCTTTAATGATAATTACTTATATGCATGTATATCCTGAAATAGATTTGAGTAACACCCAACTCCACCTTTTTAAATCCCCCCTTTCAGCTTAACACAAGGATCAGTAAAATGAATACACAATATCTGTTAAATAAGGTAAAGATTTTTATTAAAAGCTACCTCTTTTCATGAAGGACTTGGGTCAGCTACTCTTGACCACATCCATGTATTTTGATGTAAAGCAATCTACTTTAAGGAGATGAAATATTTCATGACAAAATTAAGCAATTATTTTCTTCAAAAAAAAGCTATTAACAATTTAAGATAGTATTTTGCATGTCTACGAAAATTCTAAAGTGGGCAATCTCATTAGGCTTAGCTTTAAGACTTGCAGTTGCCTCTGGATACTGCAAATTATCATATTCATTCCTCTCATAAGCTGCTATCAGTGTTTATATATAAGAATTTCCAAGAACCTACTTGGGCCATATTTGACAAGCGTGTTTTATAATATAAGCAGCACTAGACTAGAAGTCAGCAGACTTCAGTTTTCATTCTGGTTTTATCAGTTATTAATCACAGGAATTTCTGTTTTTCCATTTGCAAAATGTGGATTGTTGAGAACATTAGTTGCTTCCAAATTGATAAAGGATTTTGAGAAAATCAGTTGTTCCCTAATTGTGTTCCTTAGAATCCTGGGGTAAAAAGCATGGGGTAGTGGGAGGGGTTTTTTTCAAATGGGTCTACTGAACTCATATACCTATAATTTCATTGGTTCATAAGAACATCTTTAAAACACTGAAAAAAATTGAAGTCACTCAATCTCTGCTCAAAATTATCCAACAAACAACTCTAATTTTTAGAAAACTTTTTCCAGACACGAAATCTACCCATTATTTTTTCTAGTTATTCTATTTCATTAATTCTATAGATACCAAATTCTTATCAATTTATGCCAGTCATTTCAAGGTACATGATAGATTATGTTGAAGGGGGAAAAGCTTGTGGGAGCAAGGGAATGACAGTAAAAAAAAAAAAAAAAAAGACTAAAAGTGAAGTAACAATGAATTCAGAAGTAATTTAGGCTACCTCAATCCTGTGCTAAGTTTAAAAACTTTTGGAACTTTAATTTCCCATAGAAATAAAATTATAAATAACAGCAAGTTTCCTAAAGTGAACCCACCAAAAAAAGGAAAAAATTAATTGGGAAGTTCCAAAGTTCTGTAGAACCTAACCACCATTTCAGAATTGCAATGTGGGGTGCCAGAAACACCGAATGTGCTAACAGCTAAGAAAAGGTGCAGGAGTGTCATCATCTTCTGACACTATTCTCCAAGTCCCCACCTAAAATCTTCTAAAACAGTAGTTATCAGAGTATGGTCTGTGGACATTTGCAGGGATCTCAAGATCTATTCCAGGGACCGTAAGGTCAAAACTATTTTAATAGTATTATACAAAGATGTTTAACTTTTTCTCAATTACTCTCCCATGAATGGCAGTGGAGTTATTTTTAAAGGCTGTATTATACATGGTACTTCAACAGACTGAATATAAAAACAGATGAGAATCCAATTATCTATTAAGCTAGACATTAAAGTGATTTGCAAAATATAAAACAATACCACTCTTCTCATTATTTATTTTTTGTTTTTGGGTTTTTTTTTGTTTTTTTGTTTTTTTTGTTTTTTTTGCTTTGGAAAAGTTATTTTTCATAAAGTATGTTGTTTATTTTAGTAGGTACAGGGTTTATTATATTTTTTGAGGATGGTGCCAAAAGGAACTTTATGACTTTTTTTAAATTCAAGTAAGTTAACATATAGTATAGTATTGGTTTCAGTAGAACTCAGTGATTCATCACTTACATAGAACACCCAGCGCTCATCCCAACAAGCATCCTCCTTAATGCCCATCACTCATTTAGCTCATCCCCCACCCACCACCCCTCCAGCAACCCTCAATTTGTTCTCTGTATTTAAGAGTCTCTTATGGTTTGCCTCCCTCTCTGTTTTTATCTTATTTGAAACTTCCCTTCCCCTATGTTCATCTGTTTTGTTTCTTAATTTTTAATGAAATCAAAAATGTTTCTATAATTATCAGGTGTA
The DNA here is from genome assembly GCF_007474595.2 of Lynx canadensis. NCBI lineage: Eukaryota > Metazoa > Chordata > Mammalia > Carnivora > Felidae > Lynx > Lynx canadensis. Next base: position 102,598,399 of record NC_044306.2, read on the forward strand.
ATTTTGAATGCAATATGTATCTATATAAATTACAAAAATAAAAGCTCTTTGGGTTCCTCAGTAATATAGAAGAATGTACATATAGTTCCTGAGATCGAAAAGTTTAGGAACCACTATTCTAGGGAGTAAAGTCAAGGTCTACATTCCTTGAAGCTACTGGTATGGTTAACATCAAGTAGGAAGGTTAGGGGCACAGGAGCACTTATAGAGTTGTGAAATGAAGACCTAGGGAGAAAACTCTGAGATGATAAAATTTTGATGATTAAAGCAGAACCAGAAGATAGTCTAGAGCTTTCATGTCCTCTTTTCTCTTCACCCTTAGCATAGTAGATAAATGAAAATTAGTAACAGTGTAAGGCAGGAGTATGAATAAAGTCACAGAACCTGAAAAGCAGGAAAAGTGATTTAGTAGAAGGATTAAAGAGTACTAGGAAGTCCATTTTAACCATAGTATGGGTTAGATCCACAGATGTAATAGGAGGTAAAGCTATGCATAGGGGTAAGGGTCATACTGAGGATAACCCTGAATAAATAATATGCTAAAGTAACTAAATATAACCAGGCAAGAGGAAAGCTGCTGAAAGATCTCCAGACAACTGGTGAGAAAATGAGAGTTTTTAAATGCCAAAACTTTAAAAAATATTTTTATCTATTATAAAATGTGAAATATTTCAATGTCCATAAGTAAAAACACTCATCATATAATTAAAGATTTCAAATACATAAAAACATGAAGACTCACCATGTTGCTTCTGCTTTGGATTATACATTTTCCACCACCGAAAAATTATAAATCCATCTTGAATTCTATGCAAGATAAATTACAAAATAAAAACTTCAGTAACAATTTACTTAATTCATTTAATTAGTTGTTATAAAAGGCAAGCAATTGGTAATGAATATGAAAATACAGAAAGTTCTCAGTGGATCTCTGGTATACATAAATGTTTCATAATATCCCAGTTAAAAATAAGGAAAGAGAATTTGCATAGTCTAAATTACTCTATTTAGGTAAAATTTAATACCATATCACATGTAATAGGAAAATGATGTGCTAACAGAAAAAGTTTTTTTCTTCTATAAACGATATTTTTTTAATGGTGTAGAAACTATATAAATAAAAGGCCAAATCTTGAACGGGGAAACACTACAATGCTAATAGAAGCTTTTCAAGATACTTGTTCATCTCTACAATTATAAAGCACCTCATGCCCCAAAATGATGAACATAATTATAGACTCTCACCTTTTTACTTTTCTTTAAAAAATAATGTTAGAGTCACAAAGAAATTGTCTCTACTATTTTAAGTGAGGTGTGAGGGTTGACAAACCCTAGCACCTCTCAACTAATTCAAAACTTTCAAGTTCTATCTAAGTTAAGAAATCAAATGTTAGGAAATCACAAAAATAGAGTAAGCTTTTCTTTTAAGGCCTACAGAAGAATGTATTTAATATACTATTTATCATTTTTTATTATATTCAGATTTGTGTATCCTTCTTAAAGTAAATTTAGAGGGGCACCTAGATGGCTCAGTTGGTTAAGCATCCAATTCTTGATTTCGGCCCAGGTCATGATCTCAGGGTCATGAGATCAAGTCCCGCATTGGGCTCCATTCTGAGCATGGAGTCTGCTTAAGATTCTCTCCCTCCTTCTCCCTCTGTGCCTCCCCTGCTCTCTCTCAAAACAAAAAAATAAATAAATAAAATTAGAATAGCTAACAGACACTAAACAATTCTTAAAACGTATTACCTATAATACCTTAAAAATATTATCAGCATCCCTGATCCTTGTTTTATGTAACAAATGACCACCATGAATTCTCCAAGAAAAATGGTAAGGTAATTTAATGGCTCAAGTATTCATAATAGGAATGAAATGAGATTATTCATTCTTACAAGCTGCCTTTTGATAAACTTTTTGCCAGTCTGAACCTTAGCTAATTAATCTGATAAAAATATTTTTAAACATCAATTCACCGGATATGATTTACTGAAAAAATTATTTTTCTTTTTTTTTAATTTTATTTTTTTATTATATGAAATTTATTGTCAAATTAGTTTCCATACAACACCCAGTGCTCATCCCAAAAGATGCCCTCTTCAATGCCCATCACCTACCCCCCCCCCCCCCATCAACCCTCAGTTTGTTTTCAGTTTTTAAGAGTCTCTTATGCTTTGGCTCTCTCTCCCACTCTAACCTCTTTTTTTTCTTTTTTTTTTCCCCTTCCCCTCCCCCATGGGCTTCTGTTAAGTTTCTCAGGATCCACATAAGAATGAAAACATATGGTATCTGTCTTTCTCTGAAAAAATTATTTTTGATTTATGGTTTTATCTGAAGAAGTCATATTAAATATTATCAGAAAAAATTTACAATATTTCAAATTTAAGATGAGTTTTTTTTGTTTTTTACCTAATAGACATGTCTTCTGTAATATAATAGATTTCACGAACCATGACTTTTCCAGAAAGAACAGAGAAAGAGAAGGAGCCTGTTGTAGGAAAAACAACAACAACAACAACAACAGCGATTAATGGAATTGTTTTGATACAGAGTAGAGTACTTGAAGCTTAAAATAATCTTAGCATTCAATTTATTCAATAATTAAATGTTCTCTCCTGGCTCCCTCCTGATGTCCTTACAGCCTTACTAATTTTCTATCCCTCTCTCCTCAAATATAACAAAAAGTACAATAAGTACCATCACTATGAACTGAAACTGCTAAATACGCATATGAAGACATTAAATAGTTGCTCCATATGAATAATTCCCTTAATTACGCACAACTATTAAATAAATCCCAAAGCAGTGATAATTCACCATCTTTCTCCATTAATTTCTTTGATTCCAGGAACCATTGTCTCAAATTAGTGGAAGATGACTTATGTTTGAGGGAAATGTTATTTATATCGACCACTAAGAAGTATTCTAAGGAAAGTTAGGATGGTTCTAGTCAGTGACCTCTCAACCCTTTTTCCCACTGGTCGAGGGCTTTCTAAAACATATTGGTTCCTGATAGACCCTTGAATCTGAAAACTTCCCACTTATAAGTAGTCATTACTAAGTTAATAATGTGGACCACAAAATGAAATGCACAAAATGATTCCAACTTATAGATTTTTTTAAGTAGAGGTTACTGAAAGAAAAAAAAAAATAAAACGGCAAAAACTTCAGTGAGCATTAGAAACTTTCTTTGGATAGTAGTATCCTAAGAAATTTCTATTTCTATATTTTACATGTGCCTATATTTTTCCAATTATTTTAATAAGTATCTTTTACAAGCAAAAAAAAAAAAAATCCAAAAGTTACTATAGAAACACTTTAAGAAACAAGAATGAGATAAAGAACCTAACCAAGTGATCGTTTATCTTCTGTCATAGAGTGCTGTGTGAGAGAAATTCCAGTTAGGTTAACATTCATAAAACAAAGGTAATTTCTGATGATCACTTATAAAATATAAATTTATAATATAAATCTCAAGGTTATGCAGAAGAAAAAAATTCAGTGTTACTCAAACTTACCAATATGGATATACCCATGTTTGTATAATCTATTAAGAACCAATGTTAAAATAAGACCAACATTTCGAGAATTGTAATACGTGAGATAAATAATCCATCCACAGGACAAAATGGTAGCTGTTGGGAGAAAAAAATGCAAAAGAATCTCACTATAAGTTTCCTTTACAATCACTTTAATATCTTAATAAAAACTTGTTAGTAAAAGATCATTACATTCAGAAATGATAGGACTTACTTCTATATAGCAATATGTCCTCTTAGAATTTAATGCTTGGATTTTTAACACCAGATACTGATTCTACCTTATCCATCTTTTCTCATTTTTCCTTACGTATTAGCCAGAAAAGCACATATTCCAATCAGATTAACTAAAGAAATACTTCCTTTTTTTGTTTTCTTTCTCACTATTTTATACTGTTTTAGTTATTAAACATATATAAAGATGTTCTGGAAAGAGAAAGCCCTTATTTCTAAATATTCCGAAAAATGTCCACCTTTATTAGGCTAAAAGCTCATTCCCAAGCTGTGTCCTAAAGGCTACAGTTATTTTATTTTTTTTTTTTAAATTTTTTTTTTCAACGTTTTTATTTATTTTTGGGACAGAGAGAGACAGAGCATGAACGGGGGAGGGGCAGAGAGAGAGGGAGACACAGAATCGGAAACAGGCTCCAGGCTCTGAGCCATCAGCCCAGAGCCCGACGCGGGGCTCGAACTCACGGACCGCGAGATCGTGACCTGGCTGAAGTCGGAGGCTTAACCGACTGCGCCACCCAGGCGCCCCAAGGCTACAGTTATTTAAAAAGAATGAAAACCAATGATTTTTTTAAATCAGAGAAAAAGCAGTGTTTTTTTTTTTTTTTTAATCAATAGTTCCTGCTTTTTAATAAAAGGTAAAGAAGTGAGAGTTTTACTCTACATAAAGGCATATCTATATTAAACAGGCCACCTTATGCTATTTTGCTCTAATAGATAAGACAATAACCTACTTTTAAAGAATGCCAGTGAATATGCTACAGTAAATGGTATTTCAAATTTGACAATTTTTCATGAAAAGTTTATAGTCACTTACAGGATTCAGAATATTCCCACAAAGAACCTAGTTCATTAATATACAAAAATTAAAATGTGAGAAAGCAGTTTTTGATAATAACTTTCCTTTTACTTATTCACTTTAGAAGTATAACTATTTTCCAAATTAGGACAAAATAATGTAAAGCAATTTAACATGTATCACCATTTAACAACAGCACATTAAGTTCCTAACTTTTTAAACTTAAACTTAAACTTTAAACTTAAAAAAGTTATTTTAACATGGATAAAACCAAGCAGTCACGGAAAATCAAAATATATTTTCTCAGGGTAGCTTAGATTGACGGTAACAGCTCTGATGTAATAAGTGCTATGATTTGTCCGTAAATATTATTTCTAGAACAATTCTTTTGAAAAGTTATTTTGATGATATGTCATTGTATTTTTGTCTGTAAAAAGTGTCTTGGGGGGGCGGGGCGGGGGGGGGTTGGCACCTGTGTGGCTCAGTTGGTTAAGCGTCCGACTTCAGCCCAGGTCATTATCTCATGGTTCATGGGTTCAAGCCACATATCAGGCTGTGTGCTGACAGCGTGGAGCCTGGAGCCTACTTTGGATTCTGTGTCTCTCTCTCTGTCCCTCCCCTGCTCACACTCTGTCTCTCTCTCTCTCTCTCTCTCAAAAATAAATAAACATTTTAAAAAAAGTGTTTTGGGTTTTTTTATTGAAGTATAGTTGACACATAATATAATATTAGTTTCAGGTATACAAAATAGTGATTTGAATATGTCATTATGTTTTAAGTTTAAAAACATTTTGTGCTAATTTTTACTGTAAATCACTGTGTTGACAGCAGGTTACTGTGGGTCATTCGGAAAAACAAGAGGTATCTGCTAAGAAAGTATGCTTCTAGTATTATACAACCTGAGACTTGTGGCCTTTTCACTCTATCATGTCTCTCAAACCCCTTCAATATCATGAGGCCACTTAGTAAAACAGCAAGAGTAAATAGTCACTCAATGTCTTTCTGGGTGTTGCTGTTGTTTTTTCCTTAAGAAAAGGAGTTGTACACAACAGAAAAAAGTCAGAGAAATTCTAGGTAATAAGAGAAGACAGTGATAGGAAATAAGGAAGAATTCTACCATAATTAACCTAAAAGGTAATTTTCAATGCTGCTTTTATGAAGTTCTATTTCATATTAATATTTTGCATTTCATTTTACTTTTTTGGCTTTAATGAATGATTTATAATAGGGCACTTCTGTCAATTAGAAAAAATCAGAACTCAAAGTTTAAATCATAATTCCTTCTATATACACTTCACCTCTACCCATTTCCTTACACGTCCTGTGGTGTCATGAAAGAAACATAAGCATGCACTCAGAAAAAAAGGAGCTATGTAACCTGTGTAAGTTATTTATTTTTTTTTAATTTTTTTTTCAACGTTTATTTATTTTTGGGACAGAGAGAGACAGAGCATGAACGGGAGAGGGGCAGAGAGAGAGGGAGACACAGAATCGGAAACAGGCTCCAGGCTCTGAGCCATCAGCCCAGAGCCTGACGCGGGGCTCGAACTCACGGACCGCGAGATCGTGACCTGGCTGAAGTCGGACGCTTAACTGACTGCGCCACCCAGGCGCCCCTGTGTAAGTTATTTAATCCTTATGGGCCTCAATTCTCCAACATGTTAAAAGGAAAAGAATAATACCTACCTTAAGTCTTCTCCGAGCATTGAGATAACATATGCAAAATGTCAGTGGTATGTGGCACACAGAAGATATACAATAAACATCATTACCCTCTTTTTCCCTCCTTACCCCATCTTACCCTTTCTATTTTCGCCTCTACCTTTCTAATTTTTATGCTAAAATTCAAATCCACAAAAACTTTCTGCGCAGTAACAGCCCACAATATTCTCTTCCTCTTATTAATATTCATTCATTCATTCATTTTCCCTCCCTCTCTTTGCCATTGATTTATACACTGTTTTGTATTATTTCTATGTACCTAGAAAACTGCTGGAGTATTAGCCCCCAATTTGTTTTGTTTTTTTTTTTTTACTGGCAGAGCCCACTGTTAAGTGTAAAGAGTAATGAAAGAGATGAGATTAACTAGGCATATACACTCTTATTTTGCTATAAAAACATATTTACCATAGGGATTCATCATGATAAAACAAAAAAAAGTGTGTGTGTGTGTGTGTGTGTGCGCGCGCACACGTGCACGCACTGAGATGGGGTTTGGTGAAGGAGCGGACTTGCGACAGGAAAGATAAACTAATTGCAATGTCTTTCTTCTCCTCCCACCTCCCCTAACTCACACAAAAGGAGGCAACCTAAGAAAAAGAGCCCTCTAGAGCACTTGCCAGAGCAAATATTCATAGAAATACAGATTGAAACCTTTTTTCCAAAAAATAAACGAATGGTAGTGTAAGCATTTCAACTTCAGCTAACTACTGCTTAAAATGTGACAATTGTTAATCCGTACATAAAAAACAAAGTACAAGAAAATATATTCTACTTACCAACAAGGAGCCAAACAACATTGGAATTGTGTTCTGTAAGAAAATCTTCTAATTGAGTGATACTAGGAACAATACTCTCATTCTTCCTTTGATCCATTACTGAAGTTTTTCCAGAGCAGCATCTAAAGGCCGAAGAGTTCAAATATTAAATTTAGAATCAGAGATTTATTAAACTGCAAAGGAAATCATGTAAGAGAGGAAAAAAGGTAAATTTAATAAAAGTAAAAGTTCATAAGGTATAAAATAAAAGAGAAGCTTAAGGGCCAGATAGGAAAATGGAAATAGTTTCATTACAAAAATCTTTTAGAATTTTACTTTGCTGGTGCTTTTTAGTGTTATGCCTTCTGGTGTATTTTTAATCTAAATGAAAGTTGATATACTGAATTCTTGATTAAAAGAATTAAAGGATGGGCACCTAGGTGGCTCAGTCAGTTGAGCATCCTCCCAAAGACACATAACTTGAACTTAATCTATCTTGCTTCTCTCTCTCCCAATATATTATGATCAGTAAGGATTGTTTTATTTATCTTTGTATCCATAATACCAGTGACAGTGCCTTGAACACAGCCACTGTTTTCAAGTATTACATCATTTTAAATGGTATTTTTATCTATTATGTAAGAAAATATCTGACCTACATGTTTTAAGACAAGCTCTCTCAATATTTTCTTTTTTTTAATTTTTTTTTTAACGTTTATTTATTTTTGAGACAGAGAGAGACAGAGCATGAACAGGGGAGGGGCAGAGAGAGAGGGAGACACAGAATCGGAAGCAGGCTCCAGGCTCTGAGCCATCAGCCCAGAGCCCGACGCGGGGCTCGAACCAGCGGACCGCGAGATCGTGACCTGAGCTGAAGTCGGAGGCTTAGCCGACTGAGCCACCCAGGCGCCCCAATATTTTCTTAAAAAAATTTTTTTTGATGCTTATTTATTTTTGAGAGAGAGACAGAGACACAGCGCAAGCAGAAGAGGAAACACAGAATCCAAAGTAGGTTCCAGGCTCTGAGCTGTCAGCACAGAGCCTGATGCAGGGATCAAACCCACGGGCTGTGATATCATGACCTAGAGCCGAAATCGGATGCTTAACTGACTGAGCCACTCAGACACCCCTCAATATTTTCATGATTCATCTATATTCTCTTCATTCTTCCTGAAATCCATGATATTCAAAACTGCTGTCTACATTAAAATAGAAATTGTGGCAATTATTATTTTTAGTGACAAAGAAAAACATGAAAATGTGAAATAGCTCAAGCAAACAGAGCATAAACTAGAGATTTATCAAAGTTCCTAATTTAACACCACCACTACTACCACCATTTTAGGAAATACCTTTCCAAAATTATTACTTTTCAAAGTGAATTACCTGTAAAATCTTTTCAAATACTACATTCAAACTATTTTATTTCTTTCTCACTGGCATAAAAAAATCAAATTATCAAACATCTAATACTTACATTAACACTTTTAGAGACAGAATTCAAAATCTTAATTTGGTCTTTCAGAAATGGAGGTCATCCCACAAATTAGTAGGAAAAAATATAAATAATATGATAGGCAAATGAACAAAATATATAAGTAGGCAATTTACAGAGAAAGATAGTATCACTAAACATTGGGACAATCACCCAATAGTGATATAAGTAAAAATTAGAAAGACTGTAAACAACTACTTCAGCAAAAGTATGGGAAAATGGGCATTCATACACAGTTGGGGAGTAAACTACATTTGGAAAGAACAATTTATTCAAATACTGTAAGAATGTGTATACTTTAACTCGGACAGCATTACACAGTGTACTGAAAAATTTGAAAAAATATATCAATTAATAGGAAAATAATTAAATAGTTAAATATAGTATACTTTACTGGGAAATAATATGCAGCCTTTCTAAAAAAAAAAAATGAGATAGCTCTATATGGGCTGATACACAGAAAAGTCCAGGATATATGTAATGTTAGCAGGGAAAGAGCAAGTTGAGAAACAAAATGTATAGCATTCCACTTAATGTTTAAAAGAAAAAAGACCAGGGGTGCCTGGGTGGCTCAGTCAGTTGAGCATCCGACTTTGGCTCAGGTCATGATCTCACAGTTCATGGGTTCAAGCCCCGCGTCGGGCTCTGTGCTGAAAGCTCACAGCCTGGAGCCTGCTTCAGATTCTGTGTCTCCCTCTCTTTCTGCCCCTTCCCCACTCATGCTCTGTCTCTCTCTCAAAAAAAAAAAAACTGAATAAACATTAAAAAAGACTATCCATTATGTATATTACATATAGACACCATATATATACACACATATGTATATATGTGCACATATATGGAGTGTGTGTATATATACGCACTTTTTTAAATCAGCAAAAACAGTGAAGCCATATTATCGTTACCTCTAGAGAGAGCATTGGGAAAGACTTAGGAGGAAGGAAAAGAAACAGTGAAACAGGACTTCCACTTTTACTCTTGACACTTAGGTACTGTCTAATATTTTACAATTGGCATATAATACTTCCATAATTTAAAAAGAAAAAGGGAGATTTGGTAACTAGAAGATAGGAAATGACAGGTGAGAGACTTTTCTTGCCCAAGCATACATGTATTGACCTCTTCTTATAACCAACCAAGAAATAGGTGTCTCCCAACCCCAAAATAACAACTCAGTCATCTGTCATTCTAGCATCATGTCTTTCTTCAGTGCTTAAATACTTAGCTTTTTAAAAAATTAAAGTGCAAATACTGAGCAAACTCAAACTTCATCACAACATCAGAAAGATCACCTTAGCATGAATTATTTGAATTGACAGCCTTGAATATAAGAATGGAAGGAATATATACTGTTCTAGAAAGGGGAGACAAGTAAGTTTCATCAAGAAAGGACATAAAGAACATTAAGAGAGATTGGGGAAGAGAGAAGGAGGAGGCAGTCATCAAAGAAAAAACAGTAGAATCCAAAGATCCTGCTTCAGACTATATTGTTCCAGAAACAGGACATTATGTGGATTGAGAGCATGGATTCTATACTAGACTAAGTTAGAACTACCAGATCTAATGTTATAGCTGTGTGACCATGGGCAAGTTACCTAACCATTCTGTGCTCTATTCCCTCATCTGTAAAACGAGAACACTAATAGTACCTACCTGACAGAGGTGAATAGTGAAAACTGATAAATCATGTATGTAAACCATTTAGAATAGCACCCAGCACATAGTAAATAATACACCATATAAATGTTTGCTGATTGCAACCAATGCTTTTGGTGTCTTGCCCACATACTGTTAGCATTCATCTCTACACAAGATGACTGCTCATTTGGAACAACCGAATACTTTACTGAGGGCTGCTTTTGGACTGCAGAAACATGCTCAGCTTATACTCAGGGCAAGCCAGAAATGCCAAAGAGGTAACATCAATGACGGCTAGGAAAGTGGTGGATACACAACTGCAGCTTCTTTGTTCTTGATTTGGGATAACTCTGAGGCATAGTATTTTTTTAAGTTTACTTATTTATTTTTGAGAGAGAGCAGAGGAGGGGCAGAAGGGGGCGGGGGGGGGGGAGGGAGAGAGAGAGACTTCCAAGCAGGCCCCACGCTGTCAGCACAGAGCCCAATGCAGGGCTCAAACTCCCCAACCATGAGATCATGACCAGAGGTGAAACTAAGAGTCAGACGCTTAACCGACTGAGCCACCCAGGCGCCCCTGAGGCATATTCCATTTGGTTTCCCAAGAGTTCACCAATGGTAGTGAGCTCCAGATGCCCACAGTGGTAACTGCTAGGATAATGCCCTTTACTGACTTCAATCCCTTTCCTTTCTTACTTCCCCATTCTCCTACCAGTCTTTCCTACGATCACTTCTATACTTGAGTCCTTCCTTATCCAGGTATTGGTTCTAGGAAGACCTAAACTAAGGAACTATTTTTTTGTTTGTTTGTTTGTTACCAGTCCTATTAAATCTGAGGATAGCTTTCTTTTACATGAAAAATGATTCTGTACTTTAAAGAGATCATAAAAAATAAATAAATAAAATTAAAAAATAAAATAAAGAGATCATAAAACCATACCATTTAAAGGACACAGTGTTAAATATTTAATATCTTTTAAAAGTTTGGTTTAATTCAGGGTGTGTGTGTGTGTGTGTATATATATATATATCATGTATTATATATATATATATATATATATATATATATATATGACAGAAAGAGAAACATTTCCTTCATCTGAACAGGAAGAAAGGAAAGGAAAGACCAAGATATGGGGAGATCTGGTGATAGAAAGATGAAAGAATCTGATGGCTTCCATAGATTTTTGAAAAATCAAATTCAGGGCGCCTGAGTGACTCAGTTGGTTAAGCATTTGACTTCGGCTCAGGTCATGATTTCGTGGTTTATGAGTTTGAGTCCCTCATCAGGTGAGCTCGAGCCCCTCTTCAGGTGAGCTCCATCCACTTCTTTTTCTTTCTCTCTCTCTCTCTCCCCCTCCCTCATGGGATATTCTCTCTCTCTCTCTCTCTCTCTCTCTCTCTCTCTCAATAAAAAAAAAAAAGTCAAATTCATATTTATCTAAAATCTCTTCTATTTCATTTTTTTTTTTTTACTTATTACTCCAAGTTTTTTGGCACTAGTCCCATAACTTCTACAGTACCTGTTCCTTTTCTATTTTTCTTAGTTTTTAGCTTTTAATTTGTGTTTGTGACAACTGTAAGAAGAATGACCCTAAGTGGTTGGTGAAAGAAAATAATGAATAAGAGGGCCTTCATCACCACAGCTTACCCCAAGTCCCCCAATTCCACCCTACCTCAGCAATAATTATTTATCATCTCAGAAAAGGGGTGAGTGGGAGGAACTGGAGGATCTGTGCACCTGCCCACAGCTTGTCAAGAAAACTTCACTGCACTGGTTAGTTTACCTTCTTCCAAAAGAAGAGATATCATCCCATAATTTGACACAGGATTTCAGGTATAAGGTTTTCCTATATCAGGTTTAAACTGGAACAAGTCTATATATAACATTACCTATGATGTGAAAAGATCTGGTTATGAAGAGACAGAGCTTTCTTGGGTACTGTCATGGGAAAGTAAATACTGATTTAGATTTTTTGGAACAACATAGTTAAGACAGTTGCTTGATAATGTTGAGCTACTTTTTTGTTTATTCATTCAATAAATATTTATTGAGCTTAAAAATTCTGTAATACAGCTAAGAATTCTGAGTATTAAGTACAAGATTTGGAATATTTACAATAACCTTTTTAGTACGATGTCTGGAAATATAGAAAATACTAGAAAAAAAAAAAAGGCTGTTTGAATGAATACCTGTATCTTAGCAGTTATCGTACCATATTACAATCATTACTTTAGAAGTTTGTCTCCCCTGGTAGACAAATGTTCTTAAGGATGGGTTTGCCCTACCCATTTAAGCGTAATATCTAACCAAGTTCTGTATACAGAAGTCTCTCAATAAATACTTGTTTCAGAAATGAATGAAATAAATACATCATCATGGAAGTACATAATTATGAGCTATCGCCAAAAGTATTAAAAAAAAAAAATGATAAGTGAGTATTCCAATGTACCCAGAGCCAAAGAGATTCCTAAGTGATCTTTTTCACTCTCAAGAAAATCTGGTTTTCATTTGCTTGAGTTTAAGAAGAGGATATTCAACTTTTTAACAACCCAATTATGTGAAAAAAGTTTAATCAAATCTCATGCAACAATGAAATCACAATTCTTTGTATAAAAAGACAAATCACAATTCTTTGTATCTTCAGACCATCATATTAAAATTCTCTGCATTTAATTATAGTTCCTTTTCTAAAATGTTTTTATTGTACTGTATTGTATTGTATTGTATCTTAATTTGAGAGAAAGAGAGAGAGAGAGAGAGAGAGAGAGAGAGAGAGCGCAAACACACAAATGCACGAGCAGGGGAGGGGCAGAGAGAGAAAAGGGAGAGAATCCCAAGCAGGCTCTGAGCTGTTAGTGTAGAGCAGGGCTCAGAGACCGCGAGATCATAATCTGAGCCAGTATCAATAGTCAGACACCTAACCAACTGAGCCACCCAGGCGCCCTCAGTTCCTTTTCTATAAAAGAAACTGCATGAGTTTTAAAAGTTGGAAAATAAATGAACTTTACAGCTCTCCTCTGAACTTCATCAATATTCATATTCTCTCTACCATCAGGTAAAATTAAACACCTATTAGGACAAAGCACTTACCCTTGGCCAATTTTACTGATCTACAGTAACTGTTACAGAATATATACACTTACTTGAGAATTTTTCAGTTACTGTTTGATTTCTGCTCATATGTAACAAATTATCTGGAGATAACTTTTGTAAAAGTTCCCCATTTCAAAGTCATTTATGTCCACCTTAAAATTAAGAAGCCAGATAACTGACCCAAATATCTAAGTAAATACCAATAAAAATGAAATGTCTGAACAGACTGCTCATCTCTACTATGACATAATGACATCCCAAAACAAAATTAAAACTTAAATCATATCATGACAACATTTTTATCCAAAATGAAGTTTCAAGGATGATTAGAACATTTGAGCTATTCATTTAAACACTGACCATTCACCAATCTAAAGGTAAACGGTCTAAAACACATGACTTTCCAATTCCATGATGCTTCATAAATAAAGTATATAAAATAGGGAAGTACTTACTACAACTAATATCTCACATAAAATAAATATGTAAATTTTACATTACAAGATAGTAATGGAATATATTAACAAGGTTGTTATTACCCATTAAACATAGAGTTTAATCAGGATACAAGGCTTTAAATTCCACCATCCATCCCTTCAAGGGGAGTATTAACCAATATTATCTCTTAAAATTCAAAATAAAGCAAAAATCTATAATGTCCTATTCTGTTCATTTAAACAAACAAGATAGACAATTATCCTCTTAAGTTAGACCAGGTATATAATTATCTCTACCGAGAAAGTCATTCCAGGTTCCTTTCAGTCCCAGGATTCCAAGTGCAACAAACACAATTCACTATTAACTAACTCCAAAACCCAACAGAATTAAATGGTAAAATAACATTCTATCAGAAATAACAGAAATCATCTGGCATACTGGAACTAGGCTTTACAGTCAGATTTGAAATGGAAAGCTTGCTCTACCCCTTTAATACCTTCCTTAGCTGTGAGATAGCTTGAGCAAGTTACTGAATCTCTTTGAGCCTGTTTCCAAATGGCCATCTCTTCTCTGAAGAGATGCTCAAGGCATTAAAAACATGAAGCAAACAAGCTAACATACAGTGCCTGACAAGAAACACATTACAGCAGTGGTGCTAAGCTACTATCATTAATGTTCTTTAAGAAAAAATCAGCTCAACAAAAAAGGTGAAAGCTAAAAAAAATAAATAAAATGCATAGCAGTAGACAATGATTGAAATGTATTTCATTCCTTACAATATATGAGAAAAATACATATATTTAACTAAATAACAGAATTTTATAACCAAAAAAATTAGTTGGCACAAATAACAATCAAGAAATTAAGTTAATATGAATAACGTAGTTCTACAAGTAACAGTGAGTATGATATGATTCTTAGAAGCAGATCAAGTACCAAAATACACTAGTTACCAGGCAACTATTGCTAAAGAAATATTCAGATATGGTAAGTGACAATTCAAACACTAAAAATCTGCAAACTAAACATACTTTTTAATAACGTAATCTATGCTACAAAAACTGTTCTTTATGTTATATATGAAAGAATTTTTAACATCTCAGAAATCATATCATTCAACAAAAATGTTGCACTTTAGCACACCTCACTGCTATAGACAGAAATTTATGCTGGTTTACCTAAATACTTATTAAAAGCAAAACAAATCTCTTAAAAATCTGTAGAAAACATATCTATTAATAGGGTAAAAAGAACAGACTTCAAACTCTCCAAACCTAGAAGAAACCATGATTCTTAAATACACAATTCACTTTTAATAATCCACCAGAACTAATTTCTACCTTCAACATATTCCTTGATATGGTCAGCAATGCAAAGAGCTCAATAGTAACTGCCAAGTGAAAGATGTAATCCACCTACTTTTACTTCCCATTCACTGGTTGTGGGGTTTTGTCTTCATTTTGTACTGACTAGTGAACACATTCTGCAAGTTTCCTTTTTTTTTTAAGTGTTTATTTATTTTTTGGGAGAAAGAGAAAGCACAAGCAGGAGGGGCAGAGAGAAAGACAGAAGGAAGACAGAGGGAAACACAGAATCCAAAGCAGGCTCCAAGCTCTAAGCTGACAGCAGCAAGTCCGATGCAGGGCTTGAACTCATGAAGCCTGAGATCATGACCTGAGCAGAAGTCGAACACTCCAACTGAGCCACCCTGGTGCCCCTCCTTCAATTCTTTTAATCAAGAATTCAATATGTCAACTTTGATTTAGATTAAAAATACACCAGAAGGCATAACACTAAAAAGCACCAGCAAAATAAAATTCTAAAAGATTTTTGTAATAAATCTATTTCCATTTTCCTATCTGGCTCTTAAGGTTCTATCTTCTACCTTATGTCACTTCAGTCAGAAACCCTCCCAAATACATGTTCAAACTATTCACCCAACCAAAAAGGGTCTTTGGATGTGGGGAGAGGGAGAAACTTGTCACATGTGTTTACCAACACTCTCCTCACATCAAGTTCAAAGAAAACGTTTTCTTATTAGTATGTTGCTACCCTAAGAGCCCACAAGATTCATTTAACAGCCAATTCCTGTGAGCTGATGATATTGCTACAACTGAAACTGAACTTTCATGTAAGTAAAACAACAACAAAGAAGTCTGCTTTGGGAAGTTTTATGTGGATATGACCCATACAGTACTACTGGTGATATGAGACACAGCATTTTAAATGGATATGAATAGAAATATACTTTACGTATACATAAAAGGTGACCAAGTACAAACAGATCAATAATCTAAAATTCAGACTTTAAACATTTGGTCAATGTTCTCTTACCCTTTGAAACATTCATTCCATGGTATTAATTCACCATTAAAATGATAAAAATATAGCTATCATAACAATGGCTACAACACTTATTCAAGGTTTGCTGTGTGCTAGACACAGTGCTAAACACTTTATGTGCATTTACTCATCTAATTGTCACAAATAACTACTCATTAACAATTCCCCATTTTAAAGACGAGAAAACTATGGCACTGAGAAGCTAAGCACAAACACAGCTAAGGCCCCAGTAATTATCTCTTAGTTCTAAGTTTCGTTATATGAAAAATGAGATCCTTCCTCCCACCTCTACATTTAGAAGCTAATATGAATGCTACCAAAATTCAAATTTTGGCATAAAAAATTCATATTTTTCCAACTATGGCATTTTTTTTAACCTAAAATGATTCTCTATTAAGGGTCAACAAGCACTTTTTTTAAATAACCCTGAGTGGTAACACAAGTTGTGCAGCCTGATTAGCAGCAAAAAAGGCCAAATTATAAAGCGAACCAAAATCTAACTTAACCACCTCCCACTCCTCTAGAACCTCTCTCTCACCTGATCATAAAGGCTATTATTCACTGACTTTTAAAGAGCTTTTTTGCCCCTAAAGAACTTGACAATTGATAAAATGTATGGTAGTTTTAAAATGTCCAAAAACTCTTTAACATTACTCCCTTCAAGAGGTAGAACTTAATTCCCCTCTCAGGTGTGGGCTGGACTTAGTGATACAGCTGTAAAAAGAGTATGTCAGGAGCAATGGTGTGTAACTAAGTCAAAACTGGCATCACAGCTTCCTCCTTGTTCTCTCTTGGATCATCTGTTCCAGGGGAAGCCAGATGCCTTGTTAGGACATTTAAAAAGCCCCAGACAGATCGGCATGGTGAGGCTTTGAGGCCTCTAGCCAACAGACATGTATGTGTGCCATCATGGAAGCAAATCCTTCTGCCACAGTCGAGATGACTGAAGTTCCTGCCAAGATTTTGGCTGCAACCTCATGACAGACCCTAAACCAGAAGGACTGAGTTTAGGCGCTTCCAAATCCAGACTCACAGAAACTAAGATACTAAATATTTTAAACCATTAAATTCAGGTATAATTTGTTACTCAGCAATAGATAACTAATACAAAGTATGTGAAAAGTAATTTTGCAAGATAACTACAAGTTATCTCTATTCTGACAGTTCATACCGGTCATGTTAAGCTAAACTAATGCACTCTACTCTCCTCCAACTTACCAAAAGATGAGGAATCAGCAATAACACACCAAGAAGATTACCAACCCATGAATGAACCATTTCCTCTCTCTACTTTAAGCGAGAGTCTCCTGCATGGACTCTGTGGAGCAACCCCTACCCTGCTTCTACATATTCATCTGTATCCGTAATCATCACCATCTCCTTAACTCCTGTCTCAGAAGTCTATCTAAAGCACCCTTGACCTGCATCCTCATTTTCCATCCCTTCCAGCTTAGTCAGTGACCTTGCTTCACTAATTATTGTCCCTCTCTCCTCTATCTTCAAATTTTATTTTTGATGTTTTTTTATCCTCAGCAAATAAAGATTATAAATCATATCACTCATACCTTTAAAAAACAAAAACTCTCAAACTCATATATCTAGCGATCCCCTCTCTATTCAACTTAGAATCAAACTTTCTGAAATAGGTAAATGACAGTACCTATTTCAATTTCCTTATCTCTTACCAGTGTGAACTGGCTCCATCCATATAATCGCTCTTGCTCAGGTCAACAACTTTTTAAAAATTTTTTTTTTAACATTTATTTATTCTTGAAAGAGATTGAGAGAGAAAGAGAGAGAGAGAGAGAGAAAGAGAGAGAAAATATGAGCGGGGGAGGGGCAGAGGGAGAGAGGGACACATAATCTAAAGCAGGCTCCAGGCTCCGAGCTGTCAGCAGAGCCCGATGCAGAGATCATGACCTGAGCCAAAGTCAGATGCTTAACCAACTGAGCCACCCAGGTGCCCCAACAACTTCTTGACATGTCTGATAGATACTTTCTTTGTCCTCATTTTATCTGATATCTCAAAGGTGTTTAATACTCACTCCTTTTCTCCAAACTCAGTTCTTCCACTGACTTCTGTGATTCTCCTGCTTCCTTATCCATTCATTCATCTCCTTTGAGGTGTGTCTTCCTTCCAGGATAGGGATTTATTAGTCTTCCCTATCCGCATTTCTTTTCTTTTACTCTACATTTTTTCCCTGAGTGATCTCATCTAGTCACATTGCTTTTAACCATCATCTATAAGCTGAGACTCCAAATTTTATATCCCCAGCGGGGTCTTCTTAACTAAGATCTATATCCAGCTTCCTAATGACATTTCTTGGAAGTCACAGATGCCTCATAACAACAGCCCCACAACCATGTTCCCCAATCTATTGTTCTTCCTATACTGCCTCAGCAAATGGTCCCAGAATCCACTCAGTTTCTCAAGCCAGATATCAGATATCAGTTCCTTTATCCTTCAAATGTTTATTATACATTTATTATGTGCTTGCATATGAAAGTAGCTAAAAATTACCCGGACTCGACTTTCTCTCAAGCCCAAAATCCTACTCAATACATCTCCTTTGCATCTGTCTAATCCATCTCCATCTTTAATTCCCATTTGCATCTCTGTACTTCTGGTTCTCATTTGCCACCTGAATTATTACAATGCCTCTTATGATCACCACTCTGCCAAACTCATCACCCTCCAACTCATCACCAGACTGTTGCCTGACCATGTCACTTCTATTCGTTATATATAAATTGCCTGAAATTTTCTCATATTAAAGAGTTAATTTTCTTAACCTCTCAAGAAATTTTTGAAATTCTATCATTATCTTTAACATGAAAAAAAATATGATGAAATGAAGTCTAGAAGAATCCTAGTATCCCACTGTACCTTAGAGTAGCACTAGCAGAGTACCTTCCTTTATTAACTAAAATTATGAAAGATTTATTATAAATACAAACATTTACCATATGGGCAGTTTTCTAGTCTTTTATATAAACCAAAAACACCTTTGCACATAGAAATAAAAAAATGTATGATATTTCACAAAAATATTACCTTCCAGGCAAAATTCACTACTCTAGTATTCTCAAGGGCCATGATGAACACTAATACTAAAAGCCTGAAATATGGTACTCAATAAATATTGATGAAATGAATTAAATATTTCTTCATCGTGTTTAACTGTGTCTTCTACTAATCTCCATAGAACTCATAATATAAAATATACTTGACTTCAACATACCTAGTATCCTGTGAAGAACAAACCAAAGTCAACTAATTTTCTTCATTTATTTTTAAAGCCTTTTATAACATGGGCATGAGCAAGAAAAAGAAAAAAAAATGTTAACACTTGATAGAGAATTAAGCCAAAGCTTCCCTTGGGTTTCTCCTCCCAATACACAAGCTAAGCACACAACTTAATTGTCAATCAGATATCAACAATTCAAAAGTGAGGTAAGATGAATGGCAGGTCATGTTATATACTGCCCCAACCTTCACTCTATGACCATTCAAGCAGCTTAAAACACAACTGAAGCAGAAAGTCAGATTTCGTCTATCTCAGCTTTAATTGGAAATTATTTTTTTAAAAACTTGGCCAAAATATTTACTCAATTTTTTTCCAGAGTCTGCAGTGTTGTTTTTCTTTCTCCTTGTCTTCAGAAGGCCCACCTGCAGCGTTTCATCTTAACAAACCTGAAAAGAACATTTTAACCAATTATAGAAGATAGTTTGGCTTTATCAACATTTGCACCATTTCAGAATAAATTATTTGATTGCATGAGTGTGAATGCACACACATAGAAAGTGTTTAATGTTACTCCAATATCACATTTCCTTCTTTAAAGTTTCCAGACAAGAAATACTTCTAAACTAGAATAAGACCACGGTTTCCAAATTACAGTGTTCTAAAGCTTTTAGAACAAGGTTCCAGAAGTCAAATCCTATGTTTAAAACATAAGTGTGGCCTTAAAGAAGTTGTCCTCTCAAACTGTTTGTTCTCTGCTGGCAGGAATGGTGCCTCAGTTTCCTTCCTATTCCAAGCACCTGGCACACTTTTTATCAAATGAAAATCACTTTGCAAACTGCTCAGATACTTGGGAGATGGTAAAGCATACTGATTATGGGACCTTAAACTGGAGTCAGATTACCTGGTTTAAATCACATCTCTACTTTGTACAAGCTGATTTTTAGGGCTGCACGGTTTAGTTCATCTATAAAATGAGAGTAATAACAGACCTAACGTGATAGGATCGTTATGATGATTAAATGAGATAACATGCACATAAAATATGTCTTACTCAACAATTATGTAAAATGAATATTCTGGTTAATTCATCTATTTTCATATTAAATGTTTATGGTTAACTTAGAATAAATCAGCTTCAATGCCATACACAGGGTGAAAGCAGTAACATGAAACCAGTTGAAACGTACACGCTTGGGCAGTTACAAAAACATGATTTTCTTACAGAGGAAATTTACAAGAATTCTTTCCATTTAACAAGCGTCCCTAACTGTCTACTGTCAAAACTAAGGTCAATGGGGGTGGGAGTTAGGTGTGGAGGAGGGGAGAAAAGAATATACTCTGCAGAAGGAAAATCAACTTCCCTTCACCTTCCTTTGACCGTAAGATATTGTTTCCGCTGAAATGTACTCTTCAATAGTGTAGACTCAGCAAGCACCAACTCACAATACAACACACGTCCCGCCTGGATTGGGAAGGGGGAAGGTTCTAAGGCTCCACCGCCATCGGTCAGTAGACCCTACGTTAAGCAGTTCGGGGTCTGCCGCAGCCAAGGGCTCCCAGCAAGGCTAAAGCCGGAGCCTGCAGGTGCGCTTGTCCTTCCCGCCCGCGGAGTCCACACACCAAGTGGGCGCCGCCCACCCGTCTTATCACCATCCACAGAGGCCGCTCCGGCGTCGGCGCCCCCAAACATCGACTGTAATGGCTCTTCCAGGCCTTCCCATTGACCTTCTACACCCGGTCTACAGGTCCCGGTGCTGCAGGTAAGAAGAGCAAACTAGGAAACGAGTCGACGCCGCAACAGCGGCGAAGAAGCCAAACCTCCAGACTCTGACCTGGCTGAGTTCCAGAGATAATGGAAAACTGCTCACCCAACCCTGCCCAGTCCGACCCGTCCCCTCACCTGGGCGAGCGCCGGGGCGGCCTGGAACCGCACCGGCCTCTTCGAGGGACGCTAAAGGCCTCGGGCAGCGGCAGCAGCGCCGAGCCGGCCCGGGCCGGCGAAGCTCTGCCCGCGCCCACACCCTCTAGCCCCGCCACCCCGGCCAGCTGCTTTAGGTCCGGCCGGGGGCCCCTAGCCACTGACACAGAGAGGGGCGGAGAAGGATGGGAGGGGTCCCAGCTAGAGCCAGGCGTCGCTGCGGCTGCGGCTGCGTCAACTGGTAGCGTCAGACGTCACGGCGCCGGCACGCCACCCAGGCCCCATCCAGGAATCTGCAGCGCCCCACCCCTTTTCTCTCCTCCTCTTCCCCTGTCCCCGCACTGTGGGTGGAGCCTGGGCCGCTTGGCGGAGGTCCGGGGCGGGTTTGGAAAAATCGCTTGCTACTTAGCCACGGGAGAGGTCAATGAATGGCCTTCCTGAGGCCAGGAGACCGAGAAGCGCGGATAAGACCAGGAACGTTAACAAAAAGGACAATCAAACCGGTGCTATGAAGTGAAATGAATTCTCGGAGTAGAGAATAATATTTTTATGACCTTATCAATATAAGGTGCTTGATTGTATGAAATGAAACTACATTGACTCAACTGAGTCTGTTATTATATTAATGAAAAGTGGTTTGATGCTCACCATTTTTAAACAGACTCTTAATATTATTTAGCGGGTGAACCAAGGCAAATGACTTTCTGGAGTTGGAGAATTATCTCAGATATATTGCACACTTCTTATGTACGAATTGTGATAAGAAGAGGGAAGTGGAAAGCCGTCTTAGCTCTATGGAAGCTTTCTGAGTGCTTGGGACAGATGTGGAATATGCACATAAGACAACTAGAAGTGCGCACAGTGATACGCTAGCAATAGCAAACAATGTTAAGCATGGGCCAGGCGCTGTTCTAAGATTTTATATTTATTGATTCATTTAACCCTCCCCAAACCCTGCAAGGTAAATACTCATTATCCCTTCTATCCTCATTTCACAAATTAAAAACTAAGGTACAGAAAGGTTAAATAACTTGCCAAACTGTACCATAAATATGAAGGTATGAAGAGATTAAATAGCTTGGAAAGCGAGGTTTTCAACCCAAGCAGTGTGGCTCCAAAGTTCATGCTATTAAGCACTACTGTATACTTTATACTGCCTCAAGTTCTAAATGTCTAAAACTCTAGTTCTGACTTCCTTCCTGAGCTGAAGTACCATATCTCCTAAGGTTTTCAAGTGGGAGTTTCACTCTTACCTGAAAAGGAACAGATGTGAAACCAAATATAAAATAAAGCCAGAAAAGGTTAAACATGTGAGATACCATATTGCATATAAGATACTTTTATTGCATGTAAGGAAATAGAGGCCCTGGCAGAAATGATTTAAAAGGCTGGATAGAAGCCAAGAAGAGAAAAACACATACCTATCTTAGTTGCTTCCACCTGCTACCACGACACTCCTACCACCCTTATTTGAATTACCTCTTTAGAGTTTATTTCTCCTCTTCTACAAAGACATTAATTTCAACAGTCTTTCAAAGTCTGTAAGAATCCCAATCATTCTCAAGCTTTGTTCTCTAATAAGGCACCAGGAACCCCACATGAATTAAAATTTGTCACAGCCAAACTACTTACTTTGCCCAAGAGCGAAACTGTCCCAGTACAAATTCTCTGGACTAGAAATTACCTAGATGTGGTTCAGTTTCAAAAAGTGAACTAAATTGCCCCTAAGCTAAGAGGGAAGAGGGGAAAAGATATGGAGATTGAACAGAATAAATCTCTAATGGTGTAGTTTCAGGCACAATGGAAGGATTATTTAAGGATGAGAGGGATTACGTTCAAAACAATCCACAGGTGTAGCCAGCCACCAAATTATCCAAATTTAGTTGCTTTCTTTTTTTTTTTTTTTTAATTTTTTTTTCAACGTTTATTTATTTTTGGGACAGAGAGAGACAGAGCATGAACGGGGGAGGGGCAGAGAGAGAGGGAGACACAGAATCGGAAACAGGCTCCAGGCTCCGAGCCATCAGCCCAGAGCCTGACGCGGGGCTCGAACTCACGGACCGCGAGATTGTGACCTGGCTGAAGTCGGACGCTTAACCGACTGCGACACCCAGGCACCCCTAGTTGCTTTCTATTTACGTTGATATTTTCATCATGAAATGTTTTACAGTAGAGTAAAATAAAATGTGCTTCAAAAACTAAATATATGTTAAGAAAATTTTAAAAAATTAACAATATGCTAAGTGCCAGGCACTTGGCTAATAATGCCTTATACGCACTATTTCATTTGATTTGCACAAGCCCATAATGTAAATACCACTTGTGGATAAGGAAGTTTAGAAAACTTAAATAACTTGTCCAAGGTCACACAAACTAGAAAGTGGAACCTAAGCTTGAACTCAAATGAGTCTAACTCAAACACCTATTATCTTTCACTACCCTATACTAGATCCAAGTTAAAAAAAACTTATGAATTGTAGAACATCAACATACAATAATGTAAAACCACAACTAGTTTACAGATAATTTTAAAACAGTGTTAAAGCAGCATGTTATCTGTATTTTAACACATAAAGGAATTTACTGCCACCAAATTCAATATGTTAAAGTTGCTTGAATGTTTAATTCAGGTTTTTATTTCTCTATCATTTAAGAATTTCTTAAAACCACAATGTCTTCATGTATAAACTTGAGCTGTCAGTGCTCATATGTTTTAACCCAGCTATTCCACTTCTAGAAATGAATCATACAGATATCTTCACACATGACCAAAATGTACAAGCTATCCATTGCTACATCATTCATAAAAATAAAAAATTAACAACCTAAAAATGTTCAATTCTAGAAAACTAGTTGAAAAATTGTGGAACATCCATAGAGTTGCAAAAAGAAATGTGGTAGCTATAAATGCACTGGTAGGAGATGATCTGCTGTGTTTATTATAAAAAAGATGAAGAGCATGGGGTGCCTGGGTGGCTCAGTCGGTTAAGCATCCAACTCTTGATTTCAGCTCAGGTCATGATCTCATGGTTCCTGCGTTACAGCCCCACGGGGGCTTTGAGCCTACAGCATAGAGCCTGCTTAGAATTCTCTCTCTCCCTTTCTCTCTGTCCCTCCCCCTTCCTCCCTCCCTCTCTCTCTGAAAATAAATAAACTTAAAAAAGGTGAATAGCAAAAAATATATATGTACCTATGAAAAGTAATAAGTAAATAGCCCCAAAGCTGTAAATTATCTTATAAACACACTGCTCAAAGACTAAATTGGACAAGAGTTAAAATTTTTAGTCAATGGCGCATAGTGGGAAGTAACATTTATATGCATGTATGTATATGTATTTTATATATATATGTTACTTTTAGTAACAGTTATATGCATGTATGTATATAACATATGCATATATGTGTGTATATATATGTTACTTTTAGGCATAGGTTATATATGGAAAAATGCTGAAGAAACTGGTATAGACTATAATTGGAAAAGGAAAGGATAATTAACTGGGTATCCTGGCCCAGGATGAGTTTGTAGAAAGATTTCTATTTTACTGTGTATTTTTTATAATATCTGAATATTGTAATGTGTGCATGTGTTACCTACTCAAAAGTAAAATAAAATATTTTAGGGGTACCTGGGTGGCTCAATTGGGCAAGCATCTGACTCTTGACTTCGACTCAGGTCATGATCCCAGGGTCATGGGATTGAGCTCAGCACACTGAACATGCAATCCATTTAAAATTTTGTCTCGCCTTCTGCCCCCTCCCCTGCTTGCACACTCTCTCTAAAAATAAATAAATCAATAAAATCTCATTTTCTTTGGCTTTCCTATCAATTTTTACTTTCTTCCTCCAAACCCAAGATGAATTTACATTTGTTATATTTATTAGTTTGCTAAGACTGCCATAACAAAATTTCCCAGACTGGTGGTTTAACCAACAGAAATTTGCCTTCTAACAATTCTGAAGACTGGAAGTCTGAGATCAAGGTATCAGCAGGGTTAGTGTCTCCTGAGACTTCTCCCCCTGGCTTGCAGAGAGCTGCCTTCTTGCTGTGTCCTCACATGTTCCTTTCTCTGTGCAAGCATGTGCCTGATGGCTCTCAGAGTGTCAAGGACACCAGTCACATTGTATCAGGGCCGACCCTAAGCTCATTTTAACTTAATTACCTCTATAAAGTCTGTATCTCCAAATGTAGTCACATTCTGAGGTACTGGGAGCGTAGGGGGTGGGGTAAGGCTTCAACATATGAATTTTGAGGGGACACACTTCAGCCCATAACATTTGAAAAACATGATCTTTTCCTAGAACTAGCCTCTTTTTCATTCTTCTACAGTTCTTTAAACTATACATTCCACATATCTTACTCTGGCTGCCCTTATTTTGTATTTCATTATCTTGTTCATTTATTCTTATTATTCTTTTTAAAACAGCATGAAGTTTCAAAATTTTGTTATCATTTGATCTTGTGTGTGTTCCAGAAAAGTCTGAAAGGTGGAGATTTTTTCCCTCATCTCTTACTCTTGGTCATACCCTCTCTTGGCTTGTGATAGCCCAAGTGACAGCATCTTATCTCTCTAATAAACTCTTATTGCCTTTGTAGCTACAGTCTTTCTGCAATTCATTAATCATTTATCACTGTATCTCAGTTCATCAGGTCATAATGTGGAAAAACTATTTCCAAGTCTTCTCTATTTTGATTTTTCATGTCTCTATTTTTTCCAATTCACTGAAGTCAAGAAATATTTAATATCTATATGCCAGACACTGGACTAAGCCCTGGATGTACATACATAATCAAGGCATACATGGCCCCTGCCCTTGAGGAACTTACAGTCAGTGATAACGATCAAGAATAAACCGAAAGCTAAATTCTAATGTATAATTGCCTTCTAAAAATTCCTGGCTATATTTTTCTTCCTCTAACCCATATTAAGTTCAAATTCTTTTCATTGTATGTGATAGAAAACTGACATAAGTTGGCCTAAGTAAAGGTAATGTACTGGCCCTTAGGGCATCTGGGTGGTGTCCAACTTCAGCTCAGGTCATGATCTCGCAGTTCATGAGTTCAAGCCCTGCATGGGGCTTGCTGCTGTCAGTGCAGAGCCCGCCTCAGATCATCTGTCCCCGTCTCTCTCTGTCCCTCCTCCATTCCCGCTCTGTCTCTCTCTCTCTCTGTCTCTCAATAAATAAAACATTAAAAAAAAAAAAAGGTAATGTACTGGCCCTCATAAACTTTAAACACCAGAATTAAATGGCTTCAGGCCAGGCATGAAGGTCCAAGCGGTATGTATCTCCAGGACCAGTTTGGCTATATCTCTCAGAAAGGCCATTTACTATGTTAGCTTCAATCTCATGTTTCCGAGGGTAGTAAAACAATGGCAGAGCCCCTGGTCCTATACCCTCTCCATTTTTTTTATCCTGCCAGAAAGAACAAGAGCTTTTTTCTCCAGAAATCTCAGCCAAAGTCTCCTTGTGTCTCATTTACTATACTTGCTGTTCTTGGGTCCCTTGCTTACCCCTAAAGGCAATGGGGACTGCAGTGGTATTGACCAGCGTTGGCCATACACTCCACCCCAAAATCAGAGCTACTGAAGTAGCTATGTCAAGCTACTATTACCTCATCAATTAAGATACATCACAAAACACAGCGAGAAGACAGCCAACCACGAACCATGAAGCAGACCCTCAACAGATACTGGAACTGCCAGTCTTGATCCTGGACTTGTCAGCTTCCAGAACTGTGAGAAATAAATGTTTGATGGTTAACCCACCCTTGAACTTACAAAAAAGACCTATCACAGTGTTCCCAGAGTTTTCTAGCTTCTCTGTTTCTAAATAACTTTTTGCCCTACTGCTAGATTGTGAATTTCCTCAGGAATGTCTTCCATCCCATTCAGGCCTAGCATTGTGTCGAGCATAAGGTAAATATTCAATAAATGGTTATTAAATAAACGAAGGAAGGAATAGTTTAAGATAACAGAATATCTGTATAAAAACAAACATATCAGAGTATTTAAAAATCAATAAATATTGCACCCTTCATTTAAATGTGAAATACTGCACACATGTATCAGAATTTCTACTTACTGAACAATACTTTAAAAATAAAATTACTGTTACCTAGCGCTTCTGGCTGTTGACTATACTTCTCAGTTTGAAATATGATGCAATAGGGGCACCAGGGTGGCTCAGTCCGTTGAGCGCTGACTTCAGCTCAGATCATGATCTCATGGCTCATGAGTTCAAGCCCCATGTTGGGCTCTGTGCTGACAGCTCAGAGCCTGGAGCCTGTTTCAGATTCTGTGTCTCCCTCTCTCTGCCCCTCCTATGCTCGTGCTCTGTCTCTCTCTCTCTCAAAAATAAATAAACATTAAAAAAATTTTTTTAAATATAATGCAATAATCCAACAGCTTTTATGTTTGAAGGACTGTACATTCTCTACTAACACTACATGTTCAAATTTGCTGAATGACATCATCATAATTGCTATGGTTAATACATATTGAGCACTTAGCATGTCCCAATATATTTTTCCTAATCTCTTTAGACATATTAATTCATTTGTTCCTTGCAAAAAAAATATGGCAGTCTAAAGTCTGTATACAATAGAGACGAAAGCAGATGTCTTACAAACAAACATGTGACTAGGAGCTAGTGTTTCCTTTTAATGTATATTAATTTGTTCCAAATTAAATCTTTCCCTTTTTAAAAAAAATTTTAACGCTTATTTTTGAGAGAGAGACAGACAGAGCTTGAGTGGGGGAGGGACAGAGAGAAAAGAAGACACAGAATCCAAAGCACGCTCCAGTCTCTGAACTGTCAGCAAAGAGCCCCAAGTGGGGCTCGAACTCACAAACTGTGAGATCATGACCTGAGCTGAATTTAGACGCTTAACTGACTGAGCCACCCAGCTGCCCCAAAATTAAATCTTTCCTAATCCAAAAAGGTATAGTGTAAAAAGCAATGCAAATAAGACAGCCAAGTTCATACCACATCAGTCATTTTTTGCTACATGTATAAAACACGTATACATTATTTACTAACTTCTAGAATACATGCAAATTTTATTGATGGACTCTGAAATACACATTTTAATTTGCTTGAATAAATTTATATGTATTTCTGTAAACAATTTGAATTTTTCCCACAAGTTTCTAATACCATAAATTTTGAAACCAGGTGATTAGAAATATTCCTCTAATATGGTTTTATGGCTATTTTTTCCACAAGTAATACCGTTTAAAAAAATACATGAGAAATGGACTTTATTGAAGAGTCTTTTTTTGCCTCTGATGGTAGGTCCAAATTCAAAGCCCAAATATATTTTAATCAGGTAAAAAATGGTATTATACTATACTTAAATAAATTTATTGAAAGAAACAAATCCTCCAGTAAAAAAAGTATCCTGTGTATTCTCCCAGAGGATATGTCTATAATACAGAAAAAGAGGGAAATGTAAACAGAAAATATATTTAAAACATGGCTTGTCTAAAGAAAAAGAGAGAGTGAAGCAAACCATAATAGAGACTTAACTATAGAGAACAAACTGAGGATTGCTGGAGGGGTGGGGGTAGGAGGGCTGCATGAAATGGGTGATGGGCATTAAACAGGGCACTTGTTGAGATGAGCACTGGGTGTTGTATGTAAGTGATGAATCGCTAAATTCTACTCCTGAATCTAATATTACACGATATGTTAATTAACTAGAATTTAAATAAAACCTTGAAACATTAAAAAAAATTAAAAAATTAAAAAATTAAAAAGCAAGGTACAACTAACACCTAAATATGCCTTGGTTTTAGCTGTTGAAAACTGGTTGAGTCAAGGAGTTTTCATATGAAGTCTTAAGTAGAAAATGTTGTACTGATACAGTCAGATTTATTAAGAAATCCAAAGTGCTGACATTGCATCAGCACTTATGAGAATAAAGATGGAAACAGAAGTGTCCATTTTTGCAGAGACATTCGAATCTACTGGTAGCAATAAAACTCAAAGGCAGAAAGAGACACTATTTTCAGTGCAAACTGGAATAATTACCACTTTTATTTCCTTGAAATGCTTTTTCTTCCCTATCAGTGTTACTTCCTTCTTACCTGAACAAAGCGACTTTCAGACAGTTTCAAAAAGTAGCCACCTGTATCCAATGAAAGAGAAGCAGAACTGAAAATTATCTGCCTGAAAACATTATTTTACAGAAATATGGTGTATGCTATATTCATTCTAAAAACCATTTGTACATATCCAAATCAAATAGGCCAACAAAAAATAGTGCTATTGACTGAGGAAAAGAGTTCTGGAAGTATGAATTACTGTATTTCCTATCTTCTTGTAGACAAGGAAACAGAGGTTATATGTTTCCTGCCCACCATTTAACATATGACAGCAATAAAATGTGGTCATCAGAAGTATTGAATTCTACAATTGCTTTTTTGGGGGGTGTTGCATCCACACAACTCCTGAAACAGAATGCTACGGGCACCAGTGACAGTCACAACAAAGTTTATTGCAATGAGAGGCAAGGCCGACCAATCGGGACTGACACTCTTGACCAGAGTGCAGCCTCGAACAGCCGGGGTACAGAGTTTTTATAGCCGACCACATCATCTTATCATCACCTGGGAACAGAACAAAGAAATAGTTCCCAGATGGGGGTGGAAACAGTTCAGACCTTCTGTGGTTAAGCCGCAACCAGCAACCAGTTGACCTCTTTGACCCTGCCTCTGGCCCACTTTTTCAAAGTTCTCAGCATGCCCTTGCCCCAATCCAATCAAACACCAATCCAGTTGATTTCCCTTGAACTTTTGTTCCCTTGATTGACAGGACAAGGCTGTTATCTCTTAACCTACAGTGTCAAAACAAAGCTGTTATTTCCCAAGGCTACAGGTTAGCCCTACACTACAATTTAACCCTTACAGCGGGGAGGCATCTTCAATTGACACATAACATTCTGTACATTTAAGGAGTAAAAATTATAGATACATTTATATATTGCAACATGATTACCACCATAGCTTTAGCTAACATCTCTATCATGTCATACAACTTCTTTTTTGTAGTTAGAACTTTTAAGATCTATTTTGTAAGTATATAATACAATATAATTGACTATAATCACTATGCTGTACATTAGATCTCCAGAACTTATTTAACTATTGGGTGCACATGATTAATTGTTGCAACATGCTCCTCAACTACTAATATACAAATAACTGTGATATTTGGAATTGGATCTGTTACCTACATACATTTATTGAATCAATGTTTATTAAGCCATTACTGAAGTTTTGTTTAATAATTATAGCTCTATTATAAGTTCTGGTTATACAGTGCTGCACAAAATCATTTGCCTTCAGGGAAATTACATCCTAGAAGTGGAGACAGACCACATCCAAGTAAACAAATAAATTAGTTTCAGATAGTGTATACAAGATGTGAGAACAAATAAGGAAATAATTAAGGGAATGTGGTAGAAAATGACTGGATTTAACTTCAAATGGGGTGATCACAGAGAACTAAGCAAACAAAAACTTACAGGTTACTGTATCAACGTCAGTTTTCTGGTTTTAATAGTGTAATATGGTTATGTCAGATGTTGTTAATGGGGAAGTTAGATAAGAGGTACACAGAACTCTCTGTACTGGTTGCAACTTCTTGCTAGTCAAATTATTTCAATATAAAAAGTTTAAAAGTAATAAATAACTTAAACATTGTTCTAACATGGACTAAAGAAAGAAAGAGGGGACAAGTGAGAGTATTGGACACTTAAAGAGCTGATCATGAAAGATAGCTCTGAGGTGATTTTAAGCAGAAATCAGAAAGATGAGAACAATCTGTTGAGAAGGAGAGGCTAGCATTTCAGATGGAATTCCTACAGCTTCCAAAGAGGCCCCAAGGCAAGAGAAAGTTGGCATGCAAAAGGAATTGATAGAAGATACACTTGGCTGGAGGCACAGTAAACAGGGGAGAGACTGGGACAGGAGAATGAAGTTGTTGGAGTAGGAGAAGCGCTTGGGTGTTTTGTACTAACTAGATTTCATTCCTTCATTTTTAAACCTCAAGTCTAGCATATGTTGTTTTTTTTTTTTTTAAGCTAAAACAAATACCTTGACCAACACTACATTGTCTAAATTACTCATTTATGATCATGCATAGCAGAGCTCCATATACTTTAACATACATACGAATTACCTGGGGATCTTTTTAAAGTACAGATTCTCATTCAAGGTATGAGGTGGGATCTGAGATTCTGCATATTCAACAAAATGCCAGATGATATTGCTGCTGCTGTTTCATGCAACAAACTTGAATATCCAGGTTGTAGTCTGTGATAGGAGTTTGGGATTTATGCTAAATTCAATGGGAAGCCATTAAAGAACTTTAAAAAGAGATAATCCAA
This sequence comes from Lynx canadensis, assembly GCF_007474595.2. Classification (NCBI taxonomy): domain Eukaryota; kingdom Metazoa; phylum Chordata; class Mammalia; order Carnivora; family Felidae; genus Lynx; species Lynx canadensis. The sequence goes on from NC_044306.2 coordinate 102,630,012, forward strand.
TTTGCTTCACACTGTACTTCAATCTCCATAAGGCTCATTATTTAATTGGTTCAGGCTATTTTCTCTCTTCTGGCAGTTATTTTGTAAGAGAGCTGTTTCAAAGGTTTAGGATTTCTTCTACGCATGCTCTTTGGGGCTTAACTCCAGTTAGTGAACTAGGTCAGGTCAGCTAGGTCCAGATCAGTGGCCTTCAAATGTTCTTGCTCATGTGTTCCTAAAAGATTTTATAAGCAATATACCCCAACATACATTAATATCTAAAATTTTCATATTAGCTTAGGATGCAATTATCTAGACTATTACAGATATTGATATTTGTAAAATAAAATTTTAATAACACTTTTTAAAATTTATTTAATGGGACCTAAAAACTATAGGCATTTATATCCACTATCATTCACTTAAAAATGATAATAGACAAATTTTTCTTTAATAATTGCAAATTGCATAGTAAATTTTTTTCTTTCTGAATTTGCAATTTCATCATATTTCCCCTGAAGACTGTTACCTAACATAATATATATTGAATATTTTAAACTTTTTTTTTATGAAGCACTTCTCTTATCTGCAACAAAATATATAAATATAAATTTAATTTCTAAAATTTTATGTGGCCATAAAGTTTTAACAGTTACTTTTCTCCCCTCTTAATTCTTCCCATTGAATTATAACTGCAAGTATTAGTGAAAGTCAATTAACCAAAATAGTTATTTTATAAACCTTGATAATGATTATTATATAATAAGTAAAATGTACTGGAAATGTATCTCTTTTGTGGAAAAAAATGTGTTCTTTTTTTCCCAATTAGTTGATGTATGGATGAATCTTATTGATTGCTTGAAGGAGGCCTGACTATTCCTATTTGTTCATGTGTGTTGATGTAGGTTCTGAGAAACCTTGTTGATATAAACAGATAGGGATGAAAGGAATCTTATTACATCAATATCTCTTAATTCTTTTAATTCCCTTAGAGTTACATGCCAAAAATCACATTATGATCTAATGTCAAAAATTACTTATTTGATTAGGTCCTTATGATGAGGGACCAAGCACTAGCTAGCAGCCCCCCCCCCCCCCCACACACACTGTGGGATATATATGAAATTCCTCAGGCACTCCTGGCTGCCCAAGAACAAAGGAAAGGACAGAAAACAAATGGTTAAACTGATAGAGTCTCCATCAGTTTACACATATCTTAGTAATATTACAAGAAAAAGGCAATCTTATCAATAGCCCAGTCTCCAGGAACTCCCTACTATCTTAATGATAATGCTTTGCTAGAGGGAAAAACAACTTTAGTTGGACAATAGAGGCATCAGTTAATATGTAAATCCTCTTTAGCATATGGAAATCCCTTTAAGAAACTTCCTCCTGACTTTACTTCCCCCAACTCCACAATATATAAGCAGTCACTTTTCACACCACCAGTGCAGCTCTTTCTGCCCATTGGTCCTGTCCCCATGCTTTAATAAAATCACCTTTTTGCATCAAAGATGTCTTCAAGAATTCTTTCTTGGCTGTTGGGTCTGAATCCCCACCACCATTCCAAAACCCCATCACTTATAATACTAAGAATTGGAAACCAGTCAGAAATCTCTTGTTGTAAAATGACTTATTACTTAATCATTAGTCATTTTTATTCCAAAAGAAATTTACCAAAACTAATCAAATGATATTAACTATATATTTTTTCACTTAAAACCACCCATTACAGTCATTAAGAAATTAAAATATTCCTAATTTCAGCATATTTTCCATACAGTATGTTTGATAAAATGTTTTATCATTTCATAAATATGCTTTATCAAAACGTTAGAGCTGCAGATTAAGCTTGTTTATAAAAAAAGGACTGACTTTATTTGGGACAGTGGAGAATTCTGTGCTTAAGGCTGTTATTGAAAACAACTGAGATCTTGGTGCAGAACAATTAAGAGAAGCCTGTTTGTTCTCATACAAAACTGCACAGCAGCCAGAAGTTCAATGGAAAGAACCAGGAAAAGAGGCAGTCAAGAAAGCCTTTTCGAGATCATAGCCATCTCTGGGGTCAGAAAGATGTGTACGGATGCTAGGCTGTACCTACTCAAGAGCAATCAAAGCAAAACATGCAACAGACGTGAAATCATTCTCAAAGTTGCACACAGGCTTGTTAACACAGAACTGACACAGGTGCTGGAATTATCAGACACTAGATTTTAAATAACTATGATTAATATCTCAAGGACTCTAATGGAAACAGTAGACAACATTAAAGAACACATGGGTAGTATAAGCAGAGAGGTGAGAACTTTAAGAAAGAATCAAAAGAACCCCAAGACACTGTAACAGAAATGAAGAATGCCTTTCAGAGATTCATCAGTAAAGTGCAGGTAGCCAAAGAATCAATGAGTTTAGATATGTAAATACAGGGGCTCCTGGGTGACTCAGTCAGTTAAGCATCAGACTCGATTTCGACTCAGGTCCTGATCTCTCCCTTATGAGATCAAGTCCCAAGTAGAGCTCTGCATCAGGCCCTGCATGAGGCTTCAGGCTGGGCATAGAGCCTGCTTAAGATTCTCACTCTCCTTCTCCCTCTGCCCCTTTCCTGCTTGCATGTGTGTGTGTGTATGCACACGTTCTCTCTCCCTCTCTCTCACACACACACACAAAAGATATGTAAATGCAAACTTCCCAAACTGAAATGCAAAAAGAAAAAAGAATGAAAACAAATAGAAAAAACATCCAAGAACTGTGGAACAATTTCAAAAAGTATAATATATGTACATTTGGAATATAAGAAGAAAGAAGGGATAGAAATATTTGAAGTAATAACGGATGAGAATTTCTCAAAACTAATAACAGACACCAAAATACAGACACAGGAACTTCAGGCAACACCAAGCAGGACAAATACCAAAAAAAAAAAAAAAAAAAAAAAAAAAAAACCAAAAAAACCCAACCAAACAAACAAAAAACAAAAACCATATGGTCATGCCATATTCAAACTACAGAAAACCAAACACGAAAAGAAAAGCTTGAGAAAGTGAGAGGGTTAAAAAAACACATTGTCTTCAGAGGGAAAAAAGGAAAGAATTACAGCATACCTTTCATCAGAAATCACATACATAAGAAAAGAGTGGAGTGAAATATTTAAAATGTTTAAAGAAAAACCCTACCAACCTGGGTTTCTATACACAAGAGAAATTAACTTTGGAAGTAAAAGAAAGACTGTTTCAAAAAAATAAAAATAGGGAATTCATTGCCAGCACACCTGCTTTATAAGAAATATTAAAAGAAGCTCTTCAGGGAAAAGGAAAATGATATAGGCTAGAAATAGTTACAGAAATAGAAATAGAAACTTGGATTTAATTAAAGATAGAACATCAGAGAAGAAAGAAGTTAAATTATTATATTAATTTTATTCTTAATCTAAAAGATAACTTTGTTTAAATAAGAATAGCAACAATATGTTGGGTGATTATAGCACATGGATAAATAAGTGAAAACAATGACAGTAATATCATAAAGAATGGGAGGGAGACATTAGAAATACTGTTATAAGGTATCTGCACTATGTGTGAAGTGATACAGTGTTATTTGAAGATGGACTTAGAATAGTTTAAAATATGTATTGAAATTCTTGAGTAACCACTAAAATATTTCTAAGTATAATTGATATAAGAGAGAAGATAAAATGGAAGTATATAAAATGCTCAGTTGAAAACAGAGAAGACCAAAAATGATGAAGAAAAATAAAAAGACAACAACAAATGCAATGAATATTAAGAAGTAGGAAGGAAATAATAAAGATTAGAGTGAAAAGAAATAAAATAGAGACCAAAAAAAAGGAAAAGTCAATGAAACCAAGAACTGGTTCTATGAAAAGATAAATAAAATTAATAAACCTTTAGCCAGACAAATGAAGAAAAAAGAGAGAGGACACAAGTAAATAAAATCAGAAATGAGAGAGAAATAACAATTGATACCATAGAAATTAAAAAAAAAAAAGATTATGAGAATACTATGAAAAATTATATGCCAACAAATTGGGCAACCTAGAAGAAATGGATAAATTCCTAGAAACATATAATGTTCCAAAACCTAATCAGTAAGAAATGGAAAATTTGAAAAGACCTATCACTAGTAACAAAATTGAATCAGAAGTCATAAAACTCCCAACAAACAAAAGTCTAGCACCAGATGACTTCATACATGAATTCTACCAAACATTTAAAGAAGAGTTAATACCTATTCTTTTCAAACTATTCCAAAAAAAATAGAAAAGGAAGAAAAACTTCCAAATTCATTCTATGAGGCCAGCATTACCCTGTTATCAAAGCAAAAAAAAAAAAAAAAAAAAAAATACTACAAAAAAAAAAAAAAAAAAAAAAAGGACAGAAAACTGTAGGCCACTATTCTCAATTAACATAGTTGCAAAAATCCTCAACAAATTATTAGCAAAATTATTAGCAACAACACATTAAAGGGATTATTCACCATAATCAAGTGGGATTTATTCCAGAGATGCAAGGGTGGTTCAATATTTGCAAATCAATGGATGTGATAAATTACATTAAGAAGAAGGATAAAAACCATATAATCATCCCAATAGATGCAGAAAAGACATTTGACAAAAACATTCTCTCATGATAAAAACTCACCAAAAAGTGGGATTAGAAAGAATATACCTCATCATACATAATAAGGGCCATATAGGAAAAATCCACAGTTAACATCATACTTAATGGTGAAAAACTAAAAGCTTTTCCTCTAAGATCAGGAACAATACATTCTCACCACTTTTATTCAACATATTACTGGAAGTCCTAGCCACAGCAATCAGACAAGAAAAATAAATAAATGGCATACAGTCCAAGACTGCGACATAGGAAGACCTTGACCTCATCTCCTCCATAGAACACACTAAATTACAGCTATTTATAGAACAATTCCTCCTGAAGAAGAACAGAGGACTGACTGAACAGTTTCTGAGCAACCAAAGAAAGAGTGAACAGCAAAAGAGAACAGCAAGAGAGATAGAGACATGGTAAAAAGGAAGTCCCTAACCCTGACACTGTGAACAACAATGGAAGGGAGATAGTACTGAGGGACAGTACTAGGAACAGATTCTTCTGTCCTCGGGCACCGAAAAAAAATCCCTGCAATTTAAAAGAACAACTAGTGGGGCTCTTTGGTGCCCAGGTCAGTTAAGTGTCTGACTCTTGGTTTCAGCTCAAGTCATGATCTCATGGTTCCTGGGTTCAAGCTCCAGGTGCTGATAGTGTGGAGCCTGCTTGAGATCCTCTTTCTTTCCCTCTGTCTCTGCCCCTCCCCTGCTCACACTCTCTCTCTCTAAAAATAAATAAACTTATTTTATAAATAAATAAATAAGCAAACAAACAAACAAACAAGCAAGCAAGCGAACAACTAGCATATAAAAGAGAAAACATTAGGACTCTTCCAAATGGTAGAGGAGCTGCAGGAACACTCTCTAGGTCAGAAGGACTGGAGAAGCATGGTTTATGTTTCCACTCCACCTTAAATGCTTAGACCAGAGCAAGGTCCAGATACCATAACTGATGGATCTGGTCATCACAGCAAGCTTGCAACCTCAGCAAGCCCACAGTCTGCAAGGTCACACCAGGCCTAGTTGTGCTGCAACACAGGAAAAATAAAGTTGTGGTTTAAAAGAACTAAGGAACCAAGAGGACGATCTCTCCCCCTCCACCTTAAAAGCCCAGACTAGAAAAGGGTCCACAGTGAGCTTGTGATCTCAGAAAGCAGAAAGAGAAAACACCCCCATTTACAGTTGCACCAAACAAACAAACAAACAAACAAACAACAAATAATAACCTCAACCAAAGAGGTGAAAGACCTGTACTCCAAAACTATAAAACGTTGATGAAAGAAACTGAAGATGACATAAACAAATGAAAAGATATTTCATGCTCACAGATAGGAAGAATTAATATTGTTAAAATATCCATATTACCTGAAGCAATCCACAGTTTCAATGCAATTTCTATCAAAATACCAACAGCAATTTCACAGAACTAGAACAAATAATACTAAAATTTTGTAGGGAACCACAAAAGACCCCAAATAGCCAAAGCAATTTGAGAAAGAAAACAAAGTTGGAGGTACCACATCCTAGATTTTGAGATGCACTACAAAGTTGTAGTAATCACAGAAGTATAGTACTGGCACAAAAATAGACACATAGATCAATGGAACAGAATAGAGAACCCAGAGATTATGATTAATCAATTAATTATGTCAGTTAATCTATAACAAAGGAGGCAAGGATATACAATGGGGAAAAGACAGTCTCTTCAAGAAATGGTACTGGGAAAAAGTGGACAGCTACACGTAAAAGAATAAAACTGGACCACTTTCTAATACCAGACACAAAAATAAACTCAAAATAGATCAAAGACCTAAATATAAGACGTAAAACCATAAAAATCCTAGAAGAGAACATAGGCAGTAATCTCCTGGACATTGGCCTTAGCAACATATTTATGGATATGTCTTCTCAGGCAAAGGAAACAAAAACAAATCTAAACTATTAGGACTACACCAAAATAAAAAGATTTTGCACAGCAAATGAAAACATCAACAAAATGAAAAAACAACCTACTGAATCAGAGAAGATATTTGCCAATATTAAATCAAATAAGGGATTAACATCCAAAACATATAAAGAATTTGTACAACTCAACACCAAAAAAATAAATAATTTGATTAAAAAATGGGCAGAGGACCTGAATAGACATTTTTTTTTCAAAGAAGACATACATATGTCCAACAGACACATTAAAAAAAGATGCTCAACATTACTAATTATCAGGAAAATGCAAATAAAAATCACGATGAGATATCACCTCACACCAGTCAGAATGGTTAGTATCAAATAGGCAAAAAAAATCAACGAAACCAAGAGTTGGTTTTTTGAAAAAATAAACAAATAGGCAAAAAATAACATGTGTTGATGAGAATGTAGAGGAAAGGACACCTCAAGCACTGCTAGTGGGAATGCAAATTGGTGCAGCCACTGTGGAAAACAGTATGGAGTTTCCTCAAAAAATTAATAATAAAAATACCATATAATTCAGCAATTCCACTACTGTGTATTTACCCCCAAAAAACTAAAATACTAATTCAAAAAGATATGTGTGTCGCTATGTTTATAGCAGCATTATTTACATACAATAGCTAAGATATGTAAGCAACCCAAGTGTTCATCAATAGACGAGTGGATATAGAAGATGTGAGATATGGGATGGATATATATTACTCAGCCATAAAAAAAGAATGAAATCTTGCCACTTGCAACAATATGGATGGACCTAGAGGGTATTATGCTAAGTGAAATAAATTAGAGAAAGATAAATACCATATGATTTCACTTATATATGGACTCTAAAAAACAAAACAAACAACGCCCCCACCAAAAAACAAACAAACAAACAAACAAACAAACCAGAAACAGACTCATAAATGCAGGGAACAAACTGGTGGTTGTCAAAGGAGGGACAGGTTGGCAAAATAGGTGAAGGGGATTAAGAGGTACAAATCTCTAGCTATAAAATAAGTCATGGAGATGAAAACTACAGCATACAGAATATAGTGAATAATATTATAATAATTTTGTAGGGTGACAAATGGTGACTACCATTTACCATAGCAAGAACCAAGTAATGTTTAGAATTGTTGAATCACTATGTTGTAAATCTGAAACTAATATAACATTGTATGTCAACTACACTACAATAATATTAATAGAAGTTTACTAACATCATAGATATTAATCCAACTATACCAATTATCACTTTAAATATTTGTGACTGCAACACACCAGTGAAAATACAGAGATTGTCACAGTAGGTTTAAAAAAAGACCTAACTTCTTGCCTATAAGAAATTCACTTTAAATTTTTTTTTAATGTTTATTTATTTTTGAGAGAGGAAGAGACAGAGTGCAAGCTGGGGAGGGGCAGAGAGAGAGAGGGAGACACAGAATCTGAAGCAGGCTCCAGGCTCCGAGCTGTCCGCACAGAGCCCCACGTGGGGCTCAAACTCACGAACTGTGAGATCATGACCTGATCGGAAGTTGGACACTCAACTGACTGAGCCACCCACGTGCCCCAGAAATTCACTTTAAATATGAATATTGGATAGGTTAAAAGTAAGAGGTGGAGAAAGATACACTATGCTAACACAAATCAAGAGAAAACTAGAATAACTACATTAATTTCAGAACAAACTTCAGAATCAGGAAAATTATTAAGGATAAAAGGGGCATTACACATTGATAAAGGGGTCAATTTTCTATGAAGACAATCCTAAACCTGGATGAACCTAAAAAAAAAAAAAAAATCATGAGAATACATGAAGCAAAAACTGACACAACTGAAGGGAGACTTCAAGAACCCTCCTCCATTAATGGATAGATCAAGTAGACAGAAACTAGAAATCAAGAAGATAGCTGGAAAATCCCCTGGCTACTTAAAAATTAAACAACATACCTCTAAATAAGACATGGATCAAAGAAGAAACTTTAAGAAAAATTTAAAATATTTTGAAGTTAATAAAAATAAAAATACAACTTACCAAATTTGTGACATGCAGTGAAAGTAGTATTTAGAATAAATTATCAGAAAAAGAAGAAATATCTAGAATCAAAAACATAAACTCCCACCTTATGATACTAGAGAAATAAGAGCAATGTGATCTGAAAGTAAGAAGCAAATAAATACTAAAAGTTAAAGCAGAATTCAATAAAATTAAACAGAAAAAAATTAGAGAAAATTAAGCAAAATGAAAAATTGTTTTTTTGACAAGATGAATAAGTTTAATAAACCTTTAACCAGGCTAACCAAAAAAGAAAAGATATAATTTACCAACATCAGAAATGAAAGAGGGGTCATCATTACTAATTCCATGGTCACTAAATGGATAATAAAAGAATATTACAAATAGTTCTATTCCCACAGATTTGATAACCTGTATGAAAAGGACCAAACTACTAAAACTCACATAAGGAAAAATAGAAATTTAATGAGGCCTAAATCTATTAAAGAAGTCGAATCAATAACTAATAAACTACCAAAAAAGGAAGTACCATGCTCAGATAGTTTTATTGGTGAATCTCACAAATACTTAAGGAAGAAATGATATCAGTTATCCTTTAATAACTTTCAGAAAATAGAAGGAGCTTTCCTAACTCTTTTCATGAGGCCAACATTCCCCTAATACCAAAACCAGATAAAAAATATTACAAGAAAGGAAAACTACAGAGCAATATCTTTCATAAACATATATGCAAATTCCCCAACAAAATATTAGCAAATTGAATCAAATGACACATGAAAAAAATTATATATGTGACCATGTGAAATTTATTTCAGGTATGCAAGGCTGTTTCTACATTAAGAAATCAAGCAATGTAGGGCATCTGGGTGGCTCAGTTGGTTGAGCATCCAACTCTTGATTTCGGCTCAGGTCATGATCCCAGAGTCATAGGATTAAGCCCCATATTGGGCTCTGTGCTGTGTATTGAGCCTGCTTAAAATTTTCTTTCTTTCTCCCTCTGCCCCTCTCCCCCAAAAGATATACAAATGGCTAATAAGGCATATAAGATGCTCAACATCATTAGTTACTAGGAAAATGCAAGTCAAAACCACAACAAGATACCTTTTCACACCTATTAATAGAGCTATAGTCAAAACAACAGACACCGTGTTGAAGAGGATGCAGAAAAATTGGAACCCTCATATATTGCTGGTAGGAATGCAATGATGCAACCACTTTGGAAAACAGTCTGGTAGTTCCTCAAAAAATTAAACGTAGAGTTACCACATGATTCAGCAATTCCATTTTTAGGTAGGTATCTGAGAAAATTCAAATTGTATGTTTATATAAAAATTTATACATTGATATTCATGATAGCGTTATTCATAATAGTCAAAAAGGGGAAAACTAAAACGTCATCAACTGAGGAATAAACAAAATGGACCATATCAAGATAATGGAATATTATTAAGCAATAAAGAAAAAAGAAGGAAATGATGATACTTGCTACAGTGTGGATTAACCCTGAAAACATTTTGCTAAGTGAAAGAATCCAGTCACAAAAGACCATATATTGTATGATCCATTTATATGAAGTATCCAGAGTACTCAAATTCATAGAGATAGAAAGTAGATTTGTGGTTAGTTACGCTGGAAGACAGGGATGAAGAATTACTGCTGATGTGTATGGGGTCTCTTTTGGGGGCAGGAGGACAAACATGTTCTAAAGTTAGAATGTGATAATGATTGCACAATCCTTTGAGTATACTAAAAAACACTGAATTGTACATTTTGAATGGGAAAATAGTATGAATTATAGCTCATTAAAACAGTTTAAAAATAAAATTTAAAAATGGACTGGTTTCTCCTTATCTTAGCAAAGTTTTGGCTATGGAAGACTTAACTTCTCTATTCTCTTGTGCCTCGAGATTCAGCAAATGTCTCCAAGGATAGAAGCAGCCCAGATTTTTACTCCTTCATAAGGGCTTGTCCCTCTCTGAATTTATTTCATTCCTACTTCTTTGTGTTTTTAAATAAAAATATGATTTTTTAGTCTATCTGGTGTGTTTTCATTTTTAAGGGGACCTTCTATACCTAACCAGGCACATATATTTGGTAGTTATATGCATATAGTTGGTAACGAAAGACAAGCACGTGCCTTGGATCACCCAGGAAAGAAGTGGGTCATGAGATAAAAGAATAGCTCAGGAGTGAGCTGTACTACCCTCTAGCATTTATCAGGGAGAAAAAGAAAGCTTTACTAGTAAAAACAGTATGATAGTGGAGTAGGAACAAATAAATAAGCCAGTAAAACAGAGCATTTAGTATGTGTGTGCGTAAATTGATATTTGAAATCCACACCCCAAAACAATGGAGAAATGACAGTGCTTATTAGAATTTTATTCTAATACAGGGGTATTAGCAAAATTGGTTCAGTAGATAAAAAAACATACAACTGTATCCCTACCTTATTCATGTAATAGATAGACTGCACCTAGTACCACATATTTTACCATGATAAATATATCGTTAGGAACATTTATCCTTGTATTTGTTTTTAATTAGAAATGGGAACCTAGGGTAAGAGAATATGAGTAAGGTTAGGGGTAGATACTGATAATGTACTAACTGATGAATAAGATTAACTCAACTCTCCCCTAGTCACCTGAAAAGGAAAGAAAATTAAGTAAATACTACAAATACACAAGTAGATATAGGAATATTTCATTCTTATGTATAGAATTGCATTACTCATCTAATAGAAATACTTTCAGGCTGTTCTGTGAGGTCGAGCAGACCTATTACACTAACCAAGCAAGGACATTACTTTGTTTTAAAAACAAAACTTGGCTTCCTAGTACTGTTTTTGTAATACTATCCTAGGTGGTTCTTCTCACACTTAGGTGCATAATTTTCAAAAGAGAATCACATGGTTTTTCTCAAGATCTCTGAAAGACAAGTAGCTCCAGTACCAACTTTGCTGGAGGGATTTTAAATCCAGTTCTTGACCTAGTTGAGGATACTGTGTACGGGTTTCATGAACCAGAGGATTGCACCGAACGGCCTCCAAGGCTCCTTGTAACTCTAAACATCCTACAATTTTGCTTTTCCTACTGTGAGTTTCAGCCTGCACTTTATTGCTTTATGCTCCAGTGAGAAAAAGAATAGATTAAGAGAAACAACTCAATTGGATATTTTTTTCTGAATAGAACTAAAATGTATTTAAATCAGACATTCTTTAGACAGCAATGAAAGATTTTGCTAAAACAGTAATTAATATACATGAGTGTGAGACAAAAGTGGTGAATTTATTTTTCAATCCTGAGAACAACTGGACCCCTTATTTTCAAAATCTGTTCCTGCCTAAATGTGGCATATTCTTGTTGAAGAAAAAAATATGAGTTTTATCACTCCTGTTTTATTTTAATACCTTCACTAGCATTGCAAACTATAATTCCTTTCAGAACCATGCATTTAAAGAACAATTACACCTACAACTATAGTATACAGTTTGGAAACATTTGCTTCACAAAGCTCTGATCCTCTCTGATTAGAAATGAGATGCTGGAGGGGCATCTGGGTGGCTCAATAAGTTAAGCGTTTGACTTGATTTTAGCTCAGGTCCAGATCTCACAATTCCCGAGATGGAGCCCCTTCAGGCTCTGTGCTGACAGTGCAAAGCCTGCTTGGGATATTCTCTCCTTCTCTCTCTCAAAATAAATAAATAAACATAAGAAAAAGAAAAAAGAAATGAGATGCTGGAGAGGTGAAAGGAGAGGAAGCAGAAACAGTAAAGCAGGAGAAAAAGAGGAAGAGCATATGATGTTGTAACCTTGCAACCCAGCACATTAAAGACCCATCAGCCTATTCTCATTTCAATGAGAAGTCCAGCATCATTTGTCATTCAAGGTATACATAGAAACATTAGGAAAAATATCTCAAGACATGGTCCTAGCTCATATTTGAGAGGAAATTCATCAAGGACAGGAACACTGAGCTATTGGTATTTGCCACGTGTATCCTAAAGACCTGATCTATAGATCTTTTTTTCCTCTGCAATGGTGTAGAAAGCTATTGTGCACAACACTAAAGGAATACAACTGGAATTACCAGAGCCCGTGTGTAAAAATGTAAAAATATTTCTTTCAAGAAAAGCACAGAAAACTAGTGAGATAGCTGCTGGGCTGAGTTTTTCATTTTCCTAAGAGTCAGCCTCTTCAGTATGGAATAGCAGTCGTGGAGTATATGGCTGTCCCCAGAACAGGCAAACACAGAGGTTTACACTGTTGACTCCACCTTGATTTGCTAAGCAATGATATTGAGGCAATGTTTATGGAACAGGAAGAAAGTAATAGAGATGCTAAATGTATCATACTTTCTTTCCGGTCTGGAGAAAGCTTTACGTGTTTCCAAAACTTAATTCCATAGTTACAAGGGCTTAGGAAGTGTTGGCTTTTCAATAATTTATCTTCAATATCCAATTCATGCACTGCCCATATCTCAGAGCTTATTTTCAGGGCTCGTGAAAGAAAGACCTTGCTACAACTTTAAGAGAAAAGGATGACCCTAGATCTTTGGTGCCAATATGGTTGGAACCGTGATTTACTACTTAGAGAAAAGCCAAGAGACAAACTGAGGTCCAAAGGTAACCTCTGAATCAGGCCTCTTTCCCAGGGATGTATAGCAGGTTTATATGTTTGAAAGTGTCTGTGTATCATTTCCCTGCAATCACATAAACCAGTAGCAGAGCAGAGAATTCTGACAGTGATGGTGACATAAAACTTACTCTGTCTTTTCCTTCCCTCTGCCTTCCATTACACCCACTGTCCTTCCCTAAACTTCCCATTCTGCCTGAAAAGATGGTTTAAGTTTTAGGGAGATTCCGGTTAAAATCATTTGTGCACACACTTTCCTTTTAGCTGCAGAAAGGTCTATTGTACCACATATGCAGCTTCTTCCTATCTCTTTATCTCCCTGGGATTCCCTGGAATAGTCATGAGATTTTCCTCTAAGTCAATCATATTTTTTGCCTTGTCTATACCATGCACTGATTCCTAATTTATATTTTGTCTTTTAAAATTACTTCATTTTGTGTATTTATGGCACAAAATCAGTTTTGCAACATGAATATGCCAAATTACCTTTGAAAACTTTGTGCCCCTCCAATGGCTAATTTTGAAAGAAAATCCAGAAAAATTGAATAGTAAAATTAACACCCATTTATCCTTCAACCTGATTTGCCCATCCTTAACATTTTGCCACATTCCCTTTACCTAACAGGACACTTCTTTCCTAAATACTTTGGTAAGTGTCTCCTATGAATAAGTACATTCTGCTAATAATCCATTATTATATCCAAGAGATTTAACACTAACATAATATTTTTTATCTAATATGCTGTCCAATACTCAGTTTTCTCCAATTGTCCCCAAAAATGTGTCTTCTACTTGTTTTTTGTTTTGTTTCGTTTTTGATCCAACATCCAACCAAAGGTCACATATTGCATTTGGTTAGCATAACTCTTTAACCATCTTTAATATGCAACAGTTCCCCTACATTTTATTTTGCTTTTAGCAATGGGCATTTTGAAAAGCTTGTTTTATTGTAGTTTATCCCATAATCTGGATTTATCTGACGGTTTCCTTGTGTTCAGATTCAGGTTAAACATTCTAACAAGAGCATAGCATAGGTAATGTCATGTCTAAGTACACCACAACTAGAGGCAAAAAAAATATCTTCTATTGCATTATTGATGAGGCAAAGTTTCATCGTTTGATTGTAATGGTGTCTACCACATCTCTCCATTATAAAATTATATTTTTCCCTCCTTGTAGTGAATAATTAATCTGTGGTGTGATATTTGAAAACTGGGTGAATATCCTGTTCTCTAAAAACTTTTTACCTATAGGTTTAAGCATTCACTAATGAACTCCACCTATGTCAATTGTTTGCAAATTGTGATTTTCCTACTTATTTCTACTGCATCTATTTGCTTGTATTCTCTTGCAAATAAGGGGTTTCTTTTTCTTCTCTCCATCCTACTTTTTAAAAAGAACACTATGGACTTATAACTGTCTTTTTATTCAATGAATTATAATTCATTCATATCATTTTTTAACATGATGCTCAGACAGTCCCAACTTTGGTGGGAACTCCTTTAAGCTGGATCCTGTGACCTGTTGAGCACTTTCTTGCTTTGTTAGTATGAAAGTATGTTCCAGGCTCACTTTGTACTTCTTTCTGTCCCAGATCTGGAATCCATTTCTCTAAAGAATCCTGCTCCCTTTTAATCAAGTTTGGTATTTTAAAAACAAAGATCTAGGAACTAGTTGTACTCATTACTACTGGAGTATTATTGGTGGTAGGCCATTTCAGTGGCTAGCGATAAGGAATGAACGTATCATCCTGACCCTTGTGCCTATCGTACCAGTACTTGGATGGGCACTGACAAAGGCTGGCTGACATTAACTGGCAAAATCATTTTGTCTACTTGGTTGTCTCCCACAGTGGATGCTTTTTGGTGAGTATAAAGATGTGATATAAAAATCTTCACACCTTGTGTGCACTTCCATATGTCCATCCATATGCTTCTATTCCAGACCTCCTTGTCACTGATCTTCTTGGCCAAGTCATTGCCGATGAGACCTCTACTCAATGAGATAAGCTTTTCCTCATCACTGTTGAAGCTATTCCTGAATGAGGCTATACTGCAGTTGCCTTCACATCAGCTTGTACCCACAATATAGAGCTGATCTATCTACAAACTAAGGTTAGATTTTTTTCCCTCCTCCTTCACCTAGGAGAGGGCACTAATGCTCTAGTGGTGTGTATCATGGGAGTCTGGGTTATCTGCACATGCAGCTTGCTTTGTGCCTTCTGGCCCTCCTTGTGCTCAAAGTTGGATATACCACTTCTGCCTTCTGAGAGATTATTGCTGGCTATTCAATCTTATAAATTTATGAGTTCTCATGAGAGACAATTCCAGATGCATGGTCACTTGGATTCTCATGGTTACGCATTCCATCTCGACAGGGTCCACGTGGCATGACAGGTACATAATTCTCTTCCATCAATGGCATAGCCTTGCTCCAGAGCCTCAGGGGTCCTGCTCTGATTTTCTTGCTAGGACTTGCTAAAAACTCCACATAGCATCCTTTCCTACTACTGATATCCTCGCACTGTAGGTTCTGTGGATCATGTGGTCCCAGTGGCATAACTTCTTGCATAGCTTCTTGGACCTATTGCAGAGCTCTTTCTTACTCTGGGCTTCATTCAAAGCTGGCAGTCATTCATCACCCAGTATATGAACCAGAAAGTGTTGCTTTTAGGGACCAAAGCTTACCAGCTAATATACTTCCTTTTTCATGGTAGGCAGTATAACAGGCAGTAATTTGTCTTTTACTTTTGAGGAGATACCCCAACACAACCCTGACTACTGAAATTTTAAATATTTTACAGATGTGGCATGTTCCTGAAACT